>NW_027526225.1:0-402834 GCF_048455015.1 Haemaphysalis longicornis | reverse complement strand
TGGAAATCTTACAGGCATAGCGGCCATCACCTTGTCCAAAGAGTCACCGCATTGATGCAAGAAAAAGCGATACATTCGGCGTGAGCTCACACAACCTCTCTAGTGCTCAACAAAAAGCCACGCGAAAAGCGGCTGATGACACAATGTGAAGGATCGTTGGCGCCTGTCGCCCCCATCGAGGAACAAGCTCGATGGCTGCAAGGCTTCGCGCGTCGCGGCCACACGGAAGGCGCCCCTCTCCAGGAATCGCTGTCTTTCCTTTCAGTCGCCCCACCTGCAATTAACTCTCCAAATCGCGCATGTCATGGACACCGCACACATTCCTCCTTTTCTTCCATTGTAAGAGGGGAAAATTTTGAATAGGCTGGTTTTGCGAGAGCCGCGACAGTCGTATTCACGTTTTCGATGCCCAGTTTACACTTTGAAGAAGCACAAGTGACACCCCCTCTCTCTACCGAGGGGGCTGGTATAAGCACTGCTGGTTATACCCGGCAGTGCTTAGCCCTCCCCACTCCCACCCCTTTGGCCACTCCACCGTAAGTGCGATCAATGGCTAGTTTTTGAGTAGAACCAACACCGACTGCAAGAATAAATCGGCAGAGAAAATTATGAATCATTAAAATGGATGCACGCGCGCTTAAGCTAGCTCGTTTCCTTTCTTTCTTTTCGCAGTGGTTTGGCGGACGGGGAAGGGGGGGGGGGGGGGGGGACGATAGGAATGGACTAAAAGCAGCCGCGTCTTGCAGCGGTGGGTGAAGTGAAATCAAAGCCTTTCGGTAACACTGGAATTAAAATATTAGAGTTGTTCACGTGAATGCTAAAACAAAAAAAAAAAAAAAAGGAGGTAGAAGGGAAATAAATTAACAACGTAAGTAATTTTTAACCTTTAATTTCGAATTGGGTTTTAGGCGCTAATGCTCCGCCTCTGTTTAGAGTTCTTTTCCTTGCAGTGCGGACCAAACACAACTCTCGAACGTAAAATTATATCATCTGACGAAACTAAAGTATTGAAGCTAAAATGTTTAAAGAAATGCCTGGGACATT
Source organism: Haemaphysalis longicornis (assembly GCF_048455015.1). Lineage (NCBI taxonomy): Eukaryota > Metazoa > Arthropoda > Arachnida > Ixodida > Ixodidae > Haemaphysalis > Haemaphysalis longicornis. The sequence continues at coordinate 401,790 of NW_027526225.1, read as the reverse complement.
CCGTGCACCGAAATGTCCGCACCGAGACGTGCTGCACCGAAATGTCGTACACATAAATGTCCGGATCCCCCACGGTTTTTGCATATTTTCTTTCCCCCAAATTCCTAATTCTCTCTCTCTCTCTCTCTCTCTCTCTCTCTCTCTCTCTCTCTCTCTCTCTCTCTCTCTCTCTCTCTCTCTCTCTCTCTCTCTCTCTCTCTCTCTCTCTCTCTCTCTCTCTCCTCCACCACCACCACCACCACCACCACCACCACCCTCTATTCCGCGCCGCGCCGCCGCCGATCCGGGGACCCCCCGCGCCGTTTACACGCCGCCGCCGGAGGTGGGAACACCGGCGCGCCGCCGCCGGCGATTTCTGACCGGCGCACAGGTCTAGTCCAGTCCAGTCCAGTCCAGTCACTGGTCCTCGCGCATGCGCAGTACGGCTCTAGGAGCCACGCGAAACGGCTATCAAGCGGCTCCGGTGAAGTGTCAGACTTGGCTACTGCGCAACGTAGGCGCACAGCTGGGCACGCGCCCAACGTTACTGCACGCGCTGGCCCCAGTGCGTCTGCCGCGGCTATGACGTCACTCCTCTGGAATGCGGACATCGGAGAATGCGCAGACCCAATTCTCTACACACACGTACTCCAATTGGATTGGATTTCCAATACAATCCAATTTAATCCAATCCAATCCAATCTAAATCCATATCCAAATTCAAAAACGAACCTAAATCCAAATTCAACCCAATCCAATGCTCCTTGCGCTTGCGCAGCACGGCCCTTCAAGGTCCACGCGAAACTGCTCAGCCTCGGCCAGTGCAGCTTACGCTACAAAATGATCACACTAACGCGTAAGACTGGAAGGTAGCGAAGCTGTTAGCAACCTTCACGAGCATCACGAAGGTTTAAGTCCGTGATTGCAGCCGATTTGCTTCTTCTTCGCTGCCACAACGACCTTTGCTCCATCATTGTTGGTATAAGTGTGAGCTTCAATCTCTTTTTTTTTTGTTTTTTGGAAATGATTATCATTGGACATAACCTTTGAGGGACGTATACGCTATGACGTGTATTTCTCGTTCCGAGCAAGTGTTGCCACAATTACGGCGAACGCTTGAGCATTTTGTTTTGGCCAATCTTGGCCAATCTCCCTAAGTTGTTATGCTTGTTTTGGCCAGTCTTGGCCAATCTCCCAAGTGGGCATGCACGGCATTTTCTTGCTATTTTTTAACTGCGGACAAGAAAAATTGCGATTTGCTAAGCAGCTTCGCTGTTAATAAACACCTTAAAAACGGAGTCACGAGATAAAAAACTAGAGCTAGTCAAAACACAAACAAACGCCCCATCAGACGGCGCGCAAGCAGCCCGAACGAGGGGAAACTAAATTGAGTTGAACACACTTTTATTGTATTCATCATGGGAGAAGTGGGAGGGGGGTGACGAGTGGAGGGGTGTGCGAAAGAGATGTGAGACGTTACACGGCAGGGATTGCAGAATACTATTGTTTTCGTCTACATGTTTCACACGTAATGGCAGGCAGGTTGCGATATGTCATTAGAAATGACTTTGCAACCAATACAACTATCCGGCACGTATACTTTACTGTGCGCTGGCTTGGGTCTTTTAAAGCACATTAAGAGAAAGCTTAGATCGGTTCGAAATGTTATGAAATATGTTCACACTTCTGCTTGAGATGATGTAACGCAATAAGAGTGACGCTTAGAATAGGAAACGAGTGTCATGAATTAAGGGACAAACTCGGGTACAAGATCTTCAACTGATAAGAGAGGAATAAATAGAATTTGGCTTGTGATGCTATACGGAGTATACAGGGCATTCGAGTAGAACACCACAGAAACAAGGTTACGGCGGCTGAATCAGAATTCGGGGAATTAAAGCCGTGAACTCGGCGGTAGGTTTAGATAACAAGGAATTCGAAAAAGAGGGACAAAATTCCTTGAGGTCTGTGGGAAGACATCATCACCCTGCAGCGGACATGAACACGCTCATGATTATGGTTATAATGATTCTTAGTTTAGTACTGGCTCTTTAAGATAGCTGTTGTAGACACCATTTCACTGCTTACGGGCCAACCCTATCAGATTTCTCTAAGCCTTCCCCTCGTGTTTCCTTCGCTCCGAAATTGGCGCTGGCTTCCAACCATCTAACGAAGTAGCGTACCTCTGCTGCTTCGCAACGTGTAAAAGAGCCGTGTTTAAGGCGGTCCTGTTCGCTTGGCCGCGGCGCCTTCCAACGCCTCAGCACCTGGAACGTCCCGCGTCGCGAGCAGAAGACAGAGCAGACGACTCTTGCAGCACTTTTCCCGCGCGACGCCCCCCTCGCGCCGACGCTCGCGACGCGTTCCTTTCCGTGCGAGGCACCGCCCCGGAACGAGCAACTCTCAAAGTCGCGCTTACATTGCTGGCGCGCGGCTCCTGGGCAAGCTTGGCGCACATGTGCGGGAAACATTTTCGGACGCGCATCGTCGCCCCGCGCCGAGGCAACAGCTAGCGGCACGCACCGACGCTTGCGAGAGCGGGGAGGGCGAGTAGCAGACGACGCTTTTGGCGGTGTCGTTTGCGTCGCCTGCAGACGACACCGCCTTGGCGACCGAGCAGCAGACGACGGGATTCACCCGCGAGCGGGGCTCTTCCTTCTCCAACGGGCGGACCTACTGGAAGGCGTTGGAAGGCGTTGCAAGGGCTAACCAACTATTTTGTAGCATTTGGGCTACGGTCCGTTTATCGTTACGTGAGCGAGAAAAGGAGATCCGGGGGAGTGGTGTCGTGAACTGCTTATTAGGAAGGAAATAACGGAGGCACGAACGAATGCGAACAAGCGATGAACGAGGCTCTGACTTACGGAAGCGATTCCTCTTTCCCGAGAGAAAGAGAGAGGGAGAGGAACAGCGAGGAAGCTCCTGCACTGATAACACCGATAACAACCAGCACCGATAACATCAGCGCCACAAAGACTGCTGAAAGGGAAATAAGTTTGAGCAACCTTGATTGGAAAAAAGCAGAGCAAAAGGTTTCCCCACAGACAGCAGTGGGCCCGGACGGAATACCAATGCAACTGATAAACCTGCTTGGACCTAAAAGTAAGGAATCGTTTATGAGGGCAATAGATAAGGTGATAGAAACCAAACAAATACTAGAGGACTGGTTAGAAAGTAGGATGAATTTAATATATAAAGGCAGATGAGACAAAGCCACTATTGATTCATACAGACCACTCACAGTAACGTCAGTGGTGTATAGATTCGTAATGCAGGCGATAAAATCAGAAATTCAAGCATGGATGGAAGAAAATGAAATACTTGGGGAACTGCAGAATGGATTTAGACAAGACAGGCGACTGGATGACATTTTTTTCGTGATAACGCAATGCATTGAAATTGCGAAAGCACAGAATAGACCACTATGGACTACGTTCTTGGACATTAAAGGGGCATATGACAACGTAAACAGAGAACGGCTGTGGAGAACGCTGAAACTCCCGGGATTAGATGACGAGTTAGTACAGTTCCTTATAGCAATCTATAAAGACAATAGAGTGCACCTAACTTGGGAAGAACAGAAATGCGCCCAGCAGGTCAGCATCCATCGGGGACTGAACCAGGGATGCCCTTTGAGCCCAATACTGTTCATGCTTTACATGGCAGAGTTAGAAAAGAAACTGGAAGAAAGTCAAATAGGGTTTAGCCTAACCCATATGCTGCAAGGCGAAGTGGTACAACAGCATATTCCGGGAAAGTTATACGCAGACGACATTGTTCTTTTAGCTGATAACCAAACCGATATGCAGCGGCTAATAAATATTAGCGGCCAGGAAGCCACCGACCTCGGGTTAGATTTCAGTGCAGAAAAATCAGGAATAATGGTTTTCAATGACGCTACCACTGATGTAGTGTCTATCCAGCAAGGCGAATTATCTAGAGTGAAGGAATATAAATGTTTGGGAGTGTGGATAAACGAAGGGGATAACTACTTAAGAACTCACGAGGAACAACTTAAGGTTAAGGGAAAGCGAAACGCAGCTATAATAAAGCATAGAGCTCTGTGGGGGTATAACAAATATGAAGTAGTAAGAGGAATGTGGAAAGGAATGCTTTGCGAATGCTTTGCGAATGCTGTAACGTTTGCGAATGCTGTACTCTGCTTAAAATCAGACGTTCTATCAGCCCTTGAAGTAAACCAGAGAACGGTAGGACGTTTGTCCTTAGGCGCGCATGGAAAAACAACTAACGAAGCAGTTCAGGGAGATATGGGCTGGGCGTCGTTTGAAGTTAGAGAAGCTCAGAAAAATATGCTTTGAGATGAGGTTGAGGGCAATGGACCAACGAAGGTGGGCAGCTAAGGTTTTTAGGTACCTATACTTGAAAAGAGTGGACACGCAGTGGCTAAGGAAGACTTTATAGAAGGCTAACGACGAAATACGGAAAGAACAGTGGAGAATCCAAAACAGCCAAGGTAACCAAAAAAGAGGCAAGGCAGATTGAAACGAATAAATGGAGGGAAAAAAAGGAAGCTAAAACGTCGTTAGAGATGTACAGGGCTGAGAAATTGAACATCAGAAAGGAAAATTTCTACGATCATTCCCAGAACAGTGCTTTGCTTTTTGAGGCTAGAGCAGATTGCCTGCGAACTAAGAGTTTTGTGGGGAAGTATTCACAAAATGATGGGGTATGCGTGGTCTGCGGAAAAAAAAACAGAAACTATGCGGCACATAGTGCTAGAATGTGAGGGTATCCATCCAAATCTACATGAAGGGAATATTGGGCTTCCAGAAGCCCTAGGATTTAAGGGTATCACAGAGGAAGTTAACTTCGAGGCTGTCGAGGGGACGAAAAGAAGATTAGAATGCTGGTGGACGAAAAGCAGAGAGGGGAATATTGCCTAGGACAGTTACCATCTGTAACAGGGGAAAAAAAACGTATTTCGGGCCTAATAAGCTTTAGTGCCTGCCCTAAGCAGCGCTAGTATTAAACCAAAAGTGTAAAACATGATTATATTAGTCCTTTTTGGTAAGATGACATGTCATCACCCCGCTTCAAAGGGGAGACCAATAGCAATCATGATCATCATCCTCATCCTAAATTTGAACTGACAATTGAGCTCTGCTGACAGCTTTGTTAGTAAAGTATGTCGGCAGATATGAGACATGCCGGCAAAAGTTAGCGCTGTCGATCCGCAGACACAGAGCGAGAGAACAACAGAGGACTGCGGAGCGGCTGCGGAGAGGGGAAGACGTGAAGCCGAGCCCCGAGCCGGCTACGACATTGGCTGCGGCGGCGTTGCGTTCGCCGCTTTTCTTACCTCCATTACCTGCATGCAACCTTGGCCATAGCTGCCCGAGCGCAAGTCGTCCGGCTTCTCTACAAGTCCTGCCACTGCTTGGATTCCTAAAATGGAGTGGTACGCGAGTGAAAGGCCGAGTAGGTGGCAAGACATGATGAAATATGAATGACGGCGACGAAATGCCGATACCGGTGGACAAGAGAAGGGGTGCGAAGCAGCTACTGTCACTGCTAAAGTAAGCAAACGTGACCGGTGAGATCGTACGTAACGCACGTTTGGCTCGGTGCGTGAGAGGCGTGCAAGAAACGCCGTATTGCGGGCTTCTGGAACCGTAAGCAAGGCTCGCACATCGGGCGGACCCTCGTGTTCGTGAGTGAGACTGGGGACGACAGGGTCGCGTACGCTCCTGATTTTCACGCGGCCGATTTTATACCGTGGGTCGCATCTTCGCATCTAAAGCGGGAACTTCTAGCACCGCCTCAGTGTCTGCCCCTATCTTCGCCGCTTCCTCTTTCTTTATTCAAAAGAAATAATGAACCGGCTACATCTTTAGCTGCACTACCGTTGCGGCAAGAATGAAAGAACTGAGCATTGTTCGAGACCTCCTCCGGGAAGGTGTCTCGCAGTACCGAAACCCGTTGGTAGAGCTGCCTACAGCGCCAACTTTGAAAACAGAGCAACCCTGGCGGCATGCACGTACACCCGTTGGAGCGATAACGGAGCCGTGTTACTTTTTCTATCTCTCAACTTTACATGGTTCGTTTTGTTTCGGTGTTCTCGGCAGTCGTTATTTCTTTTCCCCGTTTTCCACGTGCCGGCGACGGGCGAAAGCACGCCTTCGTTCGCATACTCGACCAAGAGCGACACATTCGCACCGCAGCCGGGAAGGGAGCACAACGCGGCAGCATTGTGCATACGCTGCCTGTGCTATCCCGAGGGGACGAGTTTTAGGAGGTGAGCCAACGCCACCGACTTGTTAAGGCCCTTAAGCTACCTTCCTCGGCGGCTTTTCTTTTATTCCTAAACCCTGTTCGTATAATTCTTGTTTTGCCGCACGCTTACTGGTCTCGCCAGATCGCCCCCTGGATGGGACAGGTGTCCTGCGACAGATTCTAGTAGAACGATGACAGCGATGACAACATTATCATTTAAGAGGTGTTGCCTTGTTGCGGCGGGTGAACGTAATTGGGCCGGACGGCTTTGCGGCAGGCACAGAAGGAAACGAGTGCGTTAAAGGGGCCGCCATTGGTCGCTGGCAACGTTGCCTCGGGTCGCATTTCTCCGGCCTGTACACGTGCATACAGCGACGGGGCGTTCTTCCAGGCAGACGTTACTGCGTTGTTACACGAACGTGTGAAAGCGGCGAAAACAACGCTGCCGGGTTGACAAGACTTCGGCGCGGATGTGAAACGGTGTTAGATTGCGTTCTCCGACGTTCTGCGTGAATGTGTGTGGTCTGTCGTTGCTTTTCCGGTTCGTTACGTACTTCCTTAAGGAGCCGTGTAGGCAAAACATGGGTTTGATTTTATAGAGACTGCTTTGTACCGATAACAATTACACCAATTTTATCGCAATTGTCAAGCAAGGAATAGAAATATTAAACAAAAGATATGAAGCAATCGCGACTACCCATCACTTTCCGGCGATGTTTCTACACGGCATCACAGAATCTTGTTTGTGGGATTGGTGGACGCGTACACCTAAGCCAGCGCCAAGCAAAGCCATCTTTTGTTCCGTTTGATTGTATCTGAAGCTGGAGTTGAAACACTGATAACCATGTTTTAACGCTGGCCCATAATACGCCACTTGTGCCCATACCATTCAAACTTGGTGGTTTAACGCGCTGACGCTGCTACCCGGGCTAAGAGGCGCGATGTATAGTGTAAGATTGATTGATTGTGGGGTTTAACGCGCCGACGCAACGCAGGCGATGAGGCGCGCCGTAGTGGAGGGCTCCGGATTAATTTTGACCACCTGGGGATCTTTAACGTGCGCCGAAATCTCGAACACACGGGCGTTTTTGCTTTTCGCCTCCATCAGAAAAGCGGCCGCCGCGGCCAGGAATCGAACCCGTGACCTCGTGCTCAGCAGCGCAACGCCTTAGCCACTGAGCCACCGCGGCGGGTATGTATAGTGTAAGGCTCCGGATTAATTTCTGGAGATTTTTATGGGCTCCGAAATCTCGTTTTCACTTTTCACCTCCATTTGACAAGCAGCCACCACGGCATGGATCGAACCCGCATCCTTGGGCTCAGCGTTCCTCCCCATACTACGTCTGTGTGGCGCTACATTTGAAAGTTTTTCAATATCGCGCTTTTTGTTTTTCTGGTAAGAAACGGGATTCGTGGCTAGAATGGAGCCGAGGGAGTTACCAAAGGCTAGAATTTTTTAAATCTGAGCAAGGTTGTGTTTTGCATTTATGGTCCCTTTAAACACTATCTACTTTCTACCCATAGCTTGCAGTCAAGCCTTTTGTTTCCTTATGCTGAATTCGCTCTGGCTTTCGCTCCGTCGATTTCCGCCCACCATACTGCTATGCGTTTAGAGCGAGGCATTTGAGCTTTATTGCTCTGAAAACTGAAACTGAGGTGTAAAAGGATGGGGTATTGGGCAGGGAGGATGCATGTTCATGTGTTTTTTTTTAAATATCTACAATATTTTGATTAAGAGTTGCAGACCATTTGCGGGAGAGTTGGATTTGCCGCGAAGAGTTTTGTTATGCGGACACCAAACAGGATTGAGCGGCAGAGGGTAGAGGTATACAGCTTCTCTGTATGATGAAGGGGGTTTGCGGGAAGTTAAAAAAAATTCGCTGCTTATCTGCGCACTTCGCTGCAAATGTCGTTGAAAGACGATAGTCTTCTACAAGCCCCTGCCACGTAAATGCCTCTCTCTTCTTTCCCGCCCACCTCTCACGCTCTTCCCCACCTGTCTCGCTTCTCCCAAGATATACACGGTGCAGGTTTGCTCAAGTCCATTCAATTTTCCAGCGTTCCACTGCTCGCGCGCCATATAGTGGTACCTTTCGTTAATGCTGGACTTCTTGGACTCGGGAGCGAAGTCTTTTTGTATTTTAACGCTAAAGTGTTTTATTCCAGGATTCACGAAGATTTCGCTGACTTCATATCCGTCACGGAAGTGGCGTCAGTACAACGAAGCAAGCGTCCTGTAAAGGGTGCACCCCCCCACACAGGTGGTTTTGCGGGGAAGCAACCTTTAGCACTAAAGAGTACGTTATACTTCGGGTTGTTCCTTTTCGGGTTTTATATTTTAACACGAAAGTGTTTTATTCCGTGATACCCCAGGATTTCACTGACGTCATATTCGTCACGGAGATGACGCCAGTACACCTTTGCCAAAGCGACCCGCCAGCACGACGTGGCTCGCCAAGCACACCCAGAAGACAGCCGCCGACCCGCAAATCATGCTCACCTGCAGATTTCGCTGCACATTTCACTTTCCTGTTTGACTGAATCCTATGACAGAGGAATCAAGCACGTTTTTTTTTTGTTATAATATTGGTGTCAGAACGTTGTTTTTTTTTTTTTTTGCCTTTTTTTTGTTACCGGCTTCTCGGACTGAGGAAGCCGACAAGGACTGCAATGACCGTTTTTGAAATAAATGTTTATTGCTACGACAAAAATATCGCGAACTTCTTTTTAAAAAAAAATAAAATAACACTGCCAGTATCAGTTACGTATAATGCTTTGCCTGAAATATCGCTAATGTTTTTGTGGTTTCTTTTTGCTTAACAATGTCGGCAGTGTGTGGGGTGCTTGAAGTAGTTTTGCCTATCGTCTCGTCCAACCGTTCCTTTAAGGTTTCGGTTGGGTGGCTGAATCGACAGACAGACAGACAGACAGACAGACAGACAGACAGACAGACAGACAGACAGACAGACAAAACAAAATTTTCGCGTTTATAGGAGCCATGAAGAGAAAACACAAGCTTGGTTCATTGAAAAGATTGCATCGTTAGAATCATACTTACGCCACTTTTAACGTAAACGTCGCTCAAATAAGCTACATAATTAGGAAAAAAGGGAATGGCCATGCGACCCACTCGCTCACTTCCCGCAACAGAACGTATGATGTCATACCAGACAGCTCTGCGATTGGCGGAGGGCGGCAAAAGCAAACGCAAATTAGGCAGATCTTATAAGCTTTCCGAACGAGCTATTTGCGTTTAAATTTGGAGCACAATCTTTTTAAAGCCCTAATAATGGTGGGACAAGCAGTGGAAGTTATGAAAGCACACATAAACATAGAAGTACCGATGCGTATGCTGCTGTTGGTACTGCGCCGCACAATGCTTGGTTTAGCTGCACAGGACTGCAGGGCTTTGGGGTTGTTTCAGACGACACTGGCCGGTTGACGCAAGCGACGATGTCTTGCGTGACCGCATTTGTCGAGCGAGCACCATGTTTCACGAAACGATTGTCTGCATGAACTAAACAAGCCAGGTACAAATACGTTCACAAACAAACCAAAGGCAGAAAACGGCTTGCCGCGTTATGGTGGCGCCATCTAGGTTCACTAACGGTAAAAAAAGGCCCTGTGATGTCATTGCAGACCACGAAAACGCATGATTTAGCAGGAAAATCAATGTTTTAACTTCAATTAATTAAATTAATAATGAATTAAATTAATAAATTAACTTAAATTAATAAAGCATCGTTTGCATTCAGACAGGTGCTGGGGGCACTATAAAACACGAAATCTCTCGAATAACACAAACTTGTGTTTTAACTTCATGGCTCCTTTAAGTAGCACAAGAAAGACTATCGTGCTTAAAATCAAACGTGGCCTGTGGTTTAATTTTGCGATTATGGGTCAAACTGCGCAGTTCTCAATTCTTCGCGAGAACGCCGCAGGAGTCCATATGTGGTCCTGAACGCACTTTATGTGTGTTTGGGGGGGAGGGGGGGTGCGGACAGGGAGGGTTCATACGCGCGGGAAAGTCGTCAACAAGTTCTTGTTTATACAGGTTAGGGTGCCGCAAAAGTGAATGGTACGGCACTTCCGAAGAGCACGCCGCGGTAGTTCACACCGACGTACACATGCGCCTCGAATTGCGCTTATCGCGTGCAACGCGTGTTGTCAGCAGGCCTTCAATCTGGCCGTGCCGACACGACCTTGGAACGTGCAGCAATCGCCACCTCATTCAAAGCAGGCGCCAGCTTCTATCGTCGCATTTGCCTTGCAGAAATAACCGTTTGTCTTAACCCTCGACACGAGTGTTTGCAGAAGTGGCGTTCAAAATAAAGGAAGCAGCCGCGCATGCCTATTTCGCCCTATATAGATATAACCCTTCTACAATCCCTATCTACTGGAGGAACGGCTGGCATAAATTGCGCAACGCCGTGAAATGGCCGCCACGTTGCACATCTGCTGACAATGGTATACGTCTACAGATAGCTACCTCTGGCCCACGGGTTTGTCGCTGAATGGTGCGCGTTTGGCGCTATATCCGCCTCCAGATGAGCCTGTTTATGCGCAACCGGGATGTACGCAACGCGCTAAAGGTTTGCTCAAGTCAATTTAAAGTTACCGCGTTCCAGTGCTCCAGGCAGGGTGCCTGCATGCAAGCGCTGCCGTACGGCGGAGACGGGCGTGAATTGAGGCACCGTACTCCAACGTTTATAGAACCACGTTTCCCTATTTCACGTGCATTCTAAGTGGAAAGTGGAACCTTAGTGGAACCTTTCGTTACTGCTGCCGTTTAATTTCTTTAAATGCCGCCAGGAGCTATAGTGGCGCGGGCGACAGCAAGCAACGGAGTGAATTCTTTTTTCGGCAGTACATGGGGCATTTCAATTGGTATCGCAGAAAACACGCATCCCTGAATTTTTTAATAAAGGAACACTGGAGATGTCACTTATGTATTGATTTTCTGCCTCATATTTGCATAATATTTTTTTTCTTGTTCAGCAATGTTGACAACTATGAACATTGCCACCGGACTTCGGTGTTTAGATTTGGATATGGGTATATAAACCCATTGCGCAGCTTTTATTTCATTTTGACCGGGTGGCTAAATCGAAGGAGACTGCCCGAGAACGCCGAAAACGTCTTGTGGCAAAAAGCGTGGCGAATTCTTCCCACAAAAGACGGACTGTTTCGCTGAGGAGTAACAGAGAACTCTTGCTGCTCCAAATGCTGTCAACCGGATCCCACATCGCATACTTTCTCAAGATGCACTGTATATAGCGCGTTGCTTTTGGCGCATCATACACCGTGCCGCTCCAAGTTTGAGGTTGCACGATGTCAACTGAGCGAACTGCAGTGCCCATGGCTTTCCCTTGGAAAACTATACGCAGTAATTGGCGATTATATACTGTGGTCGCTGTAGGGCCATTGGACAAAATCGCAGGCTACGTATGCAGTGATCCGTGCTTTCTTTTTTCAGGGAACACCTCGTGACCTTTCTCGAAGGCAAGTTAGCCCTGTAGAGCGAGGGAGAGTTTCTGCGATATTGGTCTACCCGGTTTATAGAGGCGTAGAAATAAAGGTTTTTTATTCGTGGCAATTTTTGAGACCTGTGTCCATAGGAATTTCCATTGTTACATTTGCTTATTTTGTTGCTATAATTGGTGATTATTGCACCACTGTAGTCGTTGCGACATTAACACCAACCCTGTTCTGTACATTGCGGCATTATTGAAGCGAATGTTTTTGTACCCGTGTTTCCCTCGCATGTTAAGCTTTTGGTTGTAAGCAGGTCTAAATTGTTTTCATGTTAATCATTTGCCTGGAATCAACTCGAAACTGTTTGTGTATTTCTGTAAGTGTCTGCAACTGGCAGCCTTCGGGCTCTATTATTTTTGTAGCAACGGGCTCTGCACTTGTTTCATTGTTTCTGGTTTTTAAGTTGTATCTTTGATACCAGGATTGTTTGATAATATTAATTTTTTTTTCAAGACGGACAGACAGACAGACAGACAGACCAAAATTTCTGCGTTCAAGCAGCCCAAGAAAGACTACTGTCTTCAATAACCTGAAGCGCCATCCGTGTGAGCAGATACATGACGGGGATTTTCTTACGGGCGGCTTTCGGCGGCAGATTGGATGTCGCCCTGGCGTGTCAGAGCACTTCCAAAATGGCGGCGCTTCTGCAGGCCGCTCAACGTCGTAAAAGGGCCCTCCAGTTCCAGACGCCGAGAGTCGATGATTGTGTTGACCAAGAGATAAGGGCCCGGCTGCAGGCAAGCCGCGCGCTTTCTATAGAATCCGCGTGGCTTTGCTGAGCGCCGAACGTTGTATCGCAGACGGCAAGCCGCCTTGCGGCGTAACCTTGCAACTACGGGGGAGTCAGATGGTCGGGAGCTAGTTGACAGTGACAAGCATCGCTCAGTGAATGAGTGAGTGAGTGCTTCATTAATGTAGAAATTGGAAAAGAAGTGGACAGGGGATATTAGATGCGACTGCATCTCATTCACTCGCCTTGTCCCTCCATACGGCATTGTTGTTGTCCGTCCACACCCCTCCCCCATTCTCCTCGCCGCGCGTTCTGCGCTCTCCGCCGCTCACCCCCTCTCCTCTCCGATAGCGAACACTCTCTGGCGAGGAGCATTGGATTGGATTCGATTGGATTGGATTGGATTGGATTGGCTTGGATTGGATTGGATTGGATTAAAGTGGATTGTGGTGGATTGTGTTGCGTCATAGCCGCGGCAGGGGGTTCACGGCACGTTTCACGCGATGGGAGAATCAACCTAACGGAAACAACAACGGAACCCCCTATGCGTCGCATCTACACAGGGGTTCCCGCGAGGGGAGGTGGGAGAAATTTTTTTTGAACTCATTTGGGAGTTCACCAGCATACAACCCAGTCCGCGGGGGAAGGGGACAAGGGGATTGAAAGGGGATAGGGGAGATCAAAGGGGGACAGAGAAAGAGGGAGAGAAAGAAAGAAAGAAAGACAAGGAGTGCGTAAGCTCAGGTGCTCATGTTGCAATGACACCTTTCACCCGCCGTGCTATAGCTCAGTGGCTAAGACGTTGTTCTGATGAGTCCAAATCCCTGGCCGCGGTGGTTGTTTTAGATGCGACTGCATCTCATTCACTCGCCTTGTCCCTCCATACGGCGTTGTTGTTGTCCGTCCACACCCCTCCTCCATTCTCCTCGCCGCGCGAGCTGCGCTCTCCACCGCTCACCCCCTCTCCTCTCCGATAGCGAACACTCTCTCGCGAGGGTCATTGGATTGGATTCGATTGGATTGGCTTGGTTTGGCTTGGATTGGATTGCATTTGGATTGGCTTGGATTAAAGTGGATTGTGTTGGATTGTGTTGCGTCATAGCCGCGCCACGTTGCGTCATAGCCGCGGCAGGGGGTTCACGGCACGTTTCACGCGATAGGAGAATCAACCTAACGGAAGCAACAACGGAACCCCCTATGCGTCGCATCTACAAAGGGGTTCCCACGAGGGGAGGTGGGAGTAATTTTTTCTGATTTGAAGAGAAAAGGGAAAACGCCCCTGTGTCTAGATTTAAACGCAGGTTAGTGATCCTAAGGTCGTGAAAATTAAATCGGAGCTCTCCCCTACTGCGTGCCTTATATTTATACCTTCGACAAGTTAAACCAGAGAAGCAATCAATTACCCAGTTCAACTGTGTCATGCGATATTGCAAACATGAGAACATTTATTTGTGACCTAAAGGACACCCAAAAAGGCGGTAGACGTCGACGCCCCAGGCGCAAGCTTGTATAGAGCCAATGCAGACATTTCTGTACGTTTTAGAGCAGTTCAATTTGCACGCAGTATAGCTTGTAGGGGAAGCACCTATCTCGGAAGTTTGACTCGAATGGATAAACCAAGCCTGAAAATCGGCGAAGAGCCGAAGTCGAACGGTCATAGTGCGTTGGTCTTGATGTCGTTGCTCAATAAAAAAAAACGCTGAACGTTGGTCGCAGACTTATTCGCGTCGAGATGAACTCAAAATCTTTACCATATCCTTCTTATAAAGCAAGTTGAGAGAAGCGCGAAAGCTTTCTCAGGTCAAAACTGCGTCAGAAACGCGTCAAAACCTTACCTAAAAGTACGCCCAACCTTTGCTGAAAGTGCGTCCAATCGATCGTCAAACCTTCAAGACTCTAGCACGAGGTCGCGGGTTCGATTCCCAGCCGCGGCGGCCGCTTTTCTGATGGAGGCGAAAAGCGAAAACGCCCGTGTGTTCGAGATTTCGGCGCACGTTAAAGATCCCCAGGTGGTCAAAATTAATCTGGAACGCTCCACTACGGCGCGCCTCATCGCCTGTGTACCGCCGGCGCGTTGAACCCCAATCAATCAATCAATCAATCAATCAATCAATCAATCAATCAATCAATCAATCAATCAATCAATCAATCAAAGGCGCGAATCGCGAGCCAAGAACGAATCTACGAACGGTCACAAGGTATATATCGATACTTGGTTTATGAGGTACAGGTATACTCCTTCTTTACGATCGGTGCGGGAACTGTCTAATCTAGAATCGTTCCTTTGTCGCAATTTTCGAGTAATCGCTTAGACACAGTGGTTCCCCGCCCGCGACGTGTGTCCAGAGATGTTATCAGAGCTTTTCGGTCAAGCACCCCATCTATCGGGAAAATTAATAGTATTTTGACAGGACGTCATTCGTCCCACTAAGAAAGCTTTCGCTTTAAAATTGGCTGCGCATCTACCTGCAAGTAACAGTCTCTCCTCTCCTCTATCCCACAACTCACACTCTTCCCCTCTCTTGTGGCGCCCCCCATGATGTCTGCAACAGAATCTTGTTGAATGCAGATTAATTTACCCGCATTCGTACTGTTCCCGGGACATATGTTGGGACAGCGCACGTTCTTTTTAACACGAAAGTGATTTATTGCGAAATACTCAAACATTTGAGTGACGTCATATCCATCACGGAAATGACGCCAGTACAACGAAGCAAGCGGCCTGTAAAGGGTGCACCCCTGCACACAGAGTCTTCTTGCGGGGAAGCAACCTTTAGCACTAAAGCGAACTTAATACTTCAGGTTGTTCGTTTTCGGGTTTTATATATTAACACTAAAGTGTTTTATGCCGTGATACCCCACGATTTCACTGACGTCGAACTCGCCCAACTGCAAACCTTAAAGGGACAGACAACCGATTTTTGTCGAGTATAAATTCTCTATTCCAAATGAAAGGGCATAACCTAAAGCACCTTGACGAGAAACGGTTTTGCTGACAACGCCCTGGAACGTTTTAAATCAAAATTTTTAGATCTGCGAGCCGTATGTGTCCCTCCCAAAAATAAAGCTGGCAACCATGACATAGAGTATCTCGGCAACATACTTTTGTCTGTATGCGGAATGAAAAACGATATTTAAAAACTTGACCGCAGCTAAAAAAGTTGGAATCGCAGGCATTCCTGATCCGATATGTGTTTTTTAATGCAACGGTCTATTGTGCACGAATGCGCCATCTGTTGGGATAGACGATAGGTAGAATGTGGCTTCACGTTGTGGAGGTGGAAAGTTCGATGCTCCCCGGGCGCGACGTTATTTTTTTTTTAAGCTGCCGTTGGCGTATTTGGAAACTGAAATCAAATATTTTGGCAGAACAGACGCCTCTGCCTCAGGCAGAATCCTCAAAGCTCCTTCACTGCATGGGTCGGTTTACTGAACGCTGCCGTTGATTCTGGGCATGGTGGCTCAGTTAGCCACACTGAGAGCAACCCAGCGGAGGCGGACGGCGTGTCTTGAACATTTTCAAAATAATGTTTAGAAATACATATACAATTTAACCTTGTACAAATACTTGTGTTAAAATGTTTTCAATAGGTAAACAAACGTTTCAGCAGTTACAGTAGCTGCTGGGTTTGCAGGTCACGTGACAGGGACACATATTGCAGTGCCAAGTTTCGACACTACGAACCACCACCCTTCCGATTTCAGGAAGTTTGATGCCAAATTAAAATTATTTCCGCCGATTTGTCTAAAAATTGCTTGTTGTTACCGGGCTATATAAAACGCTGGCTTTCATATAAGCTATAGAACATATACGCGACAAAAATCGGTTGTCTGTCCCTTTAATGCAGACAAACATGTTTGCGACACACACACACACGCAAACACGCACACATAAACACACACACACACACCCACGCACGCACGCACACGCACGCACACGTACACACACACACACACACACACACACACACACACACACACACACACACACACAGGCGGGTGCGCGCAAACGCACGCATGCAGATTTCCCAATGCAATTTCAAGGCCTTCGTGACCTTGGGTTTCAAGCGTATAGTAAAAATAAACACGAAGCGCCAACGTCGCAACCTGTCTTTCGAACTCCCACCCCGTACTGTTCGCTGTACGCTCATTTTTACTTGCGCCGAGTCCGGAATATTAGGACCCTGTCGGCAAACAGCGCGCGGAGTTGACGATTGCCCCATATATGCGCGAGCACCCGCCGTCGCGCCCCCACTATGCTCTTCACCGACGTCGCACGTGCTCTGTTCGGGACCAGCCACGTTATTGGGGCCACGTGCGCCAATCTCGACGGAGGGGGACATTTTTTCACGCTGAGTCAGCGTGAAGGGCCCACGGCTCGTTCTTCCCGCGCCCGTAGGGCGCTTTGGCGTCCACCCTCGGTTGCGTTGTGCGTTCACCCTTGCCTTCCACGTTCTGCACTTGGTGGTTGCCGTACGGAGGGGGATTTAAAGGGACAGACAACCGATTTTTGTGGAGTACACGCTCTCTGTTCTAAATGATTGATTGATCGTGGGGTTTAACGCGCCGACGCAACGCAGACGATGAGGCGCGCCGTAGTGGAGGGCTCCGGATTAATTTTGACCACCTGGGGATCTTTAACGTGCGCCGAAATCTCGTACACACGGGCATTTTTGCTTTTCGCCTCCATCAGAAAAGCGACCGCCGCGGCTGGGAATCGAACCCACGACTTCGTGCTCAGCAGCGCAACGCCTTAGCCACTGAGCTACCACGGCGGGTTCTGTTCCAAATGAAAGGTCATTACTTGTAACTATTCTTGAACTGAAACGGTTTTTTTATATTGCTTAGAACGATTGAAAACGGAAATTTTAGATCTACTAATCTTATGATAGGCTGCAAAAAGGATTGCTGCCAAGCCTGAGAGTGAAGTGTACGCGAGATGAAAACTGGTACTTAAAAACTGGTACCCAGCTAAAACAATGATATATAGGATGCAGTCTTTCGTATTCTTTTATGCGGTTTTTGGAATCCCGTATTCAAATCGGCGGAGTTGTTTGTATTCATACGGTAGTGTGCATGTTTAGACGCTATACGTTGACACCACTCATATTTCTCAAAGTTTACTGCCAGACTAAAGTTATTTCCGCCAACTAATTGAGAGATTCCTCGTGTGGCTAGCCCGCTATATAAAACGCTGGGTTTCATGTGAAGATGAAGGTAAGGACGCCAGATTGCAAAAAGCGGTTGCGTGTCTTTTCAAGGACACTTCCATCTATTTGTTGTGTTTCATAAAACACCTATAGGTGTTTTATGAATCACATGAAATAGGTGGAAGCTTGCCTTATAGGTGTTTCATGAAACGCGAAAAGTGACTGTTCTTGTTGTTGTTCCTCTATATTTCAGTATTTACAAAAAGAAAATGATTTCTAACTAGTTATTCGAGAAAAATTAATTACAAAAAATTGAAGCCTTTTTTTTCTGTATTTGAGGGATCGAAGTTAGAAATAAACAGTTGTTTAAAAAACACAAGACAATATGAAAAATATGCCGAAATGTAGACTTTTTAAGAGCTTCATTGAGGTGGCAGATGAAAAGCATCGAATTACATTGTCAATCTTCTACAATTTTCTACGAAGACTGTAATCGTAGTCGTCGTTGTTGTCGTCGACGTCAGTACGAATGTTACTGAAGGGCCGCCACTGCAAAGAGAAATAAAATTGGGTTCGTCCAGGATTCTAATCCCGATCGCCGGAACAGCAGCCAAGTGCCGGCGCGGCTCTTTCGTCTTTTAGGGGCGAAGCATCTTATGACCTCGCTCTGTCCGGGGCTTGGCGTCAGTGTACACAGTGTTGCGCATGCGCGAGCAGCATTGGATTGGATTGGATTGGATTAAATTGAATTGTATCGGATCGGATTGGATTGGAATTGTATATACTGTACTCACGCGTTGTCTCTCATTTACATGTGCGAGTGGGCAGTGCCATGGGTGATTCACGGTAAGAACGATCCCCAGTGCTTCGCCCACTCGTCATGATTTACTTCGTGGAGACGGGTGGATGTTTTCATCTTTTGGCGCGAATTACTTGGGCAGACAGACTAGCTGCTCTTCACGCTGCAGCTTTCACGCAGTCAGAGCTCTACTTATTGTTGTTCTATTCTGCATAATATTCTGCACACTATTCTGCATAATATTCTGCACGCCGTGACAGGCGCACGTGACGGCACGTGAGCAGAAGGGGTGCACGCGGAGGAGAGCTCTGACTGTGTGAAAGCTGTAGCGTGAAGCGCAGCTAGTCTGCTGTCCACGTAATTCGCGCCAAGATATGAATAAAAAGCACAAAGCGCCGCACACACCCTGTAGCCGCAAAATTAAGTCTTAAATGCCAGGCTAGGCTTCAAACTATACACAAGCAGACTTAAATGACTGAAGGTTTTTTTCCCGCTCGGTACAGTGAGTCACGGCACGAAGTGTCACAAACTTCGAACGGGACCGAACTTTGGGTATTACTATCCCGAACTGTTCGAGGAGGAGGAGGAATAAACGTCCCCATGAAGCTGTTCGCCTTGGGGAAGAGTCCTTATTCCAGGACCCCTTGAGACCGTCCGGATTTTTGGGATCTCTTCACCAGCCGAAGCTGGTCTTCAGGAAATATATATATTTCCTGACGACAAGCTTTGGCTATAGCCTCGATTCGGATTAGAGAGTTATCTTAGGTAAGTAAATAACACTGGTGTCTTTGGAGTCTAACATCATCAACCGGCACCCGTACACTGGCGTACGATGAGCTTGACGTTGCTTTGTGCGTAATCAAGCTTAACGGTAAGGTAACCTAACGTTAAGACTTATTTTAGGCCCAACAGCATACTAACTCAGATGGATTGATCAGCGGTAACGACAGCAGCCGTAAAAAGGTGACGGCAGATTCAACAATTCCTGTGTGGCTGCAAAGTCAACATACCACCCAAAATCCACCCATACCCAGTCATGGTCGACCAAAGTTTCCCCCATACCCAGTCAAGGGAATCTGGTAACATGTTCGACCGAAGTTTGCCTCGTCAGGCATTGTATGAAAACACAGTAATTAGGTTACTGACCAAGAAAAAAAGTGGGAAGTACAAAGATTGTGAACAAATAACCTCTACGGGTTCCGAAACGTCTTTGTACTATTTTTACTTGGACAATGACCGCGTCACTCTTTCTCCGTTCTATAGACCAGTGCCAATTACATAAACCGTGAGGGGCTTATGGCCTATTAACGAATGCAAATTGATAGCAAAGACCGCGGGCACATCCACACTCATGCTTTCAGAACTCAACCATGAAGCGATGCTCACGGATTCTCACTCCAGATGCAAAACTGAGGGGCCTTCAGAATTTGTTCAGAAGTTGCATTTGCGTTTTTTACATTTGCTGCCTTTAGGCAGCTATGTAGTCGTTATTACCTACATCTTAAGTGCAAAACCCAGATGTGCCAAATCAATCGAAGTACGGTTTGTTCGGCACCTTCGCCGGCAATCATATCTCTACGGTGGCAGGGTGTCAGTGATGCATTCCGAATTCCCAGTGAGCGCGCACAAAACTACACGAAAAAAATTATTCATTCGCATGCCTTTAAACTACGACAGCGAGATATTCCCCTTGGAGCGAAATGCCCGAAGATGTTTCTCGGCAAACGCACGACACGCCTTACATTCAACGTGCAGAACGGTCCCTGTGCGCCCTTTAGAGGCACAATATCAGAAAAAAAATCTACACACACACAAAAAAAGAAACGCCATAATAAGCGGTAGCTGAACAAGGCAATCTCGCTTTCTCGAGAAACCCCGGAGCGCGGTTTCATGTTTCGTCGCCCCCGTTCCCGTATACTGCTTGACGACATCGCTTCTTTCTTTCCAAGGCGGGGTCGCACAAAGGAAAGACATATATAACCTCGGCGTCGGCTGTAACATCGCATCGGAATCAAAAGCGCAACGCTCGGTGACAATAAACCACCGTCATCAAAGCCGTTTGCGCCGGGCCGAAATCACAAAAATGCCAGCACCGCCCTTCCTTTTCAAGTGGCCCCGTAAATGTATGGATAGATGGAAGGATGCGAAGAGCCTGAAGCGAGGGGCGCCGTTTGTTGCAGACGACCCGAGTGAAACCTCGCTCGAAGAGGAAGGGAGAACGGCGCACCAACAGAGCAGAATCCCTGTTATAACGAGGAAGCGAGAGAGTGCAGGCGCGCACTCACAAATGTGTATCGTACGCTGAAGAGCGGACGGATGCGGATCCGGAAAGCGAGAGCGAGGGGATCTCTGCGGAGCGGCGCGGTACGGCGGACCAATCAGAGCGTAGGCTCGGAAGCGACACAGGCGGGCAGCTTGCGACTGGATCGCCGAGTTGCGTTTTTGCAACGACCGCCCTCTAGCGGCGGAGCGTAGAATACACTTTCGATTTTTTTTCCCCCTTCATCTTCGGTGCACGAAGCAGGAGCAGTAGCAGACGACAACAATACAATGGAACGGCTTCGTGCAGTTCCCTACGGAAGCAAAAACAAGTCAGCACAGGCGCGGGAATTGACGCAGAGATCGGGGTTCTTCTCAAAGCGTTTCCCTCAGAGTGCAAGATTGCCCTTTTCCGCTTGTATTTGGCGTAGCTATTTTTTTCCCTTTCTTTTTTGCGTCAGAATTCTTGTTTTTGGGTTGTAACCGATGTTAGCGCATGCTTCTACCCACAGCAACGTTTCTGAGTGTGCGCTTGCACGTGGAAATGTGCGTTTACTGCGCTACCCCCGAGGGAGAGAAGCGCGCATGCGCGAAATATCGGGCGAGACCTGTCGTTATAAAGAGCCCGTGTCGTCTGCTACGTGTTCGTCTTCTGCTCCGAGGAGGAGGCTAGACGGGCCGCAGATGAAAGTCAAAACGGAACTGCGCTGTACGGGAGAAAAAGTATATTTCGCTCTCGGCGACAACGTCGGGTGCTATGTTTCATCACAGAGTGGTTTATCGCTTTCTCGCGCGTCTTGTTCCCGGACTGAGAGTTCTTTATGACTTGTGCAGAGCACTTTCTTTTTTATTTTCACGCTGTGCTTCCGGCCTTCTTTCACTACCCTCCCCCATCTACTTTTTTTCTTGTACAATCACTGACGGGGAGGTTCGGGAAATGTGCCTGACTTGGCTTTCGGGAGCATTGAACAGAGTCACCGCGTTACAGAGCTCCATGCGCCTTCGTCTTTCGCTCTCTTGGGAACGCAGCGGTCGTAATCGCCTATACGCACAATGTCTTCAGAAAATGCAATCGGGGCAAAGAATGATTAGAGATGGTTATCGCTGATTAAACAATTGTTTTCTATCTGTTTATTTTTGTTGTGTTCGTGTTTACTCTGTCACATTATGACTTTATATATTTGCTACCTGTAGGATGTCGACAATTGTTGCTTGTTTTAAGCAGACTGCATGACAAAAAAAATATGTTTTACATTCGCGCGCACTATCATAAAGATGAAGTCGGAACATCTATGCAGAACTTAGAACGTCAAAATTGATTTACGGCTTTCTTTTCCCGGATGGACGTGAAGCAAAGAAACAATCCTGCTGCCTATGTGTGTGCTCAAGTTGAAATGAACTCAAAAGCCTTCAACCTTTTCAAACGGAAAGTGGAAGTGTTTTCTGCGCGGGATGTTTCCCATTTTGAAAAACATCTTATTGGAGTGCTTTAGAATTTACTCCCTGCTGCTGTCACTGGTGTAAGCTTTTTCTACGAAGATATGTTACCCCTATTTTTGTTTTCTTTTTCAGGTTTGATTGAAAGGATAAATTTATTATCAAAAAATCTTGGTATCAATGATAGAACGTAACAACCAGAAACAATTAAACAAGTGCAGCGCCAGTTGCTACAAAACTAACAGAGCGCAAAAGCTGCCAGTTACAGACACTTACAGAAACACATAAACAGTTTCAAGTTGATTGTAGACAAAAGATTAACATACAAACAATTTAGAGTTGCTTACAACCAAAAGATTAACATGCGAGGAAAACAATTATACAAAAACATTCGCTTCAAGAATGCAGCAATATACAAAACAGGGTTGGTTTTATGTCACAACGGGTACTGTACCGCACTAACACTCAATTCTAACACCAAAATCAATTGTTACAACGAAAATCCCTAAGGACAGAAGTCTGAAAAACTGGCATGAATAATAACCATTTTGTTCGAAACCTCAATAAACCGGGTAGACCAATGTCGCAGAAACTCTTCCTCACCCAAAAGGGCCAACTCGCCTTCCAAAAAGGTCACGAGGTGTTGTCTGAAGAAGGAAAGCAAGGGCCACTGCATACGTAGCCTGCGATTCTGTGCTACGGCCCTGCAGCGATTACGCCATAGTATATAATCGCCAATCACTACGAATAGTTTGCCAAGGGGAGTGCCAGGGCACTGTTCTCTCAGTTTATACCGTGCATCGCTTTCGCTTTGTTTTGAATGTAATACTGTTTACATTTACCCACCTGCTCCGTCTAGGGACTGCATTATCTAATAAATAAAAAAAAATAGTCCTAGCTTACATTGCCACAAGCACTGCTCAAAACTCAGCAAACAGCTTGAGTGGTGTTTTTTTTTTAATTTTTAGTATACATAATACGAAATATAACATCGTTATACTAACATTTTCCCGAAGAGTCACAAAATTGAAAGCACTCTAATGAACGATCAACGGGTGTTCACTGTACCTGGTTTTAATGATTCGGGAATGACGGTATTTTCGCAACAACTTTCAATTTCGGATACCTGCACTGGTGATTTTACTCCACAACTACCATCAAAAAAGCCATGAAAACAAACTAACAGTTCGGTTAATTAAAAAAAACGGCTTTGTTCGATAACAACGATACCAACTTTATAGCAATATTCAATCAACTCGTAGAGTTATAATGAAGACATATGAAGCGGTGACGGCTCCCACAGCCATTTCCCGACGACCTTTCTATGACGTCACGGGATCTCGTCTTCGTGATTGGCTGCCGCCGAAGTCTTATATGGGAGTGATACCTGCCTGTTGCGAATAATTATCTCCATTTGCGTTATAGGCCACCGCCAAGGATCGTGACTGGGTGGTTTTAGTGGGGCCTCTAGTTCAATTTGGTCCTATCACTACAACGTTAGCGTGCAGTTAACACCACGTTAACTGTGGTTTTATAGCTTTCCCATAACACGTCTCTCCCGACCATACATATGACGTCACGTTAGCACAAAACTTCAAGGTTTTTCAGTATTTCTTGCGTTATTTTAGGGGCGAAGACCTTTGCAGGCTGGGGATGTTGGCGTCTCCTGTCGTCCACGGTCGTCGTCGTAATCGTCGCCTCAAAGTCACGGCACTAAAACACGGGGAAACTCGTTTACGCCTTGCGGCAGAACGTAACGCGTGCTACAAAAACATCTGGGCAGCCCTTTACGCCTCGCGCTAGAGAGCTTCCTGCTTCAAAGACAAGAGACTTGCAGCAAAGCTGTATACCTCTATCCGGCAAGGTTTCCTCTTCGCTGGCAAAAAACGCCAAGGCGCCAAGAATACACTTATACACTGCATGCTTCGTCCCTCCCCGGGTTTCACGTCAGTGGAGATGGCCGGGGATTTCCTTTCTGTTCGGTTGATAAACGTCTTTCGTGGATGGAGTGCACCTGAGTGAGTTAGCAAAGACTAGTTCTTTCAAATTGAATTACGTTGTACATTGTCGTCACGGCCTATTGTTTTAGGGTTTCAAAAAATTTTTTTTTTGCCAGAACCTCATTTACGCTAATATAACGATCATAGGTGAAACTTTCCAGAAATCTGCGTTATTGTGGAAATGCCATGCCTTATACGGTTTGCCACGTTCCGTAATTTTTAACACTTTTCTTAATTTCTTGTTTTTCAAAATGTCGTCGGAACAGATGCATCTCTATTTACGCTCCTATAGCGATTACATTTGGCACTTCCGCGATATCTGCATTCTTGTGGAAATTCAGGGCAGTACACTGTTCGCCAGTTTCCATAATTATTTTATATTTTTTTTTATTCTTAAAGTTCACCAAAATTTTGTTCGGCCAAATATTTCAGTTTACGCTGTTATAACGATTACAGGTGGAACTTCTGCGAAATCTGCATTATTGTGTAAATGCAGGGCGTTACACGTTTCGCCATTTTCCGTATTATTTTTATTTTCCTGATTTTTTAGTTTTTCAAAATTTTGTGCGTCCAGTTACCTCTGTTTACGATATTGTAGTGATTAGAGGTCGAACTTCCGCGATATCTGCATTTTTTGTGGAAATGCAGGGCGTTACAAGATTCTAAACCGTAGGGGTACTCGACAAGAATGCTATACGCATTAAAAGAAGTGAGAACGAACTGACGCAATAAATGCATATTACGATTCCGCGCTCTGACATGATTAACTGTCTGGGTTGGTGAAACAGAAAAACTGCGGAAGTTATTTTACGTATTAATAGACAAATTTCAAAATATCTGCATTTTTTTTTTTTGTGCCGTGGGCTTTGTTTGGTCCTACAACTTGTGACATCGCTTTCAGAGCAGTGCAAGCGACGCAGTTTCTGTTTATTCAAATGTAGGTGGCAGTTCTTGGTAAAACGGGACCGCAGCGTTCACTTGTGAAACTGAGCGCATGTTTTTGACACCCTTCTGTCTCTCGTACTTCAGCCACGCGTAACTTTTTTTCGGAAAAACCAGGAACCAACTAGCTAGCAGTCAAGTCTTACAGATATAATGCAATGCTTTTCCACGTCAAGCAATAACTTTCTACTGTCATGCGATGTTTGTTCTGGAAGCGAATCCCCGGGTTATTGTGAATGTATTTCCATGAACCACGTTTCTACTGTAAAAAATCTGCTGAAATTCAGAGGATTGTTCACTAATGGGTATCTTATTCGGCTTGTCCTGAGTGCGAATTCTTCGCAGAATTTTTCTTCTTTTTTAAAAAAATCTTGCCCGTGCATTTATCACCATTTACGCTATCATAACGATTACAGGTGTTACTTGCGCCAAATATGCATTACTGTGGAAATGCAGGGCGTTACACGATTGGCCATTTTCCGTAATTTTTTTATATTTTTCTTATTTTCTAGTTTTCAAAATTTCGTTTTACCAATTATTTCCATTTGCGCTATGATAACGATTGCTTTTAGAACTTTCGCGAAATCTGCCTTACTGTGGAAATGCTGGGCGTTAAACGATCCTGGCTGTGGGGGTACTCGGTAAAGAATGTTACACATTAATAGTGAGGTAAGGTAGCCGTAGCGTCGCCCCTCAGTCTTTTTTTTTTTTTTTTTCGGGTAAGTCTTGGAAGGTACCCCCCGGCGCTTGCACGACGCCGTTTTTTCAACTGTCCGAGGCCAGCACCGCCTCATAGTTGAATCCGCTGCCCACTCCGGCTTTGCAAGAGCACTTAGCTGCAATATATTGCTTGATGCGCCAAACTGCGCGCAGTGAACAATACTATGTCAAACATTTTCCCGAAGGAACGAGTGCTTGCACTTCCAGCTCGACTTCCAGCTTGGCGCATTGAGCGTCAATTCTGAGTTTGTGAGTAAATCACACATTTGGGATGCCTCGTGAACGTCGCCTCCACTCTCAAGATTTTCCGACCTTAAAGGAGCCATGAAGAGAAAATACAACTTCGTTTAATTTGAAAGAACGAGGATTCAGTATCTCACTCAGCTCCATTAGAGCCACAAAAGATGTTTTTTTAACGAAAAAAAGCAAGAAGTATTTAAAAACTTTCAAATTTTGCGCCACAGTGACGTGTTATGAGCAAGAATGACGTCATACGGGCCAACAATAAAACATAATTTTCAGTGCGTTAACTGCACGTTAGCATTCAAGTGATGCGGTAAAATGGAACTAGAGGCCCCATTACAGACGTCCAGTCATGTGTCGTCGCGACAGGTCTCTTAGGCGGCCGCCAATCGCACTAACAAGGTTCCGTGACGTCATAGAAAAGTTGCGGGAAATTGGCTAGGGGGTCGCGACTGCTTCAAACGTTTTCTTTAATATATCCGTTATTTGTTCGAAGATTGCGATGGTATTGGTATCATTGTTATCGGGACTAAGCAGTCTTTCTAATAAACCCAACTTGTATTTTGTCTTCATGGCTCCTTTAAACGTCCTTGTGGTTATCTCCGCTTTGCAAGCCGCGCGTCAGCACAACGACAGAAAGCCATGCACTGCAGGTACGCCGCGCCATCGCCGCGCTGACCGCCACCGGCATCCCACTGTTGAGGGGTTCGCGTCGGGTGGCGCTGTTAGCTGATAGTGACTAAGGGACCTTAATAGCGACTAAACCTCACCTAGTGGCTCTAATAGCGACTGTGGTGACGTTTAACGGCCGCATGGTCCCTATACGTGATTAGGGTGGCTAGACACCCTAACCTGATGGCGGCATTCAAAGACGGCGCGCCGGCGGTGGAACACGGGAGAATTGAACCGACTTGAGCAAAGATCCAATGGGTTTATCGTGAGAGGAGCGAGACGGGAGGGAAAGAGCTTGACAGGTGGAAGGGGTCGAAAGAGAGGCGTGTACGCGGCAGAGGCGACTGATGACTATATCGTCTTTCGATGACATTGACAGCGGAGAGCAGATACGCGGCCACTTCTTTTGTAGAGTGAGCTACACTGGCCGAGGTTGAGCAGTTTCGCGTGGCTCCTGGAGAGCCGTGGTGCGCATGCGCGAGGAGCAGTGACGTCTCACGGCGCACAGAACGTTGCTCGCTGCCCCGCGTCTCTCACACACCCCACGCGCCCAGCGTCTTCGCGACCTCCGTTCCGCTCGTCGCGGCCCGGTCCACGTGATGATCATGCGAGGGGTGGCTGGGTGTGCAACCGATGGCTCGTGCGTCGCAGCAACTCCGGCGTGCGCCTGTGGAACCAGCTTAACTTTGGAGCGATTGGCGACGGCGGGGGGGGTAAAGCATTGTTTTTAACGCGTTGTTTTTTATTTGCTCTCGCAAAAATAGAGCACGCATCTACTTTAATTAGAAAAAACACCAGCTATGTATTGACGTTCTTCCTCAAATAGGCCTAATATTACCTTTATGTTGACGAATGTTCGAAAATTTGAGCATATTTCTAGATTTATTATGGAGTTGAACCTCGTTCTAACGAACACTGATATAGCGAACTATTGGTTATAGCGAACTAAACGAACTTTGGCTGGCCACGCTTTATTTCAGTGACACTTATTCTGTTTATAACGAAACCGAAACCTCTAGAGCCGCGCGCCATATCGGCTATAACGAAGAAATAATTGAGGAAGGCTGATAGGCTACTTGGAAAAACTCCCGAAGTTCTAAACTGCGGAAGTAGAAAAGGCCCTTCCGTGCGTGGACAATGTTGGATTGGGAAACTTCATCCTGCTCGGTGCTGTGAAAAGCCACCTGACGAAGATCACGTCCTACTACAAATAAATAAGAACGCAGGCCTGTTTTGTCGAACACACTTTGTGGTGTTGTGATTTCACTTTCTCGTGTTATAGTCCATTTAGTTTGAAATGCCACAAGGAGATAGGGAAGGATTACTTCGTTTATAATTGGTTCGAAGACTAGCATACAGTGTTTTTGTGTCTAAGATGTTTGCGCTAGCGAGATTGCCCATTTTTTGAAGACCATTTTTACTCATTCTGTTGCAACGAATATCGGATAAAACGAACTAGTTTACTGCCCGATACTACTTCGCTGTAAAGAAGTTCTACTGTATTGAAAATATTTTGTCTGTACAAACGGCTCGGTCAAGAATTCTGTCAACTTCGGCCCGGCGACTGAACCGAGGGAAAGACAGACGTACATACAGACACACAGGCCAAAATTTTCGCGTTTGAGGGGCCCAGGAAAGATTTCCGTCTTTAAAAGCGTTTTTGCGCAGGGCGACGTATCCGCCGAGGACGGCCTCACAACGTCGCTGCGTGCAGCTGGAGCGAGAAACGGAATCACGGTCACGCGGCAAAGCGTCATACCAGCCCTTCACTCCCACGCCCGCGACGGTGGAGCGGCCGGGTCGTCTCTCAAAGGCTCGCCGCCGCCGACTCCGTGGGGGACTCAATAATGAGGCCAGCTTAAGTGTGTCAACAACAATCATTTGGGAGGCCGATAATAGGGTGCCGCCTTCGAGACCACCGCCGCACGCGCGTTTGTATACGTGCCCGCTCACTCGCATTGGAGAACGTACAATGGCCGCGTCTACCCTCAAAGCCTCTACGACAGTGAAGGCCTGAGCACGGCCACAAACGTATACACGTACCCGCCGAAAGGCAGGACGAACCGGGCGCGAGTGAATGAGCGAAGAAAAGCGTGCAGGGGGGTCCCTGGGGGTCCCGTTGTTGGGTATAACTCTATTAACTCTTTCAAAGCGTCCCACCGAACGGCGCACACCGCACCCTCGTCGTGTATGCGTACTCCGATACCGCGGCGTACGAATAGTAGCGCGCACACCCACCGGTCGAATTGTGTACGCCTCCTTTTAGCACACACTGCACACATTCACCTTCGCATGCCCCCACTTTTGATCTTTCTTCGGCTTCCTGAGACAAGTTTAAGAACACACTATTATTCCGCCTCTCAGCCCGTCTACCTTGGAGGTCTTCGGCCCGCGTCGGAATCGCCGGCGGCAGGGGGGGTGGTAAGTAGCGAGGCTATTTTACCGGGATGAAAACCGGCGTGCAGGTTTCGTCCATCCCGCCACGGGTTACTCTCTACGCCGCTCAACTTTGACAAATAAGGGACATTGTGAAAACGACCGGGTGCCGCGAGTAAAATGCCGGGCCCCGCTCAAGTTGACCGGGGCGTTTACGAGAGCACGGTCGCACCCGTTGCGAATGGGGGAAGTGATTTTTGTACGTTTGCTTTCTTTGTAACTGTGTGCGTGCGGTGTAGGGAAAGGCGTACGGAGTGGGGGAGTGCACTGGCTCTATGGTGAGAAATTTTCAGTGGAGTTCTTTTTTGTTGTTGTCGAATATATGTGTTAGCTTCCGTGAACAGAGCTATCACTGAGTGAAAACGCGGTAATTTTTGCCAGCAGGAGTGGATTGTCTTTTTCCCATTACGCGTGTACGCTGATCTGTAGTCGGTGTGAATTTGCCGGTTGAAATTTAAGTGCTTGCCCGTAAGAGACTCCTGTCGATGTAGAGGGTTCGGGGGAATCAGAATTGATTTTAAGACTCTAAAGAGGTCCTCTAGCGACGGACTTGCATTAAAAAGGCAAGGAAGCCGCGATGCCATAATCAGAAACATCGGGATAGCTCTCCTTTAGCGCATTATATTTTCTGCGCAGACAACGCTCGTTCGTTTGTCGTCTTCCGGACATTGAGTGCAAACAAAAATTACTCCCACCTCCCCTCGCGGGAACCCCTGTATAGATGCGACGCATAGGGGGTTCCGTTGTTGTTTCCGTTAGGTTGATTCTCCCATCGCATGAAACGTGCCGTGAACCCCCTGCCGCGGCTATGACGCAACGTGCCGCGGCTATGACGCAACACAATCCAACACAATCCACTTTAATCCAATCCAATTCAATCCAATACAAGCCAAGCCAAGCCAAGCCAAGCCAAATCGAATCCAATCCAATGACCCTCGCTATAGTGCCTAGAATATACAGTATATTCTAAGCACTATACCCTCGCGAGAGAGCGTTCGCTATCGCAGAGGAGAGGGGGTGAGCGGCGGAGAGCGCAGCTCGCGCGGCGAGGAGAATGGGGTAGGGGTGTGTACGGACAACAACAACGCCGTATGGAGGGACAAGGCGAGTGAATGAGATGCAGTCGCATCTAAAAAAAATTAGCCCAGCTTCAGTGACTTTACGTAGCGAACGATGGAGTTACGAGCGAAGCTGCCTGCCGTTCGCTGATCTCAAGGCTAAGCTTCACAGGACTTCTCAAAGCAAGCATATCGAATCCCGCTCGCGCCAATTCATTTTTCCCGCGCTCCACTGCTCGCGCCATCTACTGGAACCTTTTGTACTTTTGAGCTTAGAACCCTGCCACGAGGGGACGCCGCGAGCGCTTTTTGTTTTTCACGGCCTATTTTTTTTATTGCTGTAGCATAAATCAAGCAGCCATGTATTTCAATTAAAAGAACAATGCAAGTATCACCCAGGTACCGATGGCCTGCACGAAAAATGCTTTATGTTGAATTTTGGCTCAAGAATGTTGACAAGTATAAACACTGCAACCAGATTACGTAGTTTAGAACAGCCTTGCCTATATCAGCGTCTCGTACAAGCATTCACGTAACTTGCTGCATGTGTTCTTGCCGCTTTCTCTCCTTCTCTCTGGGCTATGCCCTCTTCACATCGCCACGACCGCGTTACCGATTTCGTCCCATGAAAGCCTCGACCAAGAACACCTTCGCTGCTAAAATGCAGTCTGAGCTGCCCAATTGCGGTTGGGGATGGCTTAGCCGGTGCGGTAAGTGACGTGGAATACGGCTCGTTCTTCCTTCCGGCAATAATCGTCCTCTTAAAGGGGTCCTGAAATGCCTTCCGCCGATGCATGGATGTACATGTAACCAAATAAAGCAATGTATTAGCAATCTCCTCCTGCAAGAATTTTGTTAAAGCGATGAGTATTAGCTGAGAAACCGTAAATCAAAAACCGCGCATTATCGTCGCACCGTATTTCCTCCTCCTTTCAACTGTTTCTTCGCTGT
This sequence comes from Haemaphysalis longicornis, assembly GCF_048455015.1. Lineage (NCBI taxonomy): Eukaryota > Metazoa > Arthropoda > Arachnida > Ixodida > Ixodidae > Haemaphysalis > Haemaphysalis longicornis. The sequence continues at coordinate 370,645 of NW_027526225.1, read as the reverse complement.
TGGCCTCCCCTCCCATGATGCTCCGCTCCTCAGCGGTGACGAACTTCCGCTATTGCGCTCCCACAGACTGCCGTCTGCTACGGGCCAGCTCTTTCGGCTTTTTCATCTTTGTTGACCCCATGGACACTCCTCTAAAGGCTGGAAAAGTGAACGAAGGACCTGGCCGCATGTGTGCGTCCTGGCCTTGCCCTTTCGCGGTGTACGTAGCTGCCGTTGGTATCGGCGGCGAATTCGCAGCCGCGCGGGGAGAATCGTGCGCTCGTTCCCTTTGGTGCACCGCGCACTGTTTATCCAAAAAGCGCGGTCTCAGATGTGACCCCGCTGGTGCCGGGTGTTATTTTGCGGCGGTTGTAATTCCTACTACCGGCAGCATGTGAAAAAAAGACATTTTAAACCGACACAGAACCCGTGCACAAAACGCGCCGGATTGGATCGCTTTATCAGCGGCGATGAACGGGAAGGCGCAGAGCAAACCAACGCCGCACTCGATCAGCGAGAACCCGTGTTCTGACAAGCTGCACCCATGTGTTACATTCAACACTGACGGGAAAGCGTATGTTTGCACTTGTTTGGATAGTCGTAAAATGTCCAAACACTCCAGCACTCCGATAGCAGATGAGCCGGCGAGACATTTCGGAAAACATTTGACAGATGGCGCCGTATGCATTAGTGTGTCGCTACGCAAAACTGATTAGACGCTCTACCGCTCTACTAAAACTCCCCTCGCAGTGTTTACGTAGCGGGATGCAAAAATTTAGCGTTAAGCGTATGCAAAGGCCACAAACGCAGTACTAAAACTCTATTAGCAGCAAAATAGCGTGCGTATGTGAGGCCGCTTGCGTTTACAAAGCTGCACGCCGAGCGCGTACGTTTCAAACCTAGTGACATCGTTTAAATACACTGGCAAGCACAGTGTAACGTAGTCAGATATAAACCGTATGCTCAGGCGATAAGCAAGAGCTTGTTTTATGTGATTGCGCATAAAGGCCCGTTCGCACTTGCGACGAAAGCGAGTGAAAGCGGCAGGAATTCCGTCGCTTTGTCGCGCGACGATCGTTTTTGTCGAATGGTCGGGACAAATTTTCGTCACGCGACAGAATTTCCGTCGCATTCGCTCGATTTCGTCGCAAGCGGGAATGGAAAGTTCTGCCGCTGCCGTCTGCGCCGCAGCTCGGAGGTAACCGCGCGATCTGCTCGGGCCGAACGAACGCGCACACACCCGCACGGCAGCGCCCCAAGCTGCAGCCGGCCGCGTACATCGCTCCCGGCGCCCGCCTGGAGCCCCCCCTCGGCACACTAGCCAGTATATTTCAGGCACTATAATGGAGGACATATTTTTTGCTTCCGATTAACCTAGTTCTTTGCCCCTGTGTTTTTAAATACGTGAAGTGGTTAGCACGTCGTCCTCACGCAGCTCTGTATCGTCGTAGCATCGCTGATTGTCCGAACGAAGCTTGCAGCTAAGCCAATGCAGTACCGAAGCTGTGTGTGTGTGTGTGTGCATCGCCTCCTGTGTGTTGTGGACGCGTTCGTTTCGCGATGAAATGCGACATTGTACTTCTGCGGGTGGATAGTGCTTCCCATGGTCTGGATTATCTTTCTCGAACGACGTACGCCTCAACCTCGCATGGGGTATGTGTAGTGTGCCTGGCTAAAAGCCTTCTCGCTTGCGCGCCAGAGTTGTGACTTGCTGTTCGTCCCCTCAAACCGCGCGTGAGGTGAGTGCCGAATTTACGACGGGCAGGAGGAGGCAACCCATCGTCTGTCAATCGCGGTTCAGACTTGCAACGCATGTTGTGACGTTGCGTTCGTTCGAAACGCATCTCTGGATTGTTTTGAAGTTGAATAAAATGTACGCGTCAAACCCTGGCATTTGGCTCAGGGCGTTCTCTGCGATTGCACCAAATAAGTGTCACGGGGCTTTCTTTATGGTACGTACTCATGTAACATAAAATCCATGTCGTGCTATGGCCGTGTTGCATTCAATACAAACGGTTAAGCGTTTGTTTACACTTGTTTCGTTTGTCGTAAAATGTCCAACACTCCGGCACTCCGCTGGCAGATCAGCGGGCGAGCCGATGCTGAGCAGACGACTCATCTCTTTGCCGGAAGTGCGTGAAAAAGCCGCCCAATAGCAGGATGTCTAGCTCATGACGAACATATGGGAATCGATGATGTAGACATGTGAAGATGGCGGCGTCCAAAAACACGAAGGGAAGGGTGAGAAAAAAGCGACAAACTTTGCAACAAAAGTGTGAGCTTTCCGCTGCGCGTAAAAGAGTAATACTTGGCACAGATGATGTTGACGACCCTATCTAACGATTGCGCTAGTTCATTTAGTGTGCTCAAAATGCCTTTCAGGGCCCCTTTAATACACCACCTGAGGGTCTGGAACCACAGCCTTGTGCATCGGTTCTCGTCAGACATAGCAAAGAGACGACATTGCCGGAAACGTTGTGGTTAGACACTGAATTAAGGAGCAGTGCACATGCAATTAACTGGAGCCTCTCGTCTTCAACCGCATTGACAAGGCTGAGCAGAGTCCACGCCGAAGTCTCGATGCCACGTGGGGAGTTAGCGCGCGGATGCGGGTGTCATTTTCGTAACCACGTATACGCGGCAGCGATTTGTAGCGTACACACAGCGGGTAACCTAGGAGAGGAACGGCAAGTGACAACGAACTAGGCAAGTGTACGGAGAAGATAACAGATTTTTTAGGACTAGAGAGAGCAAAGAGAGGCCGTCAACTCGATGTAGAGAGGAAATCAGAAAATTTTGAGGAAAAGAATGGAGAGGAACGGTTGGAGGTCTTCTCCCTGCAGTGTACACAAACAAGAAGAAGAAGAAGACGATTCTGATGATGATGATGCAAAGCAGGCATGCCGCGCGGTGTAGCGACTTTTTCAAGGCACTGGGACGCGTCCTAACCGCGAGTAACTGATAATTAAATAATTCAAATCACATTTCTCTACAATCGCATGATCGCATGGTAGATAACATCACCGAGGCAAAACCCGTGATTAGAGGCGTACAACTCGTGGCGAAAATTTAAAAAAAATGGCAGTGGCTTAGCTCGGCTATGCTAACCATGATATACGTAGCGTGAGCTAAGGTTCAGCTGGTTATTCTTAGGTTTCCTGGTTGTCTAGGATTAGCTGATTATCATGCTTACTGTTGCTAAAACGATTTCTAATCCAATCCAATCCAATGCAGTCGCAGGAGCGGCGGTTCCGGCGCGCCAGCTGTGCGCCATGAGACGTCACTGCTCCTCGCGCATACGCAGCACGGCTCTCCAGGAGGCATGCGAAACTGCTCAACCTCGGTCAGTGTAGCTCACGCTACAAAAAATCCCGGGACATCGCCACTAACGTGAAACCTGGAGAGGGGTGAAGCATGCAGTGTACAAGCGTATTCTTGGCGCTTTGCCGTTTTTGCCAACGGAGATGAAAGTGTTAGGGAGTACAGCTTTGCTGTAAAATTCGCTTGTCTTTGAAGCAGGACGCGCTAGGCGTAAACGAGTGTCCCGGTGTTTTGTTAGTACGCGTTACGTTCTAGTGCGTGGCGTAAACGAGTTTCCCAGTGTTTTAGTACCGTGACTGCAAGAGACGATGCTTACGACGACGACATGAGACGTCGACAGCCTCAGACCCTAAGGGGCCTCGCCCCTAAAAATCACATGGTTGCTTACAACGGCTACAGTGCTGCACATTTAAGAAAACGTATAGCGCAAAAACCTGGACGAAAGTACCGAAGTACCCAAGTCCGGTGTATTTCTGTTCTTTCGACCTGATTTTTCCCGGTACTTTTCTCTTAAATATGTTCCACCAACTCTACCAACACCAAGCTCCTGTTGCCACTGTACTGCAGCACGTAATGGCGGCTTCGTCCGAATTCGTTCTGCGAGCGCTCACGAGCGGCGCTCCAAAATTCACAGAGGGCCCATCCCGTACGGTACACTATACCCTTTGAGGCCACGTGTTTGAATGCTAAGCTCGGGTAAAACCCGTCGCCACGTTAGCAGTTTCTCCCCTACGCACAATTCGCTTCCCCTCTGGTCTTTACCGGCTTATTGTGCCCGCAGGCTTTCTTCTCTCGTCGCCCGTTCACTCCTGGCGGAGCCGCGGCGCGAAGAAAGAGTCCGCGAAGCCGGTGGCCAATAACACGCGGATAAGCCCCCTTTTATGACGAATTAGGGGCGCGCTCGCCGCGGGGTTCTCCTCCACCAAGCGTCGCCCCGCGTGCCGACGTGGGGGATAAAGGGATACGCAGCTGGACCAGGGTACGACAATACATACCTAGGGGCACTAAATAAGGTAGAAGAGTAGCGGCACTCAGGTACTGGCGGCCATTTTGGTGTTTATCAGAGTTGCGCGAGATTGCCGCTTTTACGGCTTCGCCGCTATCTTTGTACGCACTTCTGCTGCCTAAATGCTGCTACACACGTTATCTTTGATTCGGGTTAGGAACGACGTCAGTCTAGTGACTGAAAATCCACAAGCAACAAAATGGCGGCGCCCATGAACCGTCGCAGTGTGAACAAGTGTCACGTGATGTGAACTGGCGAATGATCATGGCGGCGGCACGGAACAATTGGAGAAAAGAGGGCCGATACTCTGTAACCTTATTAAGTGACACTGTCCATACCCGCTTAGGTGGAAGGAGGTAACTTCGTTTATTTCGGGGGCACGAAAAATAAAACACATGAATACCGTATTTTTGCGCGTATAACCCGCCCCTGAATATTATCCGCATCCCGACTTTCAGCGCGCCGGAAAAGAAAAGGAAATCCTCGCTTATTGCCCGCACATTTGATACAGGAAAGGCTGCACCAAAGCTACTGCTCAAGCAAACAGAAACAGAAACAGTAACCAGAAAAAGCGTATATTTAGCGAGTAGAATACACTGGCTGCAAGGCGAAAGTCATGATTTACTAATGAAATTGAGTTGTTAGAGTGCGCTCTTCCTTGTTTTTTTCCCCTTGTCCTTGTATGTTTGCGCCATCGCTGCCATGGGGGGGCTTAGTCAGTGTTACTGTGTAGGAGCTTCACGGCATAACTCGCATTGCCGTGAAGCTGCACTAAAGGAAAAACCCCACGCATTATCCACACCCCTACTTTGCCACAGAAATTCGCGAAAATACGGCCCATAGAAATGAAAATAAAAGCCTCATCCCGCGCCTACTACTGCACAAAGGGTAAATGTGACACAGTCAACGCAAATTGTTAAAAAATGTGTGTAAAAACATGCATGTGCATGCAAAACGGCAAAATCGACTACAGTTGTTCTTTCTTTGGTGTTCCTTGAACGATTTTTTTATTTCTGAATTTTTTCTTTGGTGTTGTCTTTTTCGCTGTAACTTGGATAATGGTGATAGACTAACCTAAACTCTGTTTTATGAAGATGTTTACCGTTTATAGTCGGAATTGGTTAACAGGTTTAACCCGCCGATGCTACACAGGCGATGAGGTGTTGCGTAGTGGCGGGCTCCGGATTATTTTTCACCACTTGGGTATCTTCAACGTGCGCCGAAATCTCCACCACACGGGCGTTTTCACTTTTTGCCTCCACCAGAAAAGCGCCGCCGCAGCCGGGAATCGAACCCGCGTCCTTAGGGCTGAGCAGCACAACACCTTAGCCAATGAGCCACCGCGGCGGATTAATGCTCGGCACCTGTGTAGAGTTTATGGCATTTTTGTTTGCTGACTTTATTGTTGGGCGATTTTATCGTTAATAGTCTGGACCAGCTTTTCAAATATGTCAAGAGACGCGTTGATTTTGATATTTTTTTTTGTTTGGATTCCGGTGTGCTTGTTTAAACAATTTGCTTAGTTCGTCTCGTTCCCTTTTCGTAATTTTGCACGTTGTGGGGTCTTGAGAAATACCGAAAGGAGAATCCAGACGGGCTTCACGTTCACGCTGATCGTCGCACCGCGGACGCTCGACGGAAGCATCGAGCAGCCGAGGTGTCACACTCGTCGTTCTCTGTTGTCCGTATGCAGTTGCAGCAATGAAGAACACGCGCGCATCCAAATGAAGTTTTCGTACACTGTAAAATGATTTAGGGGTGCAGTTTAGGGGTGCAAACACTCTTACACCCTAGCATAAAAAAAACTAGCAAAAAGACAAGAATACACCATTTTAAGGGGTCTTTCATCGTTATTACTACTTTCCAGAGGGTGTTTTTCTTTGTTTTTTTATCGGGGTATAATGGTGTTACCCTTACAGAAAAGGTGTTATGTCGCTTATTAACCTTTCCAAAGGGGTTTTTTTCTTTGTTTTTGATGGGGTGTGATGCTGTTATATCACTGACACCCTTACGCTTCATCAACTAACACCATTAGATCCTGTCTAACGGTGTTAGATATCTAACATTATCTAATGGTTTTATTTAAGTGTGCTAGATGTGTGTTAGTTGTCTAGTGGTGTTAGACAACTAACACCTTTACACCCTGCGAACTAAAACTATTCTATCTAACACCATTACACCCTATAAAAAATAAGAAATAACCTTTGAAAAGGTGTAATGAACTTCAAAAAACACGTTTTAAGAGGGTGTATTCTTGTCTTCCTGCTAGTTTTTCTTTTGTTCTTATGCTAGGGTGTAAAAGTATTAGCTATAAACAGTGAATTACACCCTTACGGCAGAAAATGGGTGTAAATGGGTAGGCCGAGGTGACATCCTCCTCTTTTAGTTTTTGAAGGCCATGCACGCTGTTGGTTCGAGCTGGCTATATGGACCCGGTAACAATGAGGACCCCAGGAAAGACCTTAGAATGGAGAAATTGTTCAGCTGAAACAACATAAGCACAAGAGAATTGGCCGCATATCAGCTTACTCCGCTGCAAGTGTCATCGAAAGACGGTAGTCTTCTGCCACACTGCTACGCAAGTGCCTCGCTTCCCTCCTTCCCCCACCTCTCACGCTCTTTCCCTTACGAAGTTATGGACATTTTATGTATTATATAAAAAAAAGACCTCTTTCAAGGTCGGAACTGCAGTCGGGTGCGTTACTAGAAGGTAGTTATTTCAATAACTAAACAAGGCTGCACTTTGTCTTTGTCGCGCCTTTAGACGATCACCTAGTCCCAAAAAGTATAAATAAAAAAGGTTGCACTAAATATTCCAAATAACTGCAAAAGGCAAATGATTGAGAAAAAAATAAAGCCGTTCCACTAAATGTGAAAGCTCTCGGAAGTGCAGAGCAGTGATTCGCCATAATGAGCTGCAGCGCCGTTATATCCCCTCACTGTTACCACCCAATGTAATTCAAACTTCCCGCCTTCGCAGAGCTCGATCGTGCACTGCCTGAAACTGCGCCAGCGGGAGTTCTGTTCTTTTTGTGTGCTTGCTTTTCCTCGCGCATGTGTTGGCGTTGTACTGCCACTTTAATTTTTTTTCGATTACTATCGTAAAAACCAACCCAACGAGCGTTCCTAAATAAATGAACGCGGGCACCGCCGGTGTTTATTACGTGTATTTAGCCTCAGATGTATACCTGCAGTTTTCTTTGCGCTTAACAACAGGGAGATGTATGACAAGCGCCAGCCGTTCACGAGTTTCGAACGCTGATGACTATATAAACCGCTTGGATTTAGGGACCTCAGTGGGATGCCGCGACGACAGCCGCTACGACGCAACGCCGTGGGACTCTGCTTTGGTCCAGCGAGCGAGCTACGACAAGGCGCGGCCTTAAAGCGCTCTGTATTTAAAGGGTAAGAATGGCGTTCAGAGGGAGAAATACAAAACGCCGCATGTTCGCGTTGACCCCCCCCCCCTCCCTTCCCATTCACACCTAGCGCATGCAACACTACTCACTCGCAGCTTTGCACTCAGGCGAAACGCGCGATCAGGCCGCAGCCGTTATCAGCACGCAATCGTTTTGAGAAGGTCTTTCGCTCCTCCAACGTCTTCCCCTGTATCGAAACCTCTTAAACCCAGAAAAACTCCCACCTCCCCTCGCGGGAACCCCTGTGTAGATGCGACGCATAGGCGGAGCGGCGAAGGGACCGCGTTTTATAGCGCGCATAACGTTGAGGGGACTGCGTAAGCCGGTCCCAGTCGATGACGACTTTGGCGTACTTGTAAAGCGGCGTGGACTCTAGGTGTTTGAGCCAAGCATGGATGTTGCTTCGTCGGAGAACGGCACACCGGTTATATGCGCAGCGCGCCCGAAGGAGAGGAAACCGCGGAAGAGAGAGTACTGCACATGCGACAGCCTCAGCGCGTCTGCCGCGGCTATGACGCAACACAATCCAACACAATCCATTTTAATCCAATCCAATCCAAATCCAATCCAATCCAAGCCAAGCCAAGCCAAGCCAAGCCAAGCGAATCCAATCCAATGCCCCTCGCGAGAGAGTGTTCGCTATCGGAGAGGAGAGGGGTTGAGCGGCGGAGAGCGCAGCTGGCGTGGCGAGGAGAATGGGGGAGGGGTGGACAACGCCGCCGACGACGACGACAACGACGACGACGCCGGAGGGACAAGGCGAGTGAATCAGATGCTCTGCATCTAATAAAACGAGCCACTTTCTGTAATGGTATACTCCTTCCGGAGATGGAGGTGCTTCCCTGTGCAATACTAATAAGCAATGTGGGAAAGCCATCTTATGAAGAACAAGCTTACAACGATCCCCTCAAAGTCGGCTTGACCTTGAAACACAAATGCGTTGCTGAGAAGACATACCTATCAGGGGGCATATTAGCTGTCTAACAAAAAAATACGATGGCCCTCGGACGTTATTTTTATTATTTATGAGTTTTATGATACGCTGAAGGTGTAGCGCACAGTTTTGCGATCCCAGGTGTTCGAGTTGGCAGCGCAAAGTGGCGCTACGCACGCGTGCGATTCCTTGTCTACATCGTTCTGTTGCCGGAGCTGATCTGCTGGCTACCGGAAATATCAGAATTTTCACCTTTTTTGAAGGTTTTCTGGGTTTTAAAAGCTTGCAGTTTTGAGAGCCCAAACATGCTGGCTCGGGCCGTTTCATGTAAAAAAGAAAAGAAAAATCCGAACTGATGGCGCCGCCCGAGCAGTGCGAACGCGGGAAGTTTGAATTGAGCAACCTACATGGCATTAATCACGGAAGGAGGCAGAATGCAGATGAAGATCGCGAGGGTTGTGAGGAGGAGAGGGGAGGGGTGTTGCATGACAGTGGCTACAGAAGACTATCGTAATTGATTTCGACGACATTTGCAGCCATGCAGGCAAATGCGAGGCAATCTTTGTTGTTGTTGTTGTTGTTACTATTCGCCGTTCAATAGTCATTCGAAGTTGGCTAAATCTTTGTGTGCGGCAGCTGGAATTGTATTTCCAATATATATAGTAGGTTCCAATATATATATATTAGCCGTATATAGTAGATTGGAGATTGGTGCAGCGACCTGGATGTTTCAATGCGTGTATACACTCTGTAATGGATCGAAACCCGAGAAATGTACAACCACTGGCGTTAAAATACTCCAACACGGCTTAAAAAACATATAACAAGAACGCGAATCTAAAACTTGCTCAATAAAGGCCTACTTTCGAATAGTTTCGAATAGTTTCGAATAGTTTATCTTCTAGTATATATAACATGCGCGCTGTCTTTTACAGGCCTTTAGCTCTCAGTGGGCTCACAAACGTGAGTTCGCGGCTTCAGTATGTCGATAACGCACGCCGGAGCGGCTTGTTAGCATAACTATTATGCCTCAACACCGCTTCAGCGCACCTTCCAAGACCACAACGCGTAGGAGCGCGCTATACATGTGCGCCTTCATCATACATCCATATGTATACCGCGGTGCGGATTACGAATAGGCCGTTCGCATCTCGCCAGTCCCACTCCAGTATTCAATCGTGCGTACATATAAACAGCTTGCACACAGGCGATAAACGTTTCCCGAACGGTCCAAGCCTAAACGTATTACACGAAGTAAAATATCTGAGCACGCTCATACGGCAACAGAGTAACGGTCGAACTGCAAAAGAAATGCCTGCGCTGCATAAAAAGACCGTATTTGTATTGTAGGCAACCCCCCAAACCCGGTTGCTATTTTCTTCTTAAAGAAACACACACAAAAACATTTCCTTTGCCTCCCGAGTCTCCCCGCACCACATACACACCGCAGCGCACCCAGAGGGCGCCACCTACTCCCCCATCCCTCATGGATGGATGTCCTCACACAGCAAATGTCTTTGCCAGAAGCAACTATGCAAGCCATTCCGGTCCGTTTCCTTCCTCTACATGCATATACAAAGACGGGCCCACATAAGCTCTTCCTTTGTGCGCTACGCGTAGCCAACTCCTGCGTACTTTGTGGTGCGCGCACTAATAGGCGACGCCCGCCGGATGTGCACCGTCGCAAGCGACAAGAAAATTCCCGCCATCTCCAACGCGCACCTGAAGAGGGGCGAAGCGTGCAGTTTATATGTGTATTCTTGGCGCCTTGGCGTTTTTGTCAACGGAGATGAAACTGTTGGGGTGTAGAGGTGTACAGCTTTGCTGTTGAAGTCTCGTGCCTTTGAAGCACGAAGTGTTCTAGCGCGAGGCGTAAACGAGTGTCCCGGTATTTTTTTTAGTACGCGTTACGAAGCGTTCCAGCGAGAGGGGTAAACGAGTTTCCCGGTCTTTTAGTACCGTTACTACATGAGACGAAGATTACGACGGCGACAAGAGACGCCAACAGCCCCGGCCCGCAAGGGGGTTCGCCCTAAAGCCCACTCTTGAGTGCTGCGCGGAGGAGGTGCATCCGCGGGAGTATACCATTCGCCACAACTTGGCTGTGGGGTATTCCGAGCGAGGGCGGATTTGTTGGAACCCGAAACACGAACGCCTGTTTCTTTTTCGTACGAAAATTGAGATGAGAGGACGACAGGGACGGTGAAATAGCGATGAAATGGAGATCACGCAAGTGCATTCGTGAATTTTGAGCGAACGGATTCTCGCGGCGGTTGTTCAATCTTTCACCAATTCGGGGATTAAACCCGCCGAAGCTTCACTTAGGAGTCACGCCGTAGTGGAGAGCTCCGGATTAGTTTCGACCACCTGCGATTTGTAAACTGCACCGAAATTTGGACATACCGGCGTTTCGCTTTTCACCATTTTCAAGGCCTGCCCTAAATGAATAAACCAGGGAACAAGGCATACGCACACAGGGTGGAAAGATTCGTTTAAATACGCGGTCCCCAAGCCTTTCTAATGACTTCGGAGACCAGTAACACTAACACAAAGGACTACACTAGCGTGGCGGTAAAGGCATTTTAAGAAGAAAGAAAAAATCCATGTTGTTAGCGCGGTTTTAGAATGAGCTCTGACTGCAACATTCATCCACACGCATCCAGATAGTGAGTCATATTACACTTTCGCTCAACGTGACGCAGCGAGAAGTGGACGTCGAAGCTCAGCACAAAAGCGTGAATTTTTCACGTCTGGGCGTCCTGATGTCATTCAGCGCGGGCGCTATGCCTGTGAGGCGGATCCAAGAGTTCGTCGCCACGCAGCCAGCGTCGACAAATTCCAATGTAACAGCGTTGTGCCCCTTACCACACCTGCAAGCCAGACAGACGCACGCGAAAACCGCGACGAGGAAAGGTGAAGGCATGTATGTGTATGCATGCCACTCACTATATATATATATATATATATATATATATATATATATATATATATATATATATATATATATATATATATATATATATATATATATATACAGAGATAAGAGTTGGCAGTCAAGAAACCCTCGGAAAGCAAAGGGGAGGATGTGGTAGGTCCTTGAAACAGATAAAGAATTTGGAAAGAAAGAAAGAAAGTGGAGAAAAAATGCCCTCCAGGTGGGATCCGAACCCACGACCTCCAGAATACCGGTCTGGTGTGATAACCACTACGCTACCGGCGGGGTGATTTTCCCCCCCGCTTTCTGGGGTATTTATGTTTTAGGTATTTTTATTTCCTGTGCTTGGGGGTGGTAGCCAGCGCCACTCGGACTACACGGGGTGAAGGGGACCTCCTTTTTTAAACACTGGGCCACGACTCGAGTGTCTACGACATGTCAAGAGTGATCGACCAGCGTTGAACCCTCTTAAGCTTCCTATGGCACCAAGACTGCCAGAACAGAGGCCCTCGCTATGCATGTAGCGAATCAGAATGGGAAATGAGGGGCTCGTTGAAAATCAGGCAGAAATAAGATTTGGCAGTCAAGAAAACCTCGGAAAGCAAAGGGGAGGTTGTGGTAGGTCATTGAAACAGATAAAGAATTCGGAAAGAAAGAAAGAAAGGGGAGAAAAAATGCCCACGAGGTGGGATCCAAACCCACGACCTCCAGAATACCGGTCTGGCGCGATATAACCACTACGCTACCAGCGGGGCGATTTTTTCTCCCCTTTCTTTCTTTTTTTCCAAATCCTTTATCTCTTTCAATGACCTACCACAACCTCCCCTTTGCTTTCCGAGGTTTTCTTGACTGCCAACTCTTATTTCTGCCTTATTTTCAACGAGCCCCTCATTTCCCATTCTGATTCGCTACATGCATAGCGAGGGCCTCTGTTCTGGCAGTCTTGGTGCCATAGAAAGCTTAAGAGGGTTCAACGCTGGTCGACCACTCTTGACATGTCGTAGACACTCGAGTCGTGGCCCAGTGTTTAAAAAAGGAGGTCCCCTTCACCCCGTGTAGTCCGAGTGGCGCTGGCTACCACCCCCAAGCACAGGAAATAAAAATACCTAAAACATAAATACCCCAGAAAGTGGAGGGGAAAATCGCCCCGCCGGTGGCGTAGTGGTTATCGCACCAGACCGGTATTCTGGAGGTCGTGGGTTCGTATACCACCTGGCGGGCATTTCTTCTCCACTTTCTTTCTTTCCAAATTCTTTATCTGTTTCAATGACCTACCACAACCTCACCTTTGCTTTCCGAGGTTTTCTTGACTGCCAACTCTTATTTCTGCCTTATATATATATATATATGTATATATATTCCTTGTTATTTGGACCAATTATCATAATGAAGAAAAGGTTACGTAAGTAATTTATTACGTAGAGGAAGACTGCACTTTAGGAGCGGAAGCAAGAGTACAACGCACTAAGCGCTGCTTTCAGATGCGCACGGCAAGCATTAGGGCAGTGGTTCCCAAAGGGGGGTCCGCGAGAGCATTTGAGCGGTCCGCGAAGCCTCCCTCAAAACTTTTCCTGCCGCCATTCTTTTCTCCATTTTGCCATCACTTGCTCGCAGTGCAAAAAGGTGGCTCCGCCGCATTACATGCACGTGCAGTTGGTTGGCGTAGCACATAATTTAAAATTTGCTTTTTGGACGAAAGGCCAGCTATAAAAAGGAAAAAAAAAACAGATAGAGAAAAGGCGGCATATAGGTGTTGGGACACTTTTCAATTCGAGAGCAAATTGGTTAACATTATCACGCGCGTAATCATTAATGTGAAGCAGAAAAGGCGGGCATCGGATAAGTGCGTGGGCGACTTAGGCAGCAATTGCAAATCTTTTGGCATTGTGACACCGACCAACATATGCTCCATCGTGGGCTTCCCCATCACTTCCGCGAGCCCAAAAGGGGTCTTCGGGGCAATCATGGCTGAGAACTACTGCATAAGGGAATAGGTGGGACACTAATCTGCAAACAAAAAGCGGTCGAGCCACCGAAACATGTTCCGAGACATGTTTCCCATTTCTGTCACGCTGCAGTGCGGTGAATGCGGCAGTGCCTCACACAATCCGAAAGAGCAACAACGACAGTTCAGCTTCGAGAAGCGCACAAACCGAAACTAGCTAGAAACAACCGAGTGAAAACGAAGGGAGCAATCTCAGGATGCCGAAACGCGTCGAAAGAGGTGTCCCCTGAACGGGAACTTGAGACCTCTCCTCCATGTGTACCGTGGACCGCACGCCGAATCTCGCCATACTGGTACGCACAGAAAATCGGATAACGCAACGTCACAGTGAGGAGGTATAGCAGGCGAATTGCTCCACAGAGTGAGCAAGGCTGAGAGGGAAACGTTACAACCTACCTTCATGTCGAGAGGCTGGCGCGCAGCGCAGCGGGGAAGGGCACGACGGATCACACAATCTCGGCTTATGCATCCAGTGTGTCCGTACTGCTGAAAGCTGGGAGGAGAGAAAGAGAGTTAGGGAGAGGCGAGGGGAGGGGGTGCGCAAAGTTACACTCCCTTCTCTTGTCAGCCGCTCCAAGCGTGGTCGGCAGCGGACACATATAGCACGCAACTTCTGATATAAATATCCAGAGAAGGGTGCCTGTCGGCGTTTTGGCTTCTTACTTGAATGTATTCGCAAGGGGAAAGAGGGCAGAGACGGTTGCGAACAGGGAATTTTCCTTCTCTCCACCACCATGTCAAACAGCAACGGAGGCTACGATCTCTGCCGCAACGCCGAAATACACGTCACGGGGCGGAGGAGGAGGAGGACAGCGAAGGAGCGCCGGAAAGCGAGAAGGGCCCGCGAACAATAACGGCCAAACATTGTGCCCGCGCTATCAAACCGGCACCGCAAAAACTCCACCCCTCTCCAACGTCTCCGTCCGCGGTGGTGGCGGCCGCGGCGGCGTCGTCGCTGTACGAAAAGCGGCGCCCGCCGAACTTGGGAAAGCCGTGCGGCGGAGAGGGGGCAAATAAAAGATAACGGAGAGGCAAAAAGGAAGCGGGCGCATCGCGGTGGGCGTCGGCCAAAGGCAAATCCCGCCCGCGCGGGCCCCCGAGGCTCCGCCCATGCCGCCGCGAGCGTCAACGGTTCGGCCTTCCCCGCCGAACCGTTGACGCCGCGGGCGAGGAAAGCAAAACACCACTGTTCTCGGCAATAACGAACCACGCAGCCGAGCCGTGCGGAGGAGACCGACGAGCTGGGTGTTTCGGCAGCGGCGACGAACCGGGGTCCAGTGTGAGCTCGGGCAGCGCACCGCACACGTCACACACCCCCCGATGAGAGACGCGGTCGAGTTAAGCCTCCAGAGCTGCCGGGCTGCGGTCGCCGGCGGCGCACCCCGGTTTCTACCCGTGATCGCCAACGCGGCCGTGACGCACGGTTCGGTCGCCGGCGGCGGGACCGCCGGCTCCAAGCACCACCACCACCGCGCGGCCGGAGGAAACGGCATCGTCAACGGAGCCTGCGGAGTTCTAGCGGCCGGCACGACAGCGTTGGCTACCCCCTACGAATTGGCCGCGCACGACCTGGCCGCGGCTGTGGTGGCGTCACAGCACCCGCCTCTTCACCACTCAGCGCGGACTTACAATAACCAACCTCCTTCGCTGCCCATGACTTCGTCCACGACCGCGACATCGCCCTCCAAGTCTTCTTCCGGGAAGTCGTCAAAATCCTCCTCATCGTCTTCTAGCTCGAAGACGAAAGGCAAGGAGGACCTTTCCACGGGCTCCGCGTCGGGAAAGACAGCGTCATCCACGGGCGACGGCAAAGCGCCTCCGGTGAAGCCGCCGTACTCCTACATCGCCCTCATCACCATGGCCATCCTTCAGAGCCCGGAAAAGCGCCTCACCCTTTCCGGAATCTGCGAGTTCATCCGAAACAGGTTCCCCTTCTACCGCGACAAGTACCCCATGTGGCAGAACTCGATCCGGCACAACCTGTCTCTCAACGACTGCTTCGTGAAGATCCCTCGCGAGCCGGGGAACCCGGGCAAAGGAAACTACTGGACGCTGGATCCCGCCAGCGAAGACATGTTCGACAACGGCAGTTTCTTGAGGCGCAGGAAACGCTACAAGCGCCAGCCGCCTGACCCGCTGGGAGACAGCTTCTTCTTCGGGGACCTCCTCCGGCACCACCCCCTGTTTCCCGGGGCAGCGGCCGGTCTGGTTCCACCGATACCGTACCAGCACCAGCAGGCGTTCCTGCCGCTACCTATTCAACATCCGGCGCTACACGTACTCCCGCCGATGCCTCCGGTACAGGCACTTCCGCCTATGGTACTCCCGGGGGAGAGGCGGAACAGCAAGCAGCAGGCGGTGTCGTCTCCATCGAGCTTCAGCATTGAGAGCATAATCGGAAACAAGCTGAACCAACAGAGCAGTCTTCCGAACCACCACCATCAGCAGCCACGTCTGGACGAAGCTGGCGTTCTGGCTGGGTTCTGCAGGCCGTGTCTCCAGCCGTGGCCCCCGCGATGATCGCAGCAAAGGCGCAGGTCGCGAGAAACTTTAGCAGTGAAGCGAAGACCACTCACGGACAGAGAAGACGGGATTCCCTTTGGCAACGGCGTTATCGGTGTGTAACGAACCGCAGTTCGTTCGGTGAATCCCTTCGTAAACACCCGTTGAACATGGCCTGCGCACGCTCGGCTGCAGACTGCTTTCGCCAACGCCCTGCATACGAAGGAAGAATTGGTGGCATCGAGTTGGGTTACATGGGCGCAGGCTACTGCTTTAACGTGGTATACCTTCTCTGTATCGTCTTGCGCTAGAGATTTGCAACGAGATTCTTCACTCTTTCAAGCTGCTCTGCAGACCAGGACCTCGTCGAGGTCGACGTCTCGGCGGAAAGAACTGACTTTTGCCGAATGGCGAAGACGGTCGCCGTCATGTGCAGTTCTTGTGCGTGTCACAGGACCATCGCAACGTGTAGGACCGCAGTGATGACGTCTATTGGTGCACCGCAAGTCCCTTCAGCATGATGCGCGCGGCGGCCCTTCGCTTCCTCAAGAGTAAGTTCATTGACGAAGACTTTCCAGAACATTGACAGGACGAAGCGTGTGCTTGGAACTGGAACCGTATTCGGACGCTTTACATACGCCCTTATATATGTATATCTCGCAGACGATATCATCGTGTCCTCTTGTCCTTTTGTATATACCCATTAGGTGTAAATAGCCTTACATTAGCCGCTGTCAGAAATAGTCCATAGACTCATACTCGGTGATTAACGTAATTTTCCTAATGGACAGTGTTCTCCTTCATGCATACGTGGCTGGTTCCAGATTGTAAAGGAGACGCGTGAAACGTGTTTCGAAAGCTAAAGAGAAAACGGAGTTGTGTCTTCCAGACGTCATGCTGTTGTTTGTCGGGGCAGGATGTAACTATACAGAATGGTAAACACGGCCAGCAAAATATTTTGCCACCGGGACTTTGTGCCAATTTTAATTTTATCCCTATCGTATGGAGCCGAGTATATATATATATATATATATATATATATATATATATATATATATATATATATATATATATATATATATATATATATATATTGTCCGCGATAATCGCGAATTTTTGTGCAGCCTGGTACCGTTCATCTTGAAAGGAAGGCTTTGCATCGTTTCAATATCTCAGTGTTCCTTTTTTCCCCTTTATTGTGCACAACACTGCCGCCACCAGGTGGTGAATAAAACCTGCCTCCTACCGTGACGTTACGGTGTGCCTCAAGTAATTCGCTGTGCCTACGCTGATGCTTTTCAGCGGGGCTATTCGCGTGGAAAAGAAAACTTCCCATGAGCGCTTGTAACATGCATGTACAATGGGCAAGCAATGAGGATGTCGATATTATGATGGGAAACTATGATGCCAAGGAATATTGCGATGCATCAAAAGATTTGGGTGTATATCACTTAAAAATCAGATAAACGCAATATTACATCAGCTCAAGTAAATGTCAGATCAACTTAATGGGATTTGAGGTATTAGTGCACTGACTGAGTCTTACAGTTCGCCTTACTACATGAATGAGTTAGAGGAAGCACTCGAATCCTGAAAAGGGCAGAATAAAAGGGTTAGCTCTGCTCACAACGTTAACAACTTCCCAATGTGAAATCCGGGGTTTGTGCAGCATTTTGAACTCTTGAAGGAGACGACACTCAAGAAAGAGAGTTTTGTGCGAACAGACTGATCTTTTTAAATTTCGCAAAGGTGCGACACTATCTCACCGCAGTTTCCTTCATATACCATCAATTCTATTCGAAAGGTGTCGCCGAATTTTCGAGCGCCTGTGCTACAATGCGTTGTCTAGAACGGCTGTACTGGCTCCTAATTTGTTTACTGGGCCGGCACAAACTCAGGAATCACCAGAGATGCTGTGCCGAAATCAAGGCACCGAACATGTTGTTCCAGTTGTGATGTAGACACTAATTAAAGGAATTGTCCAAACAGTTTCAATTCGTTGCCGTATTTCATTAAAAAGACATGAATACGAAATGAAGCTCACTTTAATTTAAAAAGAGACTAACCTTTGGTAACTGTAACTGCACTCAGCTTCATTGCAGTCACGAAAGAGTTTTTTTTACTCCGAAAAGCGCAAGAAATACAAAAAAAAAACTTTCAAAGAGCGTTTGAGTGAAGTAATATTGGCAGGAGTTGAGTAATATGGGTCAGTACTAAAAATGTAGTCATCGATTGGTTGTAGGATATAACGCGCCGACGCAACGCAGGCGATGAGGCGCGCCGTAATGGATAGCTCCGGATTAATTTTGACCACCTGGGGGTCTTTAACGTAAAAACGTAGTCATCAATCTGTGAACTGAACGTTAGCATTGCAGTGATACGGTCAAACGGAACTCGAGGTCCCACTACAACTCCCAGTCATTGTTTCTTGGCGGTGCCTTAGGCGGGCGGGCGCCAATCCCAGAGACTTGATTATGTGACGTCATAGAGAAATCGCCAGAAAGTGGTTGGGGAGTTTCAAATTCTCATCTTTTTTCTTTAATATCTACATTGCTCGAATTTTGCGATAAAATTGGCCTTATCGTTACCAGGACAAAGCAGAGAGAGAGAGAGGGAGAGAGAGAGAGGAGGCTCTTTAATGTGAACTGGTGATGTCAGCCCTGCTAGGGACAAGGCTTGCTACACCAGATGGGGGCGGGGGGTGACTACGTTGATTAGTGGGGAATACTAGACATTCGGGTTACAGCAGGAAGAAGACAAACAAAAAACTTTGAAAAAAAGAAAGAAAGTAAAAACAACAGAATGCTGCCAGCAGAGTCCGGGCATAAAAATACAATTGAAAAAAAAAAGAATCGTTAATGTAAACACTGAAACAAAATGAGCAGCCTTTTTAATGTACTAAACTTGTATTTTGTGTTAATGGCCCCCTTCTTAAAACGTTGTTTCCCTAAATATCCGCTAATATATTTCTAGACTTCTATACGCGGCGCACCAGGTTAAGAGAATAACCACAGCAACGAAGTGTTTTTTTGCTATTAGCCATTAACACAAAATGTAGGAGAAGAAGAGTTTGTATATATTGTGTAAATTAAACGTATTGGCAAATCATGCTCTGTTTATCAGTCTAAGCGACATGGGCACGTAATAAACGGTATCAACGTGCACCACCGATTTAACGTTACAACTTTGGCATTGACCTTCTGGCGTCATTACATTCGTTCATTGACAGCTCCTTCCTGCGGGCTCAAGATTAGTTGATTAATTACTGGTACTGCTCGT
This sequence comes from Haemaphysalis longicornis, assembly GCF_048455015.1. Lineage (NCBI taxonomy): Eukaryota > Metazoa > Arthropoda > Arachnida > Ixodida > Ixodidae > Haemaphysalis > Haemaphysalis longicornis. The sequence continues at coordinate 351,265 of NW_027526225.1, read as the reverse complement.
GTACAGCGTTGTTTGTTGCTACCTCGCTTGAATAATTTAACGCGAAATACAACGGATTTTTGGGGAGTGCATGCCGTCCAGCTCCTAGGAAAGTCAGCGTTTTATATACTGGGTATAAGAGCGAGGAATTTCTAGATGAACAAGTGGAATTAATTCGAATTTTGCAGTAAAATTTCTGACGTGTCAAATGTCGTGGCGACACGTTGTGTCTAAACGTGACATTACCATACGCGTCCGCACAACTCCGTCGGTTTCGACGCGTGATTCAAAAGCCTCATGAAGAAATAGGAAAGCTTGCACATTGTTGTTTCTTTTATCCCGGGACAAGTTTTTAAACCCCTCTCTTAATCTCACGCGCACTTATAAGTGTTTTTCCGCACGGCTCGCTGTCACATTTGCCAGCATTCCTTCTGGCACGACACGTACGGCTACTAGATTTAACGATTCCGCTAGCAAAAGTTCTATAGTGCTATTAGCAAAACCACTTCAGTTTGAGGGGTTTTTCAGTGATGCTATTTCATTTAATACCCCGGCTACACTAGGATCCGAATGTCATTTGAACCAAATGTCATTTGACTCAAATGGGGCTCTTCGAATGCCATTCAGAATCCGCCGTGCTACGCTACAATTTCGATGGCATTTGAAAGCTGCCACAATTGCTCGCCGAGCTGAAGTGGCGCTGTTGTCGCCCCGTTCCGTTTTCGTACAATAAAACAACAATCAAATTTAGGAGCTGTCTAAGGCAGTAAAATGATATCAAATTTGAAGAGACACCAGTTTTGACTCTAATGTGGAGGCTGTTTGCGTATTTTTATTATTTTTTTTGCAACTGACCCACTGGTTTTGAGAGTATGAAAATGAAATATTTGATCTCATATTTTACGTAAATGAACAGTGAACAAAGTACCACCAAGAAAAATATTCTGTTTGTTTTACGTACGGAAGTATTATATTTCTTATTGCCGATTCAAGACGCTGCGTGCGAAAGTGCTAGAAATGGCATTTGACATCCCAAATGTCTCTCTATGTCCTCATTTAGCTCGAATGTCATTTGAGCCGAATGGCATTTCAAAACCTATAGTGTAGCCGCACAACTTGGCATTTGAGTCAAATGACATTTGGTTCAAATGACATTCGGACGCTATAGTGTAGCAGGGGTATTAGATAAAGAAAATATACCCGACAAAAATCGGTTGTCTGTCTCTTTATCTCAACCGACCCACCTTTAGTCGTCATGGGTAGGGTACTATAACGACAGTCGACATTGATTCCGAAATCAATAAGCTGAGTATAGTTTCAGGATGACTTGTTTTCAGATGTGATGGATAAAGATGCGTGAAACAGAATATGTCGTGTTTCTTTCTCTCACTGCCGCCATTAACGTATACCGCATATGAAGGCTTTTTCCTTCCTCATTTCCGAGCCCACGTTGGGTAAATGGGGGAGTATACAGATAACCACAAAAATGTAACCGAGTGCACTTTGATATCGCTTTTTTGTGTGTATAGTGTCTGAGAACAGATTTGACGGGCAACGATTGCAAGCACCAAAGGTGCATTGTATTTGTCCGTGACGACAAAGTATCTAACTTCTAAAGTCACTTGTTCCTGAAATCGAGCTAAGTGATTCCGACATAGTCACAAACAACCGTTTGAGACAGCTCCTCTAGTTGAATTCTTGTAAGAAATTCCATATGCGTCCAAGTCGCAAAGAATTATCGAGCCAGAAAGTCGGCCGTGGTTTACATTGCATTAAAGCAACAAGAAAACTGCGGAAACATTTTGTAGAAAGCAAAAAAAAAAAAAAAAAACACCGAGTTTGAAGCATTCTCCAGACATTTATGAGACACCGGTAAACGAATACGGTAGGATTTACAGAAAACATATGAAATCAGGCTTAGCACGAATAACTGAAGTTTCTATAGCAAGCGTACACACTTTTGAAGAGGCCATGAAAACAGATTACAACTTTGTTCAGTTTGAGAGAAGTATAGCCTTTCGTAGCTGACTCAGTTACATTTCAGCCGGTTTTATAGAAAAGTATATCATATGCAGCCGTTGGCAACGCACTCACCTTCATTCCAGCCGTGAAATACGTTTGATTAACAATAAAAAAAACAGAGAAAACCAGTAAAACACTATCATTTCACGCTGCAGTAATGTAATATGGCCAGGAGTGACGCAATAGAGGCCAACAGTATAGCTGCACGGTAGCATTCACGATTAAACGAACTATACATTTCCCACTACAACAGCCCGGCAACGGTCTAATTAGTGTCGCATGATGGCGGCGATGGGAGCAGTCTGTCTTGATTTTTACCCAACCGGCCGAACCGCTTTCGCTCACTGACTAGCCAGAGTCATTATTTATAATTACCAGTGACTCTGGCTAGTCAGTGAGCGGAAGCGGCTTGGCCGGTACGTTGGGTAAAAATCAAGACAGACTGCTCCCATCCAGTGGCAATCCTCGCTGGTGTCGTTTCGCAACTGCAAAACAGGTCAGGCTGTCTCGATTTTACCCAACCGGACAAACCGCTTCCGCTCACTGATTAGCCAGAGTCATTATGAATATTTACAGTGACTGAGTCATTATTAATAATTACAGTGATTCTGGCTAGTCAGTGAGCGGAAGCAGTTCGGCCGGTTGGGTAAAATCAACTATGACTGCACCCAATGCCGCCATTATGCGACACTAATTCGACCATTGCCGAATAGCCCAGCCATGTTATTGGTCGCGGCTGTGGTTGGCGGCCTTATCAATTCTGTGACGTCATAGAAAAATCGCCAAAATGTAACTGGGGAGTCGCTAGTGCTTCTTCTGTTTACCTTACTATCTCCGTTATTTGCTTAAAGTTAGTGATGAAATTGTTATTATTATCATATAGGGCAAAGTAACCTCTCTAATGAACGAAGCTTGCAGTTCGTATTTATAGCCCCTTTAAACACAATTTTGTTCCTGTGCTGTTTGGTAACGTACATAGCGCGTTATTCGGCAGACTAAATGTTTCGCACTTGTGAAAGGCGAGCCGTTTGACGCCGGCGGTTGTAAGGAATATTATACATACGTGGCTAACGAGATGCACACGTTGCGAAACCTAATTGACAGCAAGACGGCCCTAATCGAAACGCTATTATAGCTTCACGGCGGGCGTAGCGAGTATGGAGTGAAACCGGTAGTTATTCGACAGGCGAGAATCCCTAAGGTGTGCTGGAACCAATAATTCCAGTAGAGTCGTTCGTCGGTCTAAATCGGTTTCCAGATCGGGTTTAATGGCGACGCGCCTATATGCTGAAGTTTGCTGCACATGCACCAGCGCCACTTTCTATCTCCAGATCCGAAGGGGGGGGGTTCAGGGCATCATTTCTATTCTGAAAGATGCCATGCTCGTCACGACCTCTGTTCGTAACATTCAATGTACGTAAGTGTCACCGCCCTGACGGAGACACCGGCAGCCATGATTATTACGAGGGAAGCCACGAACGCCCCCACACAGAAGGCCCCTGGTAATGTTATAACAAAAGCGAAGCCAAGCGAAGAGTTTGAACACGCTAGTGACAAGACGCCGCCAGTCGCTGATACTGTAGCCGACCAATCAGGTTGTAGGTGATGAGAAAGGCAACGAGGAATCGGTGCTGTCTGTCTTTACGCCTTGTCTCGGTGTCAGCCCCGTGCACCGTTGGCACGGCACGCTGCTGCCAGTCTGCAACAGCAACAACGCTGCAGGCAGATAACGGACAGAGAAATCACCACTCCCTTTCGGTGGCCTAGCGTGCGCTACAGTCAACTTTATTATAGGAAAAGCGCTGCGCTCTCAGCGGCCTCTGTCAGGTGCGGGGTGCCTATACGCACTGTAAGCTTCCTTTTATGTATATACACGAAATGAAACGGCGAAACTTTTGCAGGGCGTATTTGAAAAGAAACAAAGACAAAAAACGAAAAAACACCGGTGTAAGTGCGTCTTATTCATGTCGAGAACACAGTTTCAACTTTTTGATGGGCCCTGGGATTTGGCTGAAAACGCCGCCAAGTACAAGGGGCTGCTGACCTCCGCTAAGCTTGGAGTACTAGTCCTCCTTAAAAATGAACCAGACAAAAAAATGAAGTTCTTTCTCCCTTTCTTTCCCGCTATCTATGAAGAGCCCCTCAGGGGCTCTTCAGGAATTTCTTTAGAATTTCTTTAGGAATTTCTTTAGAGTGCGCTCAATGAGCGCGCACCCTTAATTAGGTAACCCCTAACTACATGAGTCGAATATTGCTGCGATAAACCCGTCAGACAAACTTGGAAACTAGTTGAAATGATTTTTTATCTCTTTCTCAGAGTACTTCAAAACCTCTACATTGTTTGCGGGATTGAATAACGTCTTTCAAGCGATATCGCGACAATTGGCCGGCGGCCACTCCGTTGCAAAAAGAAGCTCATTTGATAGCACTGTAAAGAAAATCGCAACAAAACCAAAGCTGAAAAGGCATTTGCTTTTACGAGCGAATCACGCAGTCCCGCTTTGTGCTGGCGGTAACATGAAGCTTTTAAAACGTTTTTAGACCCAAAAGAAAGAAAGAAAGCGGTTATACCCACCTCTTAAAGGAGCCATGAAGAGAAAACAAAAGTTTGTTTTATTCGAAAGATTAGGTGTTTCATAGTACCCCAAGCGCCGGAAGCAAATGATGCTTTATTCACTGAGAAATAAGGCAATTTAAGCCAAAATTTTAAATCTCCCGCTAAAATTGCACATTTGGTGACGTGAGCAATGGTGTCACACGGGCCGGTCCATGAAACAGATACTTAGTATGTCGACTCCATATAGCACCCACACGCGGGAGTCGACCGAGACGGCGGCCATTTTAAAAATGCTAGTAAAACCTAGTGCACCCGCAGCCCTAGTCATGGAATCGCCTGATCCGGAGAACAAAACTCTCGCCGAGGAGCTTCGGCTTGCATTTAACAACCTCACACCACTTGAACGCTCAACGCTTCTAAGTGCACGAGCGGCAAGAGTTGTGGGATACGCGGTGGACGGGAAAGCGACCATTCCGCGATAGCCACAACAGACGAACGCCCTGCCGTCGGCACCGCTGCCTCGTCAGCGCCGTCGCCACGGACGAATACAGACTGGTACGTATGTGCCGTATTTTTATTACGGTTAATAATAGTTCAACTTCAGTAGCAGTATCGCTTATGCCAGTTGGCCGGTGTCGTGTATGGAAAGCCGTTCGCGCGAGCTCTCTGCTTCGACCAGAAAGATACGAGCGTCAATGCGCGGTGTTTACGGCATTTTTCCTCCAAGGTCAGAGCGCCTCGAACCCGAAAATTCGTCTGCGCGACGGCGAGATGTCGAGCTCGGCCAGGCGGTTGTTTCGTACGCATTGGCGCACACGCTTGCGTGTTCGTTCGGAACTTCAACCGTTTACTCCACCGTTCTTTGTCATAAAAAGAATGTGCAGTATGTTTCACGGGCATTTAGCTCGCTATGCAAACTGTAAGCCCTGCCTAACATGCGTTTGCTTTTGCCGGCCTCCGCCAATCGCAGAGCTTAGCCCATGTGACGGCATAGGTTCTGTTGCGGGAAATGAGCTGGTGGGTCGCATGACCATTCCCGTTTTTCCTAATTATGTAGCTTATTTGAGCGAAGTTTGCGTTATAAGTGGTGTCGTTATGGTTCTAACGAGGCAATCTTTCGAATGAACCAAACTTGTGTTTTCTCTTCATGGCTCCTTTAAAGGTGATGTTAAACTACAAATTGGCGCCGAGATGAAAGGGAAAAAAAAATTTAAGAGTTCTATATTCTGAATAAATGCGCCCAGTAACGCCTTTCTGTCATCTGTCGGTTGAAAGTTACTTTCGAAAGTTGGAGAGAGAGAAAGAACTTTATTCTGGAGCTGTTGGGTCAACGGCGAGTGGTGACCAGCGCTTGGAGGGCGCCGGTGACCTGGGCTGCTCGTTCAGCGAGTCCTTGCTGGACCCGCGGATCCGAGCTGCCTAACGCCGCCTCCCAGTGCTCCACACAAGAGATGAGAGGGAATGAGTTTTGAGGGCATTGCCAAATTATATGAGCAACTGTTTTGTGGGCTCCACAGTCGGGACATTGGGGAGAGGGAAATACAGATGGATAAATTGCATGTAGTCTGGTGCGACAGGGGAGGGTATTGGTTTGGAGAAGGCGCCAGTACCGTTCCTCGGTAATAGAGAGTGACCAATGGGGTGGAGGGTAGCGCCGGCGAGAGAGGCGGTAGTGGCAGGTAATTTCCTGAAAAGTCAGGAGGCTGTCGCGGGTTGAATGGGCTCCATGGGAAGGGGTGCGACCTGGCGCAGCTCGGTGGGTTAGCTCTCGAGCTGCAAGGCTAGCCGCTTCGTTTCCTTCCAGCCCCGCATGGGCAGGAGTCCAAACCAACTCCGCATGGGAAGTGGGAGGATTTTGAAGGAGAATTTTGAGAGCCTGCGGGGAAATAATCCCCCGGGCGAAATTTCGAATGGCCGTTTTCGAATCGGAGATAACAATTGTTGGGGTAGGCCGATGAGTCAGTGCTAGTGCAATAGCCGCCTCTTCCGCCGTGGCAGGGGAGCGCGTTCGGATAGTGAGTGAATGGTAAGAGGTTGCGTTTGGATCAAATATGGCGGTGACTGCGTAGGCGTTGTGATGGGTATAACTCGCGGCGTCCACATAGGCGGTGGACTGGCCCATGGGGTATTTGCGGGCTAGAACGCGTGCGCGATGTTCACGGCGTTTAATATTGTGCTCCGGGTGCATATTGCGGGGAATCGGCCGCACAAGCAGGAGATTGTGCAAGTCGGGTGGGATGTGGACTCTGGAGTCAGTAACAATCGGTGCATGAAGCCCGAGCGACTCTAGGATGTATCTGCCAGTAGACGTGGTAGAAAGGCGGGAAAGTTGACTGACAGAATGAGCTTCTATGAGCTCTTCAGCTGTGTTGTAAATGCCGAGGCGTTCCAGTTTGGCAGTGGAAGTACTTTGAGGGAGTAAAAGCGCCGCTTTGTATATTTTTCGTATGAGGCAGTTGATTTTAGACAGCTCCGTTTTGCTTGAGTTAAGGTACGGGAGGGCGTATGTCAGGCGACTGAGCACGAATGCTTGAACCAGCCGGAGGCGCTCAAATTCCGTCATTCCTTTGTTTCGAGCTGTTATGCGACGGATGAGGCCAATAGTTTGGTTGACTTGTGAGGTGAGTTGAGAGATATATCGCGTATTGGCTCTGTTGCGCTGTATGGTCAAACCGAGGGCTTTAAGAATAGGGACACATGGTATGGGATTATTTTGTATTCGTATAGTTACGTCTGGAGTGGAGCGTGACCGGCGGGGGGCAGGGAGGGTCAAGAGCTCCGACTTACTGGGGAGCATTCAAGACCGGCCAGTGCCACTTCTGCTACGACGATGTCTGTGCCTGACTGTTGGAAAACGGGTGTCCCGGTGTGTTCATTTAGTACGCGTTTTGGACCTCGGAGGTGGAGCGTCGCGAGGCGTTGGAAAACGAGTGTCCCGGTGTGTTCTTTTAGTACGCGTTACATTTTAGCGCGAGGCGTTGGAAACGAGCGTCCCGGTGTATTAGTACCGTGACTACATGAAACCGCGACGACGCCAGAAAACGCCGACAGCCCAAGCACCTAATTGGCTTCACCCCTAAAATGTGTGGGCTAGGTATTTAGGTGACAGGACTTCGTTGCACGATGCTTATAAGGTACTATAAGCGGAAAGAACGATGCTGGATGAAACGTGTTGGTATATATCACCACAAACATCAATCACCGGCGTTTTTCGAAAAGGCATTCACTTGATTTCAGTTTCCGCTTCTCCAGCGGGATCCAAATATGCGGCGAAGTGCACGCATGAAAGCATTTTTTAACGGGTCTGTCTGCTCGTTCAGCAGTCAAAAAGCTTAAGATGTCTGAGCTGTGAAAAAGAAAACAGTTTGGACACAGTCGAACTTCGATTTAACGAATTCGCCGGGACCCCCGAATCATTTCGCCAAATCGAGCATTTCGGTTAAACCTAACTGCGCGGAGAATTAGGATTTGTTCGTTGAATCGGGAAAGCCGAGGCTGACCTAAATATACGCTTTGTAAAGCATATGTCACATCAGCCGCCAGCGAGCTTTCGCTTATACTCTTCCGCTCTCGGTAACATGCCCCGCGCTTGTTCGTGAGCTGTGCAGCCGGCGCACAGCCTCCCCGACTGCGATTTACCTTCTTATGACAAACCACGTTCTCGGGCCTATCATAGAAATTGCAAATGGTTCTAATCCAATCAAAATAATAGTCTGTGTTTCATGTTCAGAGTAAGACTTGAGAGGGCGAAATAAAAAGCTCTGTTGGCAGCTCGACCAGAACTCGCCCCCATTTTATTAGGGCAGAACATTGATATGGAGAATGCATAAGAGCAAACAGTCAAGGATTTTGGTAATTTAGCGTGTAAGAATCGGTTATAAGGGAAGAAATATTGCACAAAACTGCATTAGAAATTTCCTGAAGCAGTTGTACAACAAAAATACACGGTAATAAACATTAGGGTACATTATGTATATTAGCACACCCGATCATTAGTCATATTGCAACGGAGTACAATTGCACGAAGCAAGACAGGCGACAACTGTAGAATAAAAAAAAAGAAAAACCAACAGAGCTCAAATTGCACAAAGTTATAAAGACAGTAACGACAATAAAAATTACACAACAATTCGTACACTTCCTGAGCACTATGCTGTTATTAAAGAGGTACTTCTATGAAAGATATACCGATTTCTATAAGCTTATAAGCTTGTAGAAATCTGTACCTCTTTCATAGAAGTCATTCAACATTTTCGGAATCACTGTCCGTCACATTTATTCTCCGTGTACTACTTATACTTTAGTTGTATCTTAGTCCCCTGAGATGCGTGGCTTAGTCTACACGATGACGGCGACTCACATATGTTGTACCTTCAGGGTGTTCTTGTAGAAACATTTCGATAAATATTTAAAGACTTCACCAAGCACCTAAAGAACCCAATTTTTCTCAAACGAGATTTCTTGCCCGTCCACAACGTTTCCTTCAAAAAACGGTGTTTTTTCACAGCAGGTTGTTCGAGTGGTGGTAGAAAAGACGTTTTAACCTTGAGGTATACAGAAGAAGCAGGCTTTCACCTGATGATTTCCACTCAGAAAGTTGTTTTCCTTCAACTTGTCTGTACGTCAATACACCGCAAGAAATGTGTGTGTGCAAACGGTTACAACAAAGCTTACAAAAAGAAAAGGAAAGAACGAGAAAAAAATGCTGACAATTACCAAACTCCCTGCTAATTCTTACAAAAAGAAAAGGAAAGAACGAGAAAAAAATGCTCACAATTACCAAACTCCCTGCTAATTCTTACAAAAAGAAAAGGAAAGAACGAGAAAAAAATGCTCACAATTACCAAACTCCCTTTTGCGAAATTTGTACGCAGCGCGAACTGCACTCTTCTCGGTCACGGCGCATAGCTGGTGCGTCACAGGAAGTGGTCGCGTGATCAGCGAACGCACGGCGGCGCGCGCTGCTCTGCCGTCATCTCGCTGCGCGTCGCCGCCGCCGAGCATGTTGTTGAAAATCGTATGTCAGCAATGAGAAGCCTCTGAGTCGGCGGCGGGAACGGCGTCTCAGGAAGTGATCGCAAGCTGGATCTCAGGAACTAAACGCGTCATCGTCGAGCGCACGGCGGCACACGCTGATATATATGGCGTCACAGCGCAGCGCGTCGCCACCGCCCAGAATGTTTCACTGCCTCCCCCTGACACTTTTGCTGTGCGTTACCACGGATGAGCGTCTCGCGTTGACTCGGCATACCGCCCTCCCCCTCCCACTGCCCCCGCACTGTCCTCCTCAGTTTTCTTTCTTTCTTCGGTTCTCCCTTCGTTCGCTCGGCATCGAGTCCAACGTCGCCGTCAAACAACAGTAGAGGGCGCCAAACTGCAGCGAACTAAAAGAGATTCATAAAACCCCCAACTTTTTAGGCACAGGGAAGTTTGTCCCAGTACAGGCTTCAGCTTAGTCGCATTCAGTGTAAATAAATGTTGACTATTGCATTTAAATAAGTTGCTTATTCGGAGATGCGCTTTTCAGTCCTCGGGTTGTCTTGTTTTGCAGTGCCGAGAATTATTTTGAGGTCACTCTCGTATTTGCGATGTGACATTCACCGTTTTGCACAAGTAACGTTGAACAGACAGATCGCCAATATTTCCCACAGCAAACGAACCGCGAAAGCTTGCACAGTTGGATGATGGTTTGCGTGGTTTGGGAGACACCCCCCCCCCCCAAAACAAAAAAAAACAGCAACAAAAACATCACCGCGCATCTGCTTGCGTTGTTGCAAATGTCATCGAAAGACTCTTCTGCCGCCCTGACACGTAACTGCCTTTCTTGTCTCATCTGCCAGCCTCACCATCCTGTCTGGGTCCACATATTAGAGGTTTGCGGAGTTCAATTTTGCCGCGTTTGTACTGCTGGCCCGCCATCTGCTGCGAGTGTTGGGAAATAGCGCTCGAGCCATGAGCTTGAGGCTCGTCCACCAACCTTGTTTGTATTTCGGGGTTAAAACACTGTTGTCAACGCGTTTTTATTTGCCCCCGCAGAAATCAAGCCCACGTCTACATATAATTAACCGAAGGCGGGCCAACACCAGTTATGCAATGACTTTCTTCCTCAAACAAGCCTAATATTGTCCACGTGTTCGTCTTTTTGATGAGGCGATGATTTAAGGCGCATCAGCCAGCTGGCGCGAGCACGGCTATGTCACACGATCTGCTTCATCTTCTTCGAAGGTGGGCAAACATGGCAGCATGAGTAATTGTCCACATCTTCATCTCTTCCTTGTGAAAATATTTTCTTTTTGCTAAACGATGTTATAGAAAGGACTAGGTCCGCAATGCAGTGAGTGCACTTAGGAGTAAACGACCCCAACAGAAATGTGGAATCCTGGGAGATCTTATTACTCAACCATAAAGCAGAAGAGCAACGCAAAGTCATCGGTCTGGCCCTGACCGCCGCCGAATCCCAAGGGATTCCGGCCGACGGTTAGGGGGTGAACGGGGGTCTAGGCTAATGCCCTCTCCCTCGTCATTTTAGACGGGTGCAAATAAAAGTTAATTCTCTCTCTCTCTCTCTCTCTCTAAACGATGTTGACAAATATAGAGCATCTTTACATTTATTAGATTGAAAATACATCTCGCTCAAGATTTCTTTTTATTTTGACCGGACGGTTTAATCAAGGTACAAGCAGCAGACATACATAGATACCGACAAAAATTTTCGTATTTGAGCAGCCCAAGACAGACTTAGGTAGTTCGTGGTAGTTTTCTGTCATCATGGCCTAAAAATCCCTCGAGGCACTAAAGTACGCTTATGTGTTTTGAAGGCGAAACCTTGCGACACTTCCACTATTCTGCAAGTTTTACAATTTCAATGCACAGATTTGGGAATTTTGTGAAACGCTGCCACTCTAGCCCCTCAGAGCTTCTTATACCTGACCAATCCTCCAATGTGCCACGATTAAAATAGCAACAACGACAACAACTTTTGTTCTATTGTTGGCAACGTGTGTGAATAGCGCCTTAAAAAGAAGGCTCTATTTTAGAGATTTTCGGGCTAGTATTCCGTCAAATAAAGACAAAAAAATTCCCCGCATTTCCCCGAGGGGAAGAATGTGAAAGTGCGAATGCACGAGTTGAATTTGCGCGGTTCGGTAATGTTCGCGAAAGAGAGATCACACACACACACACAACTACAAAGAAAGAAAGATGCATTTATTCACAGACACCTATTTGTGTTGTCGTTGTACTTGATTGCTAGAGCGGATCTCAGCTTTGAAATTTCGTGTCAGTACTCCTTTAAGCGGGTGCATTAGCCCTTCTCACGCCCGATTCCTGGCCAATCCCCCACGTGGGTATGTGCCATGTCAGCGGCCAGGCAGCGCGCGCCCATCTCCCCCCGTTGCCAAGGAAGACGAGGAGCGCGCGCACCCGCAGCTGTTGCTATGCGGACGGCGGCGGACGCTTCAGGCTCGCTTAAGAAGTGCATTCGCACTTAAATATAGCGAGGCGCTCACGCATTGCGCTGCTACTGCAGTGGACGTCCGCGTTCAAATTCCATGGTGTCGACCTCGTGTTTTTTTTGTATACTGTTTACAGTGCGTTCTATTTTTTTTGACCGGACAACGACAACAAAGGTGGCTTTTCGCAGAAGTCGGCATGTAAGACTTCCGCCTTAAAATTTTGGGGTGTTCTAAACAATAAAGCAATTTCATAAACGTAACTTTGCAATGCAGTCGCAAGCAAGAGTTTGACAAAGTGGCTCTGGGATCACGTTTGCCTCGGTGACAGCGGGAAATGAGTGGCACCTCAACTTTCTTGCAACAGCTACCTTATGAATAAAAATTACCTTGCCCCGGATCTTGCACAGAAAATTTCCGTGAAGAAAATATCTGTGTCGCCTAATGCAATTTGTCAACATAATTCTCCACCAGAGTAGCGACGGCATATGCGTCCGGTAATGTGGTAATACACAAGGTACACAGTTCTGTTGTGTAATTGCAGCCGGAATAAAACGGCAACATAGTATAGCAGTATTCAAGGGAGCATATTTGCAAACCATGCTACGTACTTAATTGTTATTATGATGCAAGCAAATCTGTAGCAAATGTTTATGCACCGCCGAGGCAGCGGCAAACATAATTGGAGATATTCATCCGCAGGTTCCGCATCTTTCGCAACAGCTGAAATGAAAGCCTACCGTGCTTTACCAGCTAACGTATTGTGGTTTCGGTCAAAGAAAATATTTAGCGGGATGTTTCTTTTGAACAGAAAGTGCAAAAAAATGGTCGTAATCTCTTCCTGTGAATGTCCAGCGAAGCTGTATCAAACACCACATACGCTGATGGGGGTATGATTTATTCTCGCGCTGTTCTTCTGGTTTCTAATGTTCCTGGTATACCCACGGCAGTCTTGGAATGAAGTAAATGAGTTTATGTGGTTTGCACTTCACACGAGGGCTTAGGATGACGTCAGACGGCCCTGTCGAATTCAGCTGCAACCTAATCTTTACCTTGGAACGCGTGGGAGGGCGTTCCCGTTGTTCACACGGCCTTATCATCCTTCATGTGGTTTCATGCTGTTTTGTGGTTTTCTTTATTGAAATAAATACTGAGCTGATTAGCTTGACGCGTGCGCTCGGCGTCTTGGGCGAGAACTGCGGTGTTTTCCGGTTTACGACATGAATTACGGCAAGAACTTTGTGTTTACGACAAGAATTTTCCCGGCAAACAAGAGGCTAACAACTTCGATGTAAAAAACCCAACTCTACCGAAAAAATACACGCCCGTTTTTTTAATAAAAGAAAGGTGGTTAAAACGCGAAGCTTTCTCCCATGCTTTCCAATCTTAGCCAAAGTCAAAGTCCAAAATCCGCACTGCTTCGACTGTCTCGGAATGGCGCAACCGTATAGACGTCGGCTTCATAACGCGAGAAACTCAGTTTAGATTGCGACCACGGGGAGTGTTTTTTTTTTTCTCTTCTAAAGCGCTTGATCTACTTTCGCTTAGGATAATGATTGTTTTGTGAAACCCATCTTGTAAATTTGGCTTTTCCTCACGGCGTTTGGCGCAACATCGAACCCCGTCAGTAAGGTATAAAAAGCTTCGCTTAAAAAAAGGGCACGCTTGGAATATCCTTTCCGCATTGTAGTCGAAAGCAGCTCTAACGGACGCTATTATAGTGAATTAGCAAACCTAATGAATGAAATTCGAAACGCGGTTTCTCACGCTCGATTTCAGTGGCACTTGCGCTGTTCTTGACGCAACAATATCGATTACAACGAATAAATTTTGCTCACCGCATGGTTAAATGGAGTATCCAAGCTTCCTTGCAGAGTCAAAGGCTGTCCGAAAACTCGCACCTTGATTGAGAGGTTGCATTACAGGAACAGTTTGGTGGAAAATAAATGGGGATATTTTTTGTTGTTTTTCTTGGCTCGCGCAACGTCGGGGTATGGGCTGTGCGCATCTGCGGAATCATCATCAGTCTATCTACTCCCACTGCAGGGCAAAGGCCTCTCCCATAGACCTTCAATTATCCCGGTCCTGTGCTAAGTGCGACCAATTTATCTCCGCAAACTTCTTGATCTCATCTGCCCATCTAACTTTCTGCCGCCCCCTGTCACGCTTGTCTTCTTTAGGGATCCACTCCGTTACCCCTAATGACCAGCGGTTGTCTTGCTTTCGCATTACATGCCCTGTGCACGTTCATTTCTCCTTCTTAATTTCTACTAATATGTCCGTAACGCGCTTTACACCTATCATCTTCCGTTCCATTGCTCGCTGAGTCGTCCTCAATTTAAGTAGAACCCTTTTAGGGAGCATCCAAGTTTGTGCCCCGTAGGTGAGTACCGGTAAGATGCAGCTGTTATACACTTCCTTCTTCAGGGACAATGGTAGGCTGCCATGAATGACAACCTACCATTGTCGGACTACCAGACAGATTGTCAGGCAGACTGCCATTGGCGGAATATGCGCCCGAAAATACGGTACTGTATATGTATACTGTGCACAGGCCCTAAAATGCTTCTCTTTAGTACAATTTTAATGTGCATGGTAAACGCCTGCTGCGCGCTGGGCTCACCTCCCGTGAGCCCACCTCCCACCTCACCAAACAACTCTTGTTTATTGATTATGGGGTTTAACACGCCTAGGCTACACCTGGGTAGTGAGGCGTGCTGTATATAGTGGAGGACTCCAGATTAATTTCATCCCTCTGGGGATCTTTAACGTGCGCCGAAATATTGAAACACAGGCGTGTACGCGTTTCGCCTCCGTTTGAAAACCGGCCGTTGTGGCTGGAAATCAAACCTGTGCTCTTTGGTTTAGCAGCACAACGCTTTAGGCCCTGAGACAGCTTTTGTAACCAACGTTGGGGATAAGGAACGAATTCTCGCTCTTCGTGCGATATTGTTATAAAGAGGTTCCACTCTTTTACTGAAAAGCATGGTATAAGGCACGTTGGACGCCTCAGCAAGATGAGCCTGGCGCATGCGCTCGGCGTCTTGGGCAAAAACTCACACATGTTCACCCGGCGTTATTGTTCGTTGTACAACCAGATATTCAGCAGTTATAGTGAGAAATGAAACTAAGCTGACAATGGGCTGGAATCTGCAATTTGTCACGCCCCTGTGATCGAAGTACATAGGCCTGCCAACATGGCGAAGAGTAGCAGAATAGCAATCCATGAATATATCGGAGGTCCAAGATATTATATATATATATATATATATATATATATATATATATATATATATATATATATATATATATATACTCCACCCAAACTTCTTCTTTATGGTCGGCATGCCCAATATGTTCCTCCCTTATTAATTGAAGTATATGGCACTTTGGGTAAGTAAAAGTGGCGGGTTATTTTTTACGTCTGTAGGTAATACTAGTCGTAATATAATAATCGTTGTAATGTTTAAAGTGACTCTGTAACACTTCTGATAAATGCTTTCACTCTTGCCTTCACACCTGGAAGCATTGATAAAGCTATAGTTATCGCCAGCACGGAGCGCCGCTGCGGGATTTTCTCGTCTCCGCAGACACGCCTTCCGTTCCTGCTTTGCTTTTGTGGCTTTCTTTTTAAAGTGACTATCGATTGCGTTCATTGCTGCAACCGAAGGAAAGGCGGCCAATACTCCTCCGTGCGTGCTGAATGTCAGCCCAAAAGATGTCAACCAAAAAATGAATACATTCGAACCTGGTTATAACGAAGTAGTATGGGGCCAGTAAATTAGTTCGTTATATCCGATATTCTTTATAATAGTAGAGTTAAAAAACTGTACCTGATTTCTCTGCCATAGGAATCAGTGAAACACGAAAGTGAAATGCGCAGCGAAGTCTGAAGCTGAGCATTATTTGCGGGTCGGCGGCTGTCTTGTGGGTGTGCTTGGCGAGAGACGTCCTGCTGGCGGGTCGCTTCCGCAACAGTGTACTGGCGTAATTTCCGTGAGGGATATGACGTCAGCGAAATTTCGGTGTATACCGGCATAAAACACTTTCGTGTTAAAATAAAAAAAAACCTGAAAACGAACAACCCTATGTATAACGTACTCTTTAGTACTAAAGATTGCTTCCCCGCAAGAAGACCTTATGTGCAGGGTTGCACCCTTTACGGGCCGCTTGCTCCGTTGTACAGGCGTCATTTCCGTGACGGATATTACGATACTGAAATCTTTGAGTATCCGGGAATAAAACACTTCCGTGTTAACATCGGCTCAAAGCAACCGGCAATCTTGCTCCCGCAAATATGCTTGATATAAAAACGCATTATTTCAGGCTTCCGACCTGCTATAAACAAGGTAACCGTCACATTTTCCTTGTGGCATTTCAAGCTCTATGAGCCACAGCATGAAACGTGAAATTACAACAGCACAAACTTCATTTAACAAAAAGGCTGGCGTTCTTATTTTTTCGAGGAAGGATGTGATCTTCGTCTGGTGGCTATTCACAGCACTGAACAGGGTGTAGTTTTCCAGAATGTCCACGAATAAATGGTCCGTTTTTACTACTGCACTTTGTTACCACCTTGTTTGTTTTTGTTACCACTTCTGTTACCAGTTTTGTTTGTTCTTGTTACCACCACGCTGTTTTCTACTGAACCTTGTGTTTGTATGGACATTAGATCTTGGAGGTTGGCCAGGAAAAGCGCGGATAAAAGTTATGTTTGGTTTTATTTTCTTTAATTTCCGGCCTACGTTCCAGTCGAAGCGCGAAAACAGCATATGCAATACGAATAGCCAAGCTTTGGCGACCAGTATACGTGCCAGTGGAAGCAACCTAGACGGCGTGTTGCGCAGTGAGCAGTCAGAAAGAGCAGGTCCAAAAAAGTAGGGCAGATATAATAAACATCAGTGCTTCAAAAACTAATAACATTGCTTTGGTACGTGATTGCCCGGAAATTATGGCTCCTTTTTTTGTCAAAGTGCTATTTAAAGACGTCAGTATGGGAGTTGAGCCGAGCGGATAAACTTTATATAACAGAACGCCTGATCTTCCGGTGCTTTCCAGGATACCTTGGTGCTTGCTATCGTGGAGAAATAAAAACAATAATCCCGCGAGGCATGAGGCAGTGTGTGTGTTGTAAAAAATGCCTCTGTTGCGCCCGGATGGATTAATGTTCGGTTACACAATCCCTAATTTTTATTTAATTTTCGGCTCCTTCTTTAAGGGGTACAGACCTGGATAATTTTAAACATACGGTTATAAAGGGCAAAAAGAGCAAAACGCGTTTTTGGGCCAGCTGATACGTGTCGGGATTTAAAAACGGCCGCAAGAAAACCAGACAAGAAGGGTAACAGGATAGGCGCACGCATACTCACAACACATATATGCCACAAGCCACAACGTGGAGATATATATATATATATATATATATATCTCCACGTTGTGGCATATATGTACGCATACTCACAACACATATGCCACAACGTGGAGATATATATATATATATATATATATATATATATATATATATATATATATATATATATATATATATATATATATATATATATATATATATATATATATATATATATATATATATATATATATATCTCCACGTTGTGGCATATATGTGTTGTGAGTATGCGTGCGCCTATCCTGTTACCCTTCTTGTCTGGTTTTCTATATATATATATATATATATATATATACTTAAAGAAATGCCGGCAGTCTACAACGCCAAAGAAGGCATAGGGGAATGGTTAGATTATTTTTTACCGTTAGTGACGTTACATTTTTTATTAATTATGTTAGAAAGAAAGAAAGAAAAACACGCGCCCAGAGTGGGGACCGAACCCACGGGGGGGTCCTCACTCTGGGCGCGTGTTTTTCTTTCTTTCTTTCTAACATAATTAATAAATGTAACGTCACTAACGGTAAAAAATAATCTAACCATTCCCCTATGCCTTCTTTGGCGTTGTAGACTGCCGGCATTTCTTTAAGTATTTTCTAACGAGCCCCTCATTTCCAAACCCTATACAGTCGAACACGGATATATCGAACTCCAAGGGGATCGCGAATTAGTTCGATATATGAAAAATTCGATATAAAAAATATGGGCTCTGAGACCTCACCTATGGCGGACGATCACTTACCGATCGTCGCATTCAAGAATGACAACTGATTCCGCACTCACGACGCAACAGGACACTTTATTTCCGTGAAAAAATCGCTGATCTTAGCCTGCTTCTTCGTCCAGGAAATGAAATCAAAGACGCTGGTCTCGATCTTCTCGAGGCTGCACAACTAGGAAATTCCAGCAGTACGCTGCGCCTTCGCACACCATGCACAACACGCACGCAAAAGAAGAACAGCGCGCACGTACCACAATAACTTTGAAGGTAACAATTCCAAGGCTCTCTGAACGGACTCCAACAAAGTGCTCGCGATGGTCATCTCCCAGAGAAACAGTGATCTCCAAAAGGTGCGGGACAACTCGCCAAACAGCAGCAACAGCAGCAAAATGCAAAAGAAGGAGGAGGCCGCCAGAGCCTTCGTTCCCTCTTCCCTTTCCCGAGACGACATCAGGGGAAGACAGACCCAGAGAGAGAGAGAAAAAAAAAACTCTCTTTCGGCAAGCCAAGGAACGTACGCAGCCGCAAAAAAAAAAAATAATAAAAAGAAAAGGACGAGTGCAGTCGGGGCATCCCTACCTCGCACTGTCACATTTTCCGAGCGTTCGGGCTTGTGTGCCTAGAGAGATTTAGCATACCGGGCTCCGTCCGCTAACGCTACGGCGGCCGGTATCGAGGCCCGACTGGGCAAGCGCAAATTCGTTCCGGTAGGGGGAATTAGTCCCGCGAGCCAGTCTTCGCCATGCCCACGCATTCCTCCAAATCCTCCTCAACCTCAATCGGGGGTGCAGCGACCGCCGAAGAGCACCTTCCAGCTCGCGCGGCGTTCGATATACCCAATGTTGGGAAAAATACGGTTCGATATAAACGTACGAATTCCTATACTTTTACACAGAAATTTCAAGGGGATAATTTATGAGTTCGATATAGACAATAATTCGATATACCCGTGTTCGATATATCCGTGTTCGACTGTATATATATATATATATATGACAACGGCGACGACCTTTCATGGAATTAAAGACGGGTGCTATCCCTCTACGGTCCTCGATTATTAGGTTCATCAATGAAATCCGCGAATAGAGGTTCCGAGGCCATTGTGCTACCAAACAAGCAGCCATAGTTGTTTTGTTTTCATCTTTGCCAGCATGCGCCTTGTGCTGTGCGAAAATGAACGAGCTCTCGACGTGAAATCGGCGTTCGCACTAGGAGCGGTTCCTCATTCTGTCACCAGGGGCCGACTGTGGTAGATCTCGCGGCCCGACCGGGGTCGATGAAGTTCGAGAAGCGCCGGCTAAAATGGGTTTTCAGAGGAGGTTGAGAGCAATGCATCAACGTAGGTGGGCAGTTAAAGTTTTTGGGGACCTATAGATGAAAAGCGTGGACACGCATTGGCTAAGGAAGACTAGATGGCTAACAATGAAATGCAGAAAGAACAGTGGAGAGTCCAAGACAGCCAAGGTAGCCAAAAAAGAGACAAGGCAGATAGAAACGAAGAAGTGGAGAAAAAGAAATGGAAGCTAAAACGGGAGAAATTGCACATCATAAAAATACATTTGTTCGATAATTCAAATGGGAGTGCTTTGCTTTTTGAGGCTAGAGCAGGTTGCTTGCGAACTAAGAGCTTTGTGGGGAAGTGTACACAAGATGATGGGGTATGCGTGGTCTGCGGAAAAGAAACAGAAAGTATGCGCACATAGTGTGAGAATGTAAGGGTATACCCATTCAAATCTACTTGAGGGAAATATTCGGCTTCCACAGGCCCTTGGATTCAAGGGTAGAACACATAGTGGGCCTCTTCGATTTTCCACTTCTGGCTCCCCGCGGGCTGCCCGCGGGTAGTCCGAGTATTCCCCGAAGCCATAGGGATACACGGGAAAATCGAATGTTGGGCTGCTTCTCGGGGAGTCCGCGGTGAGCCCGAGACTGTAAATCGAAGAGGCCCAGTGTTAACTTCAAGGCTGTCGAAGCGACGAAAAAAAGATTATAATGCTGGTGGACGAAAAGTACAGAGGAATATTGCCTAGCACAGCTACCACATGTAACATAATAAATAAGTCATTTGTGCGTAATTAATTTTTTTGTGCCTGCCAGAAGAGCAGCGCTAGTATTAAACGAAGAGTGTAAAACATCGGTATGTTAGTTTTTTTTCCTAAAATGACGCGTCATGACCACGCTACAAAGGGCAGGCCATTAGCAATCATCAATCATCGTCATCAGGGCGAATACGCCGTGTTTTCGTCTCGTCCTTCTGTTTCGCTTCTGTCGTCAGACGCGAATTACGTCAGCAAGTAGATCAGAACAGGCCTTAGCTTCTTTTAGAATCGGCGCTTTGCTCGGCCGGTGTGCATTAGTTCTAATAACGCGCCGTCACCTTCAAGTGCCATGCCTCACGCACTATTAGCAACATTTACGTTTTCAGTTTAAAGTTTTGTGAAGTTTGTAAAGCGGGCACATCACCTTCTTAAAGCTCCTGATTCCTGGCCAATCCTCCAAGTGGATACGTGCCACAAAGAAGAGAACAACGATGACAGCAACGTTCCTGTTTAATAGTGTGTTTTTTAATTACTGGTGTTTTTTACTCTGTACACAGTCAATTAAAACGTTTTTATTATTTACTGTTTACAGCAGCAGCGGACCGCGACGGTTTCTCGCGGAATGGGGCACTTCAGGCGTTCGCCTGAAACCCTTGCGTGCATTGATACTTGTGAATACTTGTGTCTTTGTGTCTTTGTCATCACAATTTCGCTGTCATCAACCTTGTGGTCGCTTGCTCTATCATCAACACCACCGGTTACCAAAGAGTACAGAATTCCTTCGCTAAATAATCGGACCCCAAAACAGCAAAATGTGTTGTTGGAGGCGAAAAGCAAAAACGCCCGTGTGTACGAGATTTTGGCGCGCGTTAAAGATCCCCAGGTGGTCAAAATTAATCCGGAGCCTACGGCACACCTCATCACCTGAGTTTCGTCGGTGCGTTAAACCCTCCATTCAATCAATCAATCAATCAATCAATCAATCAATCAATCAATCAATCAATCAATCAATCAATCAATCAATCAATCAATCAATCAATCAATCATTAGGCAAAATTTGTTTTACTTAGTACTACAGTACTTCTTTCCCCCACAAAATGGTATTCTCATTCCCGATTCCTTTTGCTTTGCTATTGTGTATTTATCGGAAGCAGTTTTTTCATCCCTTTTCGCGCCTTCATGTGAAACCCGCCACGTTAAGAATCTTAAACAAAAAATGCTTCAGAGACAGTATTTGAACGACAGTGACCGAAGCTGCCCTGATCGCCCGCATCCTACTCTCGGCTCCAAGAGAAAAGAAAAATGACGTCTGCCACCCTCCTAAGTGTCAGCCGTATAACAAATAAACAGCTCCCTGGCCCCCAAGGTTTCAGTTTCGCCGACAATCGGCATATTGTTTCAAAGCGAGATTCCAAGGAAGCCGCCGAGGCGCCCCGAGCAGAGGCGTCATCACAGAACAACGCGCACGGCTCCAGTTTTGTTTTCCACGGGTGACACGAGCAAAGCGGCCGCGCGCGACACAGGAACCGGACCCGCGCCTCGTCGTGTGAGCAGCCCCCCAGCGACCCACATCGTCCGAGCCTTGGGCGCAAGCCTGCTCCATCCCCCCCTCCAACCGCTTAGCCCCGACCCAGCGGCTTCTCACCTCGCCCTCCTGCGGAGACAGAGGCTCTCGTTGAGCCGCAGTTTCGAACCGAACCGTCGCAAACGGATTTTGTGTACACGTGTGAGGGAGAACGAAGGGGGAAACGCAAAAGAGGAACGACAGAAAGAAAGAACAGAAGAAAATGACGCAGTAAAAAAAGAGGGAGGGGGCATCTGCAGTACCGGCGGTCTCTTTTGAAGGCCGCGCTTTTTTCCCCCACCATGGCGGGACGCGGCAATGACGCAGACGAGAAAGCCGCGGCCGTCGCCTGCTTCGTGCGAGAGCAGACGAGAACGCCGCGCGTATCGTCTGCTCCGCGCGAATTCACCGGGGAAGCGTGGTTGCCCCTTGCAGTGGTACTTACGAGGAGGGTTTCTTTCCCCGTTTAACACCTGCATGTATTTTTCTACTGCGTGGCTTGCTGCTGTGCCTGCAAGCACAGCTGCAAAGCGATAGATGTCGGACTACGCCTGTGTCCATGCACGCCGCGATCATGTTAAAGGAAGCCCTCCGTGTTTGATTGCTGTGAGAGCTGTCACTTGCTGAAAGTGGCCTATAGTCTGTATCCCTGTTGACGTGGTATGGTTAATTATTGTTTGAAACTGCTCAAAAAGTTTCTGTGACAAGGAGAGCTTGGTTCCGGTCTTCCCCTATGTGTCAGCAGCCAGTGAGAAATGTTGGCTACGGATTAGTTGATGTCCTGTCAATTACGATATCGAGATGACAGACCTGTCGCCAACAGTGACAATTCCTAGAAGACCTAGCGGGTGAAATAGGTGTTAAAGGGACCCTGCAACCCTTTCGATAAGCGCTTTCACTCTTTCCTTCATGTCTGGAACCACTGCGAAAGCTATAGTTATCGCCAGCACGGAGTGGCACAGCGTGATTTGCTCATCGCATCAGACACGCCTTCGATTTCTCCTTTGTTTTTGGGACTTTTTTTTTAAAAGTTGCTGCCGAAAATCGTTAATTGCTGCAACTGAAGGAAAACCGGCCATCACTCGCTACATGACCCTAGTGACGTAATTCGAGCCGTCGAAGAACGCCAAGACCGGGAAAGAGAAAAAAAAAACCTTTTGAGCGAGTTTCCAAGTTACCTGATGGGCTGAGTTTCCAAGTTACCTGATGGTAATTTTTGGCTGAGGTACTTTGCGACCCCCTAATCTAAGTGCTGGGTGTGTTCAGCAAGCATTTAAGATTTCAAAAAAAAAAAAAAAGTTGACGAAAGTGTTACAGGGCCCCTTTAACAAGGTTTAGCCTGCTACCCAAGATGTCAAAATTGATTTTAATGCTACTGAACAACATTGTGCGAACATTGGGGATAACACATGAGTTAGGATTACGTGTTTGCAGTGATTCAAGTGTGTTGCTAATTGGTACTGTGAAATTGTGACATGTGTTTACCTGTGTTTAATTATTTTTAATGATCCCTCACTGCTACCGAAGCTGGAGAGTAAATATGTATTTATTTATTAAATTAGAACTGTAATTGAGGAAAAAAGGACGCCACTCCGCCCTGCGAAAGTGGCTAATCATCCGTAATGCGGTTTCGATTTTTCTTTTGTGCTTTTTTTAGGCGAATACGGAGGTCAATGCTTTATGCCTCATTAGCCTGACGCATGCGCTCGGCATCTTAGGCGAGAAAGGCTGGGTCCTGCCTGGGTTTTTTGATTACGACACAAAATGTTACGACCAACTAGAGACTAACAGCTTCGCTGTAAAAAATGGCGAGAACGGGTCGCTTGAAATCGTTAACGATTTCAATTAGGCGATTAAAACGATTTGGAAGACAGCTCTTTTCCTTCCCTTCTCGGTTCCCTTTTCGGTTTGGTTTTCCACCTCAACCTCCCTTGAGATGGTAGTAGAACATTACTTTAGAGAGAGAGAGAGGGAGAGAAAGTTTTAATGACCACTGAAGAGGTTAGCATCACAAACGGCGGGGCTTGCTACTGCCGATGGGGGTGGACATCCAGGCAGCACAGGACTGTTCGGCCTAAAACAGGCCGGTGTACTTTGGCCGGTGATTTTCTGTCCGGCCGTTTTCCGGCAGCCATATTCGGCCCATGTCCAAATGTGGGCCTTTTGGCCGTATACGGCCGTACTCCAATGGCTGTCCAACGGCCAGTGTCCGTCGGCCAGTCGACCGGCTTACGGTCATACGGCCAGATTCCAGCCGCAGGGCTCCGGCCATTCGGAAGCCACCCGTCTACGGCCGAAGTACGGCCGCCGGAGGACAGCCGAGATGCGATCGTCGGACTCCAGCCGGACTAAAGCTACCGGAAATACGGCCGTGCTACGGGTATTGGAGTTCAGCCACAGTACGTTAACTGTACTGAGGCCGGTCACTGCATGTCGCGCAAGCAGATGACTCATTCGCGCAGTGCAGAAGCAGCACAAACCCAGAATTTTGGGACCAATGCAGCAACATCAAAGTGAGCTCGCGCGCAATCACCAGCCGTCAAGCTTTCAGCGCAGCCCTTCTTCATTACCAGCCTCAGTTGACAGCAAAATTCATTTAATAAACAGTGCTCACAAATTGTCGTTCCTTTAATTGCTGTGCCTCTTTTACTGCCGAACACAGAAAATATTCAGTTCTTTGTAGAGCTTGAATAGATGTGTTGTCCAGGTCCTGATATCCTCTGTGGGGCGGCTTACCTATAATAAACGGGGAAAGGTGAGGGGGGGGGGGGAAGGTCGGCGGAGGGCGCATACTTTAGTGGTTGAATTTCAGAGAGATAAATTGCGCCGGTTTTAGCCAATTTCTTTTAGGGCAATATTCCGGAACACTTTCATGCTATGACTACATAAACTATTGTTATAACAGTTGCTTGACCAATTTTGGTGTATATAAAACCGGCGTGAATGCCTTTACGAAGCGTTTTGGTTCTCAACAAAACACTCAGGAGCATTTAATATAACTCCTTCACAAAAAAGTATGTCCAGTTTTGGCCATTTTTCTTGCAAAGACATTTTCTACTCGATCAACTCTTCTGATGATCTTGCGCAGGGCTGATCCTAAGATGGAGCGAACAGGTACTTTCATTTTCAATCTATTTTAATGTTGTTATCATGAGTATACGTCCACACCACTTAATAGTCCAAAAGAACTTAATTTTCTTCTAATGTCATACTGCGTTCAAAAAATTCTAGACGCATTGCGAATGACGCCCTGCTTCAGGTGGCTGCAGTTGTATCCCTCTGTGTTCACGCAAGGAAAGGCGTAAAATTAGAGTTACATAATTTGTTTCGAACCAATAACATAGCAATGGTAGCATGCATACAGGAAACCTTGCATACTGCAACGAATAGGGCAATAAATATTTTATTGGTTAAGGTTGAATGAGTAGGGTTCTCAACCCGTCGGAGGCAAACTTGCGCCTCTGGAAGTTTATTTATTTATTTGTTTGTTTATTTATTTATTTTTATTCATTTATTTATTCATTGTTTTATTTATTTATTTATTTATTCATTTATTTATTTATTTGATGCCTGCTTTCCTTTGCATGCATTACAGAAGGGAGATACATAACACTAAGCATTAAATATGAGACAAAATAACAAAATAATTCTACAAAGCGCGCTGAAAATCGTCAATATAAACAGTTAATGCAATCATACGTGGAAGATAATTACACTGTAGTATTGATGTAAAACAAAATGAATCGCGCAAGGCGTCGCCTTTAAAGGAAAGTTAATAATTTGCTATAAGCTAGCGGTCCCACTTTGCGATATGTAGAATGGCGCTTGGACATACTTCTCCCCTTCTACTCCAGCTTTCGAATGATAGATATTACGAAAAAAGTTCACCCTGTGGTTTCGTCTGTGATCTTTCACGTCCTGCCATTTCAGTTTACTTTTACTTTCTCTCATGCTAAGTTGAGCGTGCCAATTACCTAATACGAATCACACTACCATATTCTGCATGTTTTCGAGCGTATCAACCAGCTCTTTGGTGTAGGGATCCAAGAAAACACATGCGTACTCCAAGATTGAGCGCACATGAGTGAAATACGGTTGTTCTTTTCAGTTAGATGGAGGTTCACTGAAATTTCGTCTCAGAAAGCCAAAAACATATGCAGCCGTAACTTTTATGGTGTGAACCTGCCTATTTAACCTCTAACCACTACCTAAATAAACTCCTAGGTATTTATATTCCTCGGCCGTTGTCACAGCAGAAATTTACGGTATACGTATTGAATTGGAATGAAGGTTTTCTTGTAAAGGTGCCGTTAACACACTGTTTAACATCCAAAAACTTTTCTGAATCAGCACACCAGGATGTTATTAAATTCGAATAAAGCTGCAGGTATACGGAATCACGTTCATTCGCTATAGTCCGGTAAACTACATAGTACTTTTGAACAAAGCTACAGGGCCAATAGTGATAACAATGCAAAAACCGATTCATTCAGTTCATAGGATGAAATGTACTACGCAGAAGGTGATATGGAACACCATCATTTGCTTTTTCGAGTCCAAGAATATACAGTCAACCACTTTAAGCTTATCTATTGCAAGAGCCAAATCGTGCGTGAACTCAACAATCTGCGTTGAGCAAGAAAATCCTGACAAAATCCGTGTTTGCTAGGATGCTGGCGATTATGTTTAACCAAATGAGTCACATCCCAAGAGTAGCTAAGCTCACCTTCAAACATCGGAACTAAATTAACAGCTAGGCTTCGTCAGTGACAAGGCTCTGTTGTTATCGCAAATTTAAAATAATTTTTGTTTCTAAATAGGCAGTCGTAAAATCCCATGAAGTAACATAGTGCAGGGCATGAAGTTCATCCTACCAATGCACGAGCGAGTCTCTTCTACGTTTATCACCAACAACATAGTGCAACATTGCTTGTCGCAGTTTAATTGTAAGCAGAATAACTTGCGCTTTTGCTCGCACTTGCCTTTCTTTGGTGGGGAGTCCTTGACATGGTGGCGGTTTAGCTCCTGCGTGGTGGCCGCTTGCTCGACGCCCTTGAAAGCCAGTTATTTTGGTGAACCATCTCCATCTCGGATCGGACATCTCTGCCAGGTCGATGTCTCCAATGCTCTTCATTTCTTGAGGGGGCGAATAGCCTCGAGCTGATGCGTCGACGAAGCCGGCGGCAGAGGCGTGGTAGCGGCGATGACTGGCGAGGCTTAGCTCACCCGTCGGTGTTGCAGTCTTCTTGTGGCAATAAATGACATTTCGATGGCCTAAAAGGTTCCCTGCTAATGTCCAGTGAGTCCTTGCACCTTGCCCGTTCACCGAGAACACTCATTACTGTTTGACAAACGATGTTCGTTCATTTAAAACGTAGAAACACGGAGCGGATGAAAAACGTGTCCCCGTCGTTCGGCTCCCTAACGGCTTTTTCTCCCCCCCATGAAAAAAACCGGTTGGTCTTCTTCCAAACACGTCTGGGCATGAATTCTCGGCGCCCAATATTCAGGCGCGTGCCGTTGTTCGGCTGTATGCCGTTTGCCGAAAAAATGACATATAACCAGATACCTTACGTAGGCCGGTCTCCTCTTGAACACCGGTTGCCAAATATTCTGTGGCCATTCGCTTCCCGTAATTCGGCCGAGGACAGCTAACCGAATGAAAAACGTATATTCTGGGGCCGTACGTCGGCCGGTATCCTTCATAACACTGGTTGCCCGAAGAAAACGAATAATCTACCGCCGAACGCGCGGTTCACCGTTGAAACAACGAATGCACGGCAGCCGCGCTCCGGCCGGTCTCCTTTCGAACACCAACTGCCGCAAGAATACGCATATTCTGTGGCGGTCGCTTGCCGTGCTTCGGCCGATTACCCCTTCCAGAAGAAAAAACGGATGCCCTAAGGCCGTACTTCGGCCGTTCTCTTTTTTAACATCGGCAGCCGTAAGAGAACTGAATATCTGGCAGCCGGTTAGCTGCCGTTGTGCGTCCGGACACGGGCGGACGGAAAAATACCGAAGCGCTGGTTGCCGAATGTTGGCCGTTCAACGCATGATCAGTGGCTGCCAGAACCTGGATGCTGGCCGGACATGCCAGAAAACGGCCATAGACGGGCCGGTCTTGGGGCACACTTTCTGTGCCGCCTGGGGCGCGGCGAAAAAAGAAAAGAAAAGGGCAAGGAGTACGCAGCAACAATGAATAATAGGGAGAAGGAGGAGGGAGGAGGAATAAACTTTTACTAAACAGCGAGGTGCTGGTGTCAGGGGCACCCGCCCGGTGAGAGGAGTCCTCAGTCCAGGAACCCTTGGAGTCTACCGGCCTTCTTCGCTCTCTCCACCAACGTTTGCTGGTCGGAGGGGTCAGAATTGGTCAGCATATATCCACCCACTGCTGAAAGGAGGGATTCGGGGTTTGGTATGAGTTGCGGCGTGTGGGAGCACTCCCAAACGATGTGGTATAGGGCAACGTTACAAGAATAAAATAGTAACGTTGGTATAGGGTGCCTGTCTGCGGGCAATGTTTGCAGTTGGAAGTGTATTGTGTCGGGTACATGGCGTGAAGTATGCTGTTGTGAGGATAAGTGTTAGGAGTCTTCGTGAGTGATGGCGTCGTCTTTGGCTAGTCGGTGGTCCCGCGCTGGACATTTGCGACGAGTCTGTCGGTCGTACGACAATATTTCTGCTTATGTGTGAAGAGGCATAGACTTTGGATATGAATCTCCCTGTTGGTGTGGTTCCCTCTCGGAGACGGTCCGGTGTGAATGTTCTCGGGCTACGGCGTGAGCCGCTTCGCTTCCTTCGAGGACGGTGTGTCCGGGCGACCGTAACATTTCTATGCTTGGCAATTGGGGTGTCGTTGCAGAATGTGCAGAGCGGGTTTTGAAATTATTCCATTTAAGTAGTTGCGGCACGCTGTCTGTGAGTCGGTGACGATGGTGATGTACTCTTTTCCAGTGGTGGCTGCGAGGGCAATATTGCGGCTTCTTCTGCTATCTCCGTTGACTTTGTTAGGACGGGAGGAACTTCTTGCTGTGCTAGTGGGTGAATAGATGCCATGATTTCAAGCGCAAAAAAAAAAAAAAAACACACGGACGAACAGAGAGACCAGATAGCGCCTGTCTCGTCTACTCTGTTCTTCGTCTGTGTGTTTTTGTTGCGGTTGAAATCATGACATTTGTTTGGATGGTCGCTGCCGATAGCTCTTTTCCTGCTGCGTCGATTACGCTGATTGCGTGCGTGAGCCGGCTGGTCCTGGTAGGGCGATGCGTCTGTGTACCTGGTGGTCGGCAAATGTGTTGGAACCGTTTTCGGATGTATCCGATTCGAACCTGCCGTCTTGCTTTGTTGTATTCGGGGTGCATATTACGGGGAATGGGTGCTATCTGTATGTTCTGTCGTATGATTGGTGGGATGCGCGTTTTCTGGTCCTGCTGAGAAGGAACGGGGTAGCCAAGTTGAGACAAAGTGAAGCGGCTGGCAGTGGTCAGGCGTATTCGGCGGAATGGGGAAGTCTGATGTGCCTCACATATTTCTTCCCAGGTGTTAGATATTCCTAGTTGGAGGAGCTTCTTTGTCGAGCGAACTTTTCGGGGGAGGCCGAGTGCTTTTTCGAATGCTTGTCTTATCATAACATTAAGCTTGGCAATGTCGGCGGGTTTCAGACTTGGATAGGGTGTTCCGTAAGCAATTCGACTAATGAGAATACTGAGCTGTATTATGCGGATAGTATCCTTATATTTCAGCCCTGAGCGTCTTTGGGAAATCCTGTGTATAAGGTACATTATTTTGGTAACAGTGCGTTGAAGTGGTAAGATGGTTTGCGATTCTGATCCGTTTCTGGGAATCGTCAAGCCCAGAATGCGTAGATGCGGTACGTTGGGGATGGTTTGTCCATCGATGGTAACTGTAGGGTCCGGTATTGTGTCCGCGTTCTTTTTGGATAGCCGTTTATAGAGTGTTAGTAAGGCTAATTTCTCAGGGGCGCACTGGAGGCCTCGGGCGCGAAAGTACTCCTGCGTTGTATTTATTGCCTCTTGTAGAGACGCGTCAGCGTGATTTTGCCACGGACCAAGAAAGTGATGCAGCTATAAAGAGTTTCCCCGTAGTAGTCGCACAAGAGTTCTTTTCGCTGTCTCGCGTTGAGTTGCATGCTGCGGGCAGTAACACAAGACATGCCGTATGCTTTTTCTCACAGAGCACACAGAGTACAATGGCGAGTCCACCCAGCATATTAAGTGAAGGCAACGTTAAGGCGTAGTCAATGCACTGGGATGGAAACTGCCGTTGCCAGCTTGGCAGGACCCTCTCAGGACCCTTGCCTCTGCACGCGATTGGCCCTCAGTGCAATTTCTAATTTCCGCGAAGCCTACAAAAAGCAAACAGAGGGTGTCCTTCGTTACCTTACTATTTCTACAGAGTTTAGGCACAAAAAACAACGTTCCCTGGTATCGCCAAGGGAGAATGATTTGGCGAAACAGGCGTCGGGGCTTTTGGCAGCGGGGATTATGGCGCGGGGCATTGTTTGGGTGGCTTAATTTTGCGACGGGGCTTCCGCGCGGGAAACAATCGTGATACACCCCAGCGGAAGATACCCAATCGCATCAACGCCATTTCAGCGTATATATATATATGTATATATACTTGTACGATTAATTATTTTCAGTAGTGACTAGTTAGACGTCTGTTTTCTGTGTTATGAAGCTCGCCGTCATTTTTGAAACGGTGTTCTGATTGAACAGAGTGTCGCAAAAAGCCCCAAACACCCCCCCCCCCACCCCCCTCTCGCCGGGTGAAAACCGTCGGCTGGTGTAAGGTATTTTCAATAAATAAATAAATAAATAAATAAATAAATATGCACTCACCACGTTTTCAACTGAGGCATTTCAAGATGTAAATTGCTGTTTCAATAACTTAGTCTTACGCTATTCCTTGTTTCATTACCGTTTCTTGTTCAAGTAAGTTTTTGTGGGAATTTAGAAGGAAAAAGAAAATCACCGGATATTCCGCGCCACCGCTGCCCCGTTCTGCATCTCAGGCGAGCGCTTCGGCCCGACGGCGATGGTTGCATTCGGCACCACGGCACGCTCTCGTTCTCTCACCGCCGCGGCGACGGGGCGGTACGGTCCCATCCCGAGCGCTACTCGCGGCGTCGTTCTTCGTACCGAAAGGAGCCTGGCGGACTTCATCATAAAGGCAACCTGACTTTATCATAACTGACTTTACCGAAAGACTTCATCATAAAGGAGCTGCCTGGAACGAGGCGACTCTTAGCCTCCCGCGCCGACCCCCTCCGCCTTTTCCTTTGCAATGGGAATAAAGTATTCTTTCCCTCTCTCGCGCCTCGTACCAACGCCTGACCCGTTGCGAGAGTGCTCCCTTTGCCTTTGTGGGTGGCATAGAGTTTCATACTAATATACACTAGAAGGAAACTGTCACCGGTGTCTAGGCGAGCCGCGCTTTAGCGACCTAATACTGCATGGATACCTGACTGCGAAGAAAATGGGAAGAAAGAGAGCAAAAAGTACTGACCTTGTTTTCACGGTGCTGCGACGAAAGTTTTTCTGCTGTCACCATCGAGCGCGCATATGCTCGGCACGTTTACAGAAGCGCGTTTCCGACCCGTTATCGTAAAATGTATCCGCTTTAAAGTTACAGAAAAGGTGTCGTCGGTCCGTTCGCGTTTCAAATGAAACAACGTTACTGTATCGGATGATTTTTCAGTCGGCACATGTTTTGCCAGAAGAAAACTTTTGCTATTCGCGAAATCGCTACCGCATTCCCCCCTTTTTTTTAAACAGAGTCATAACAAATTGTTTATTAATAGAGCATGTTACGTTTACGACTCCATAAATGCCACCATTGTAAAAGTACATGACCAGACTCATCCCACCATGCGTAGTAATCCTGTTAAACCATCTACCTCAAATGAAAGGCCTCCTTCATCATAGCAGGTACAGCTGTGAGCTGAAGTAAACGGACCGCGGGAGCGGTACGTGGCCAAAACTAATCGCTGCGCCGCCTGGTTGCGTGGCGCCGGCTGTCGAGACCGCGCACAGCGCAGGCGCGGCCTAGCAATACAGCAGACATGCCGCTATTGCTCGCTTCTTCGCGATTGCCTCGCGCTCCGATAACTTGACGCCAGGGGAACTGCTCTTTCTTGCTACCTGCTGTGGAAACGGCGCGCTAACGCAATCGGCGGCAACGCTACGCTACTCCGCTGGCAGAGTTGATTGATGAAACTTTGAATCATTAGGGTATTATCCCAGCAAACAGAAATGTGGATGCTGTAAGGCAATTTTCACCGTAGTTTCAGCGTACCTGGCGAGGCTGCTTGAACGGGTTCGGAAGCAGTACTTTTTTTTTTTTTAGTTGGTGCAGGGTTTGGAAAAAAAAAAAGGAATTTGGGAGTGTCGCAGAAGGACCCACGGAGTCCGAAGCGTCTTCACGAAGTTTTCGCGGCCCTGTCAAATGCTTCGCAAAATAATACGTGTAAATAAAATGGGCTTTTTCTTTAAATATAGCGTCATTTGTGTGCCGCATGTTGTCGACCATCAGCTAGTAATCTTTTTATCTGCAGTCATCGACTGACCGATCCCCTTTAGAGGAAGCCCTTCAGTTTCAACTCCTGTCACAGAAGTGCGCAAGAACTATCAATACTCTTTTCAAGCGCAAATAAATCTAAAAAAATAATCTAATTGAAGAATGTAGTTTGCATGCGTTTCGATAGTCGCTGGGGATAAAAAGCGCGGTTCAATGGTGTCTCATATCGCAATGGAGTTTTTGAACACTAAATATATGTGTGGGTGCCTCGAACTGGACCAAATTGCGAAGCTTGAATTTTCCGAGCAATTGCGAAATGGCACATATGTTCCATACGGCAAACGAAGTTCTATAAAGCAATGCACTACACAAACACAGGAGTATTTATCAGAGCCTTAGCATTTATAAGGTCAGCACGTATATTTTTTCTAGGTCGCTCACCTTCTCAGGACGCTATAATTTCGCGACTTTCCTCAAACCCGACAAAGATAGTGTTCTGTCTTATTTTAGTCGACTGCACAGCGATTTTTTTGCTTCATTTTCTGCTTTCATATACGAGGCAGGGAAGGCGCAAAAAAAGCTTCAAGCACGAGACAATCACCAGCGCGCCAGCTCTACCAGCGGAGCAGCGGAGCCGCCGATTGCACCAGCGCGCTGTTTCCACAGGTGTGTTACTAGCAGACAGCAAAAAGGCAGCGTGGTTACCCTGGCTCCAAGTTATCGGAGCGCGAGGCAACTGCGAAGAAGCGAGCGATAGCGGCATGTGTGTCGTACTGATAGGCCGCGCCTGCGCTGTGCGCGGTCTCGACAGCAGGCGCCGCGCAACGATACGGCGCAGCGTTTAGTTGTGGCCACCGCCCCCGTGGTCCGTATACTTCAGCTCACAGTTGTACCTAGGAATCGGCCAGAATACTTGCCTAAATTATCTGTACTATATTCAAACATAAGAAGTACGGTAAATAAGCGAGTTGCATGCTGACATCGTGGTTTTCACTGAGACATGGCTACATTGTAACATACGGGACACTAAAGTTTTGGAATCTTCGAACAGCGTGTCTAAAAGGGGCGGAGGAACACTAATGGCAGCTGGCAAAAAAATTAAGTCACCACCCATTTATGTACCTACTTCTCTAGAAACCAACTGGGTTTGCATTGACACAACTAGAAAAAAGATCGTTCTAGGAGTCTGTTATAGGCCCCCCAACTCACCTGCAACTTTCACTAGTGAACTTCATGATGTTATCAACCTCGCCATCACCCGATTTCAATGTTCACCGGTATTTCTTTTAGGGGACTTCAATTATCCGCACATAAACTCGTCGCAAAATGGAGCTACTTCTCCCCCCTTTATCATGGCAAGAAAGGGATTTTCTTGACATGTTTATCTTTTTTAATTTATGCCAACTAGTTAATGAGCCAGCGAAAATAGCTGAAAATGTTGAAAGTGTTCTTAGTTTGGTTTTAACCTCGGCTCCTGATCTTTCTGACATAACCTATTTACCCGCTCTGAGTGATCATCTTTTTCTACATTTTTGCTTGTATCTGAAAGCCCAACGTTCTAAAAATAAAACAACAGACATTAGAGGTTATAAGTATGCAAATTTTGAAGTAATAACTGCAGAATTATGTTTATTTCTTGACGGTTTCCTTGATGAGTTTGATAACCGCTCTGTTCAGGAAAAATGGATATATGTGTGTTAACAAAGTTCGAAAGTTGACCGAACAATAAATAGCATTACGACGTGTTTTTTCAAACCTCAGTGCTCCGTGGTACAATCGGAGCATCCGCAGGTTATCAAAATAACAAACAAAAAAAGACGTTACCGCACTACAAAAGCTTCCCCATCGGAACAACGTTGGCAGGCTTATCGAACAGCGGCTCATGCTTACACTTATGCTGTCAGCGCAGCGAATGAGTTTTTTCAGAGAGATAAGCTACCCTCCATGCTTTTAGATGACCCAAAAAGTTCTGTAAGTGTGTAAACCCAAGTGCATCACGCCTGGTTTCTCTTGCCGACGCCAATGGTGAAGCAATTGCAGATAGTGACTGTCGCATTGTGTTAAACACATCGTTCGCATTGAATTTTCCTATTCCTATTCCTCCGATATTCCATTGTTTAATGCTTATCAATAACCGAACATGATTCCCATAACAGTTGATTCATTTGGCGTTAAGAAAATTATAGTCAGTAAGGTGATGAATTGGGCTAGTTGGTTCTGCATGTTTGAAAACTGCTTAGAGAGCACCGCTACGCATGTGAGCAAACGGCCCCCTCAGGCAATTTGGCGACCCACTGCAAAAAATGTAAGTGCAACCCATTGTTTCAGGAAACTTCAGTTCTGGCAAGATCACGCAACAAGACGACACGCGAAATCTGGGAAGCCTATCACAATTCAACACAGCAGACCGAATGCGCGAGCTCATGCTCAATCGAGCTGGCCCCGCCTGAAATAGAATCCATGAAGAGCATAACGCTGTAGCTCAGTTCTACAAGCAAAAATAAAGAGCCATTGAACCGATTACGATGTTTAGCACCTGTTTTTATCAAGAATGTGCTTTCGTTCCCCCTCCCCACCTTTTCCACCCGTACTTTGTAACCCTTTCTAAATGTTTTGATTTTTTGCTTCTAATAAATCAGTTGTTAGTTTGCGCTCGTGCTGTCCACGTCGTCCGTTTGTATTCCTTTCAAGTGTGTCCTTAGTAACCTCAAGCGCAGTTTTCAAACATAAAGAAAATTATAGGCTCTTTAAAGACGTATTATGCTGCTGGTGTCGATGACGTGAAATTTCACGTGAAATTTCTGAAATTGCTTGCACCTACTCATTAATAATAGTTTCAAAAAGTTTTCAACAATCTTTGCAGTCAGGAATTCTTCCCGACAATTGGATAATTGGGAAGGTCGTTCAAGAATTCAAATCTGGCAACAAACAGTCTTCTCTTAATTACCATATCCCTCACAAGCATCACTTGTAAAATTTTTGAAGATGTCATATTCTCTAACCTCCTTTATTTTTTTAAATCAAACTCGTTTTTTTCTGAAGCACAACACGGTTTTCGTAAGCACTATTCCTGTGAAACGTCACTTGTATCTTCCATCCACAAAATACACGCAGGTCTTGATAAACATTCAACTGTAGATTGCATATTTTTGGACTTTTCAAAGGCGCTCGACAAAGTATGTCATAAATAACTACTCCATAAACACAGTGGCTTAATATAAATCATCACCTTCAAAAATAGATCGAACGTTTCTCACTTAATCGACAACACTTTGTTAGCCTTAACAACTATGACTCACCCTCAATTACTGTCACTTCTGGAGTTCCGCAAGGCTCCGTGCTTGGCCCATTAATATTCCTTATATATGTGAACGATCTAGTCAACTGCGTTAAATCCCCCATCCACTTGTACGCTGATGACTACGTCCTTTTTCTACAAATTACCAACAACAATGACATGCATGCGCTACAATCAGACCTTGATAACATTTACACTTGGTGCGAAGATTGGCTTATGAATTTAAATATCGCGAAATTTAAGGCAATGAGGATAACACCTACAGCGAGCAACATACCTTCTTACTACATAAAAGGCCTACAAGTGGGAGTAGTAACCAATTATAGATATCTTAGGGTCCACCCATCCTACAATTAAACCTGGTATCTCCACATTGATCCCATTATTAATAACGCTAACCGGACCTTCGGATACATTAAGCGGAATATTGCTCTGGCCCCCTCTTCCCTGAAGTTACTTCTTTATAAAACACTATTTAGAACCAAACTTGAATACGGAGCCGCGATATGGGACCCAGACCAAGCATACTTATTCAATAGACTTGAAACTGTTCAGAATAACTGTGATCGTTTGATTCTCTCCAACTTTTATCGTCCCGCCGGTACATCTATGAAAGCTAGCATCAATCTATCTGATTTAGTTACTCGTCACAAAATAAAACGAATTCACTCATTCCACAAAATATTTTATAATCCCACATCAAGCAACAACCTAATTTCTCCCCAAAAATACGTATCATCACGTTATGATCATGTCCACAAAGTTGCCATCCATATATGAGTCACACGCGTTCGTACGCCAGTTCATTCATTCCACGAACATCACGTGACTAGAACGGCCTGCCGGTATCCACTGCGAATATCGTAAACAATGATGCTTTCCGATCCGTTATTATTAATCAAAACCGCTCCTCTAACCATGAATGAATACTAATTTCCTCTTGTGTTGGCTTGATATTTCCCGTAAAAGCAATGTTGTCTTCTCCTTAATTGTAGTTATTCGCCGTTTGTGTACAGAATTTGGGAACTTTTTTATGGTGTGTTCTGACGCAATTCCTCCTTTTTGTATGATTGCTTGATACGCACTGTAAGCTGTACTTGTTCAGGAATCTTAAAACCCACTCCCCTCTACAATGCTTTGGCCCTGAGGGTACCTGTAACTAACTAACTAACTAACTAACTAAATAACTAACTAACTAACTAATTAACTAACTAACTAAATAAATAAATACCTGGCAGGCACGTTCCACTTTTCCTTGGCATGGCTCATGAACAGGCTGGAAAATTGCCTCTGGCTGCAAAAAAAGCAACAATATTACTGTAGAAGATGAATCAAATTTATTTCGTTATTATAAAACTGAAGCTCCAAAAAGATAAATAAATTTTGGGGGGGCTTCAGTCAGGGATTATTTAGAAGCTTCATGCAACACGATGAAGAAAAGAGATGTTACCCTTTTTGTTGATTCTGGCTTCGAGACACCTTGTGGGTACCCAAGCAAAGTAGGCGAGTAACGTCGCTAGCTGCAATAGCGGCGCTCACGACGGCCCGCGATTGCAGCGCCAGATTCCTCCTAGTATGCATTAGTATGAAACTCTATATTCGCTGGTCAACCCCGTCACAAACACTCGTTCGTGGCGCGTAAAATAACACGGCGATAATTTTGCGGGCTGTGATACGGGTAGAATAGAAAGTTAACTTTAACAAATTTAGGCAACACGTGGATGGCTTTATGCTTTTTCTGAACGTATTGCTACGCCTTCTTTGTGAAAGGGGTCCCTTACACAACAGCATGGCATATGACCCTTTTAATACACTACTATAGAAAGCACGCAAAAAAAAAAAAAAAACATTGGACATACATTTGCTCGCGTCCTTGCAACAGTCGTGGAACGATGGTAGTCTTCTGGTGCCCTGCCATCCGCCCACGTAGCAGTCCACACGTTGGAGCGTTGTGGTTCAATTTTGCCGCGTTCGCATTAATAGAGCACCATCTGTTGGGACTCGAGTTAGTGGTCGAGACACTAGCATAAGGCTGGGGCGCCAGCCTTGTTTGTGTTTTGGGGTTAAAACATTATTTTGAAAATCTAGCACACATCCATTTTTAATTAACAGAACACCGCGAACCTCCTTATTTTTTACGTTTTTCCTCTCATAAGCAAAATATTATCCTTTTGCTGAACAATGTTTACTAATAAGGAGCATATTTATAGATTTATTGAGATTGAAATTGTTTTGCCTATGTAAACGTTTCACTCAAGAATTTTCCTTTTCGTCGCGGGGCTCAACAGACAGACAGACAGACAGACAGACAGACAGACAGACAGACAGACAGACAGACAGACAGACAGACAGACAGACAGACAGACAGACAGACAGACAGACAGACAGACAGACAGACAGAAAGACAAACCAAATTTATGCGTTTGATTAGCCCGAGAAAGACTACGGTCTGTCAGAATTTGTCATTTAATGTTCAGAGGTGGCTCAGACTTCTTCACCGAGGGCCCAGTTTAATCACACAAGCGGGTGGAAGAAAACTAGACGGTGATATACGTAAATCGTTTAAAGACAGAAATGGATCCACAGTTCGACGTCGAAGCGCGTTCAGCTGCCTCGCGGAGCCCTAATTAAGTCCTCCCCAAGCTCGCTTAATCGGCTTAACAGGCGACGCGCCCGAGAAGAAGCATAAAGCGAAGCCACCCCGATGCATAGATTGCATCCGACAACACGGGCTGCAGGAATGCGTCCACGCGTCAGTGAGTCACCCCGACGCACTCAAGGCCACGCAGCATTTCACAGATTTCAGCGCCCATGCTGGAGCCCTCTTGCGTTCGTTATTTGCATTTCCTGAGTGTTCCACTTTTTGAGTTCCCCTTTCTGAGTTCCCCCTTTTGAGTGTACCCCTCTCGTGTTTGAACGCCCTTAATAGCGCCAACTCTTGTCCCAAAGCTTTATTTTCTTGTTTCGAAATTTATCGCGCTTTCTTGCTTACTCCTGCGATGCTGAGGAAGTGTTTCCGTTTGCTTTTTTTTGCATACAACGGGACTTGTACCCGTGAGGGAAAAAAATTCGGAGTAAATACTTTAATTTACGATCCCTACATGCGGACTATAAAATGATTTACGCCCTTTTTGTCTATAACTATCACCCTTACACCCTATCAAAAAGCAAAAGAAATACAGTCCCTGAAAAGATGTAATTAATACTAAAGAGCTCTCTAAATACAGTAAAAGATCGTTAATTTGAACTGGAAGGGGACCACAAAATGGTTCGAATTAAGCGGAGTTCGAATTAGCGGGCGGGCGCTAGAATGAATGGACATCGCGCCACACTGTGCTGGCAGAACACAAAGCAGCCACCTCTGGGCTCGTCGTCGCGAATTATACTCTACTACACGCTTGTTGAGCACGCCACGTGATCGTAAAACCGGACCAGCGACCGCTGCACAACGACAACCTGCAACGGCATTCGCGGGAGCACTCAGGTGCCCGCTGCGGAAGTGAAATAAGCTGTCGCAGCAGCGTAGGGGGCGCGCCACGCTGTTGTTTTAGATGCAAAGCATTTCTTGGTCGACCCTCCGTCGTCCGTCGGCATCCGGCGTCCGCACCTCTCCTCGTCGTCCCCCTCTCCACGCCAGCTGTGATAACGCCGCTCTCCTCCTCGCCGATCGGCTCGTCTCGTGCCGGCTCAGGAAGACACCGGCAACACTGTCGCTCCAGGAGCCCTTAAAGGGGAAGCGTGCTCGTCTTGTGCCGGCCCAGGAAGACACCGGCGACACTGTCGCTCCAGGAGCCATCTCATGGTCGGGGCTATGTCCCTCCCTTATTGTTGCGCCGTCCACACCACCACTGGACATGCGCGTTTCTCCTCAATTCTCCTCTCTTCCAGCGGTATAAAAGCAGGTGCGCGCGCTGCGCGGCGTTCAGTCTGCACCGAGACACCGCCTGCACCGGTTCTGCTCCGGTGTGGAACCTACACGGAACCCCCATGCTTTGCATCACCAAACAGTTCCCTTCGGGATGATGGTATAATTTTTTCCGTTTCTTTGTTTTGAATCTCAAGTAAAGTTGGTTTGGACTGGATATGCAACACATTGTAATCACTCTGGGTCGACTTCTTCTGCGAGGAGCGATGGAAACTAGGAGATTCCAGTTAAAATTAACCGTTGTGGATACCAACGCGGCTGAATTATCGGGAGTTTTCCCCCATTGAAATGTACAGGGCTGTGCCGGCACCAGGAAGACAGTTCGAATGAACCGTAAGTTCGAACTAACCGAGTTCGAATTAACGAGCTATTACTGTATGTGTTTTCTTGTGTTCTTGCTTGGGTTCAAGGGTGTTATAAGCGACAAAACACCTTTGGGATTATTATTCCGATGTTAATAATCCGAGGGCGTTATTAATCCTATGGAGGGATGAAATTAAAAAATTCGGCGGTAAGCTATGGACTGCAGCAGCGCAGGACCGGAGCGGTTGGAGGTCAATGGGAGAAGCCTTCGTGGCCTTTGTCCTGCAGTGGACCAGAGCAGGCTGATGATGATGATGATGATGAAGGGTGTTATTTCAATCATTTTACGGAGTATATAAACACGGATATTGCGAATCCCTTTTGCACCGTGGCAGCTTTCTTCTGCTGCCTTACCCTGAGAACATTTTTTTAGGTCAAGCAAAGAGGGCCAACAGTAGCCGTGGTCCGGTGCGAGGCATTCGATAAAAATTACAATCAATCAATCAGTCGCGTGTAAACAACATTAATAGATACACTTGAAGTACCGTCGATCGATCGACCACACAACGGAAGCCCGTCTGGACAACTGCCTACAAATTTTATTATCTCCTCCTCCCCGCTGCAGATGAGGCTCGCCGTGTAGGTTAATCCACCACCACCTCTTCATGTTTAGTTAGAACGCAGCAACAATTATACAAGCAAGGAAAAGCCATCCCGGACGGAAGAACAACTGCCTCAGGCTTTGGTACTGCATTTTTTTTGGGGTTCCATCAAGGAAATAAAGTGTCCAGTGTGGCACCTTTTTCCTCAGTGGAGACGGAAAAACCAACTGTACACGATGAGCAAAAAAACATCGTACAAGCACTAATAACGGCTTTTGGCGGTTTCTAAATTACAGCAGTGTGCGCAAAAGTGCCCAATTCACAAACTGAATCAAGGCACAGATTGAGCAATGAGGCCATTTGGCGCTACGCCGTGGCCGTAAGTAAGTAAGTATTGTTGAATAAGGCGGACTTAGCCTTGCACAGCTGGCCGCAATTGCTCCGCCTAATCGTCCCCAATACCCTATCAAAACTCTCAAAGTCATCACACCTCACTTCGTCCTAAAATAAGAGACACACAATGTCACCACACCTCGCTTAGTCCTGTGTACCTGCCGTTGCATTGTTCGTAGTTTTCACATTGCCGATACCGGCTCGTAATGTGCGGCTTCATAGTCATAGTGATAGCTATACTTAAAGCCATAGTCATAGTGTTAATTGCACAAAAAGGGTGCCCACCCACTGGTGTGGACTCGACAGAAAGGAGGCTCCCCTTTGTGCGCCTTAAGCCCGTGATTGGGTGGGCGGAGGAAGCGTGGCAACGCAATAAATGAATAATTAGGGCTATCGAAGAAAGAAAGAAACAGACCAAAATGTTACACAGCAACAAATAGCCCCGCAGGGACATTGATAAGGTACAGAAACAGGGGACAGAAACGGGAAAGACAGAAATAAAATGGACATAGGCGAGCTACAGAACACGCAGAACAATTTACATCGCACATTGTTCTCTCATGTTGGTTAAGAGAGAGAGAGAGAGAAAATGACATTTATTGAAAATGTCCGGCGGGGAGGCGGGTCAGGCCACGCAGGTTTTCGCCACCCCCTGTCTATGTTCTAAGCAGACCCCGAAGCTATGCCTGGGCACCGGTTCAGGCTACTCGGTGAGTCCCCTCCCGACGGAGGGTCTCCTTTTCGCCTTTGCCGGGCCAGAGCAGCCTCGAGCCGCTGGACTGCCAGCAGTTGCCGCTCGTATTCGGGCGAGCTCACGAGTCCTATAATGTCCGGTGGTAGCTCTTTTGGGCTCCCCACTGCACTGTGTCTTTCACA
This sequence comes from Haemaphysalis longicornis, assembly GCF_048455015.1. NCBI lineage: Eukaryota > Metazoa > Arthropoda > Arachnida > Ixodida > Ixodidae > Haemaphysalis > Haemaphysalis longicornis. The sequence goes on along the minus strand of NW_027526225.1, from coordinate 309,589 downwards.
TCCCCACATGATGTGGGCCAGGTCTGCAGTCACCAACGCGCACACACTGCACACTGCACTTTCGTAAGTTCCAGGGCACACATGGCGCGCGAGCGCTGGAGTCAGCACGGATCCAGTCTGTAGTTGACGGAGGAGGACGGCTTCGCCCCTCTTGAGCCTAGGGTGAGGTGGGGGCAGGGCGCGTCTTCCCGCACGATGCAATCGGTTGTCGCTTTATGTGTATCAATTCATGTTGGTTAAATGCGTTAGGATTTCTATGTGGACTCAAATGGCATACCAAACTGTCTGTTTGTAACGCGTGATGTCACACAAATGTGAGTCACGTGACTAACACGTGAGCCACACAAATGCAATTAATTAACGGCTATAGGGCCTTCGCCTTTTTACATAACCCATATTGCGACCGGAAAGACTGTCTACCTATCAATTCATTTGCAAAACAGAGTTTAGGAAAGCTGAGAATATAGCGCTCCATATATATGGCTGCATGGGTTGTACGAGGGTGTAGAAACTTTATAGGGGTCATCACCGATGAGACAGATCATCATCATCGGTGCCTGTCATCACGCGGGAGCAGCTCTCGCTCGAGCTGCTTCGTTTTTCTTCAGTTCGCCATCTTCGTAAATAGAACACTGCACCGCATCACCGGGACGTCTCGGTCCTTGGTCGTCTTATTCTACATTTTGGTCCCGAAATTCAGGAAGAAGGCCCTCCTGCGATTCGTAGTCTTCCGAACTTCTGCCTTTTGGAGGAGGAGGAGGACCCCTTGATACCGACGACGGACCGGTGTGATGGACTTAACCGGTGGTGGTACGCGAAAGTGACAGAGGCGATGGGCGGACTAGACGACGACGGATCCTTACCTCCGAATATTCGCTCGATGGGCGGCGATTCCTGAAACGGTGAGGGGAATGCCGCAGCGCATCGCGCAATGAAAAACGAACTACCTTTCATGCACGAACTGGGTGTTTTTCAATGTAAGATGTGCCTCCACGAACAGAAGAATGAAAGAGAAAAAAGGCGGTTAATCGCAGGAGAACTGTGCCGAAACGCAAAAGCGATATTAGATTCGTCCGTCACGATCACTGATGTTGGCGGTGTGTTAACAAGCTTTCTTAGCCAGCTACGGAAAACTGACGTTGAATTGAGATTGTTGAATAAAGAGATCGAACCACTTATTAACATCGAAGATTTGGACCAGGAATTTACTACCAACATTGACTATGAAGACGAAATCACGCATATTTTCATTGACTATGAAGACGAAATCACGCATATTTTCATCCGATTGTACTACCAATTGGAAGACAAGAAATCTAAAACCATCGAACAGTGTGATTTCATCGAGAAATTGCATTCATCAAGAAACTTCAATTAATTTTTTTTCAATGACTGAACAGTGCTACGACCCATGCGATTTGGAGACACCCGCGGAACATGCCTTATTACCAGAAACCTCACTGTGGCGTGGCGCGCTGTTTTTATATAACGTAAGTGCTTTTCGGCGCACTTACGCGCGACTGCGGCTCTGTCCCTCTTCTCGTTCCCACGCCGACCCTCCGACACCAGACGCCGTGCCTGCAGCCGCGGGGTGCTCGCCCCTCGTGTGCTCGGAGCGAGAAATAAACAGTTCTTGTCTGACTGTGCACTCTTAATCTGGTTCCACGTAAGATCCACTTAGTAACTGGAACTTTTTTGCAAAAAAGTTCCAGTTATATAATTGGAACCGTGTTCCACATATCCTGAAAATTAAGTGGAACAGTGCACCACATATTTTTGCAACTAAATTATGTGGATCGGTGTTCCAAATAAAAGTATGCGGATCACTGTTCCAAATAAAAGGGTAGTTTTAGTTACTGGAACATTGATCCATGTAAAATGATTATGGAATTTATCCGGTGCGCCGTTCCAGGTACCTTCAGACCAGCTGTTTAATAAAACGGTGTTCCTATAGGCATTGGGAAGCTGTCTATGGGACTCCACTTTTCCAATATTTCTGCTTTCCTGTCGGTATACACCGAGGTCATATGCCAGGCTGGCGGATGCATTGGTATCAGCAGGAAACCGCAAGCACCATTTTAACACAGCCTTGATATATGACCCGCAGTGATACCAACAATTGGAAAGCAGAAACCATCGCAGCAGTGTGGTCCCTGACAGTTCCCAACAGTTGCCTATCGGAGCACAGTTCTATATAAAAGTTGGTCTGAGGCACCTAGAGCGGCACACAGTCTTTGGCTTCACCCGCAGAATCCTGTTCTGGGTTTCAGCTGCATGTAAAAGAAACAATATACTTGCATTAAAATCCGCACGAAACAAACTATTATGACTCATACACTGCTTTTCAACATACTATACAACTTTATTGGGTGTTAGTATTCATACATTTCAGATTTGAATAGCTGTCTATTTTAAATTGCACAGAAAATGACCAACGTACAAGCAATAAATACCATAACGATAACACTAGGCTCCAAGTGGCATTTTCACATATTCACTTGTACTCAAAAACATGGTTAATAAAGACGGTATTAAGGTCAACTGCTTCACAAATAAATAGACGTGTGCGTCTACCGCGGCACTGACACAGACATTATACAACAGTGAGCATCAAATATGCTTTCTTATCAGATAAAGCAAGGTAATTCAAAGGCGGAATTACTCATTGTGCTTGTCATACTATGTTTACGCATAACTGTTTGGGAAAATGCAGTTTGCTATTAAATTGTAGGGAAAGGCCTAAAAACAAGCCATACACGGTTGTATTATCACAAACCTACAACAGTGCAGTGCAAGAGTTTAGGAAAACCACGCTCGAGCCAACATCAACGATAAAACATTTCGACACGAGAGGTCACATGCGGCAGTATGCCACAAATTAAAACATGAATATTAAAGATAGTACAGTTTCCTGACACCAGACGTAAGTGTAACATCAAGTTATTTGTAGCCAAAACAGAATTTATGAGCGTCCTGAAAAGGCCTTTGACTTAAGGCACGTTACTTGCCCAAACAATTTGTAGTTAACATAATTCATCCAAAGAAATCTCATAAAAGCCAGCGTGAATCTTATATAATTTGCAAACCAGCAGCTGGGAGCATTTTACACATATTAAAATTTAACACGTAGACTAATTTTATACACGTAATGAATTCAAGCGGGACCAAGTCAGACATCCTTAAGAAGCAAACAAGCCAGCGTTGAATCATACAGGGGACCAGTTTTACAAAGCAGACTTGAAAGCATTTTTTCCAGCTTCAACGTTTTACCTTAGGTAAAATTCACAGTTGCGTGCTATAAAAACCCTCCCGTCTTGCTGTCAGTGTAATAGTGACCAAAGCCCTGCTTCTGCCAAGCAAGAAATGCAACTTTGTTCAAAGGAGAAGACTTTTTCAAGCCAAATACGCACATTTTAAATTCTTCTACGGCATCGGTGTCAGCTCACTTACAGTACTAAAATTTATCAATGAAGCCGGAAGCCATCTCCGTAAATAAGCACTGTCACTTTTGCATCACCAGCAGCACTGCCACGAAAAAAAATCTCATGAGCTACACTTGAATAATAGGACGTTACAATGCGGTGCCATGAACTACATTAACACCCACTATAGATTCAAAGACAGCCTGCGCATTGTGCCAATGATGAAAATAAAGGCACGACTTCAGTGTTCAGTTGACATGAAACTTGCATGTGCCAGTAACTTAAACCCCTTCATCTGATTTCACCCCCTTCATGCCTTTTATCTGACCTCCTTCATGCCTTTCAAGAGACACTTTAACCTCTACCAATAATTTAAAATCCCAAGTAGAGCTGAACACTTCAAGTATTTCAACAGAGACTCCAACTTAAATGACACCAGGCCACTGTCAAACTTCTCATGCTTTCCAAGAACTCCCTGCAAAAATCCCAAGAACTCTCCAAAGGCACACAACCATATGAACATGATGACACGATGAAAAAGATGACATATGCGGCGAAGAGGATGACCACATCCTGAAGTGACAATGCAGGCAGCGCATCCGTGATGTGTTTCTTGCGGGCAATATTGATGCCGCCAGTCCCTTCTCTCAGAATAACTGGGCCTCGAGAAGACTTACTGCTCACCTCATGTACCTTCAAGGAAACAAGAAAATTTTGTTACATGGGTGCTTTAAATGAGTGAGTTGCTTAGTCCCTTTCCTAACACAGTAATTGATTTACAATCAGTGATTTCTTGGGTTTTTTCTGGAAGTGCTGCTAAAGGTGAAAGTGCGCTAAACAATATCACCACAGACAATCAATGAAATTGCCCTGATTCTGGAAAGTATACCACCTTGCTGCCTCGGTATTCTGAATATAAGGTTTTTTATCCTTGAAAGATTTCGTTTATTAATCAAATAATAATTACTATAATCACCTTTTGGCATTATATTTTACACACCTTCTCTCTGCAAAAAATGTTCTCTGTACTGTATAATGTGCTCCCTAGAATGCTGTAGTGAGGCTGGCTAAATATAACTTAAAGCTAAACGATGTGTCTACCGCAAAGAAATAAATGGCCAGTCACAGGAAATCATAAATATCGCACTGTGGCAGAAATTTTTTGGGGAATTAATTCTACCTAAAATATTTGCCTCTCGATATGTATTACCTCCATGGTTCGTAGTGGTATGAGGCAGAAGTTGAGCTGACTAATGCTGAAATAGGATGTTGCACAATTTTCTTATAAATCACAACTATAGCACATTTTCTTGCAGACGACACTTTCTGTGCTCTAAACAATTCCCTTAAAAAACAATTACCCCTTATTTAACCACCTGTCAAAATCCAATGCAAGCATTACTCATGCTACGGCTGTATTTGGGAGTATTATTGGTGCTACGGGCGTATTAAAAGCGGGAAATTTAAATCGTCAGTTGCCACCATATTGTTGTAGCAGCAACCACGTTGGGCGTGTCCGTGGTGCTGGCAAATCACAGCAACAACTCTCAAGGCGTAAAAGCTGAATATTTACAAAACTTAAATACAAAATAGTGGTTTTTTTTTTGGCCAGTGTTGGAGCGTCCGTAATAGGCGGAATGTGAACACAATGGCCAATATTGGCGTTCACAATAACTTGTTAACAGTGAGATTTTATTAGGATGAACAGCCCCAGAAATTGAGTCCCGCAAAAACAAAATGCCAGCTTACCCAACCAAAATTAAGACCCGGGTGTTTCTGCCAGGGACGTCTCAAAGTGCACTTTCAGGAAAGTTTCGCTAACGTGTTCCGAAAAGCTCCTACTGTCACCTTGAGCCACAGGCCAAGCTGTCACTGAAAAGAAGTTCAAGTTTCAAACCATTAGTTACAAAGAAACTACCTAAAAACGCGCCATGAAAGACCAAAAAATGGGAGTGCGTACTTACTTGTAGAATGCAATGATTTCATCCCGTGCAAGAGCTTTAATGTGTTGCCTTCTGATGATACACTTCCAAGAAGGCGTCCAAATACAATTAAAATGGCCATATGCATTCCTTGTACAGCTGTTTTAGGTCTATCTTCGCCCTATTGCCTAGAAAATAAACAGTACAAAAATATCAGAGAATAAATTTATGCCTTGCTTTACCCAGGAAGCACGAGAAAATATTGAACAATGTCTGATTCGTTCCACGAAAGTCGAATGTCTTTTTTACAGCGGAAGCCCTGGTAATCTTTTCTTGCTAAACAATTTGAGATATAAAAATATTTGAACATACTTTGAGCTCACCTGTCCTTGGTCTATGCGAACTGGTGAATATCAGCACAATATGCACGACTCAAAAGGTACTCTTTTGTGGCTTATGAGCTCCACAGGGCATTCATAATCCGCCACTCTCTCCCCGACAACCCTTCAGCATGCCGAAGATGTCTTCAGCCAGTAAATGCCACAGCCATGACTTCGCAGGAGCATGTAAAGAATGGAAATAATTTGTTTTCATTTTTTTTGCAGAGGAACAAAAACATTTGTCACAACCTATCAGTGGAGGGCCAAATGTCTCCACAGTCAGCCACAGACTCTTTTTGAACAGGTCATAGAGTATGAATACAGAATGTAGCAATCTGCTTTTTCAGTATAATTTCTACGTTCAAAGGAGAACAAAAATGGATTAATGTTTGGTGCACATCATGATTCAACAACTTTGCACCTGAGCGTTTCGAAAATTATTCCAACTCTCTAGCTGCCACTGACATTGATAGCATAAAATGGCAGGAATGAATTATTTTTAAACTTACTTTGTGACGTTAAAACTTCTAATAGTCCACACGTGAGCTTTATGGATAATTATTCTGAGGTCTCAGGTTACCACTGACATTGACACCATAGAAACGGCACCACACTTTCTGCGTGTTCCCACCTGCCTTCCCCTCCACAAAAGGAACGTTTTGTCACTACGCTACTGCTCAGACAACCACTTTCCCTTGCATTTCACTACACGTCAGGGAGACAACTAAAGTTGACTAGTGTAAATAGAACATCTGAATTCATCGAAGGCATTGGAAGAAACCGGGAACAACTACACACAGCACAGATAACGTAAGCAGTGCTGCCGCTAACGCCTTGAACGCATATTAACATTAGGCGGAGTAGCGCGATTAGCACAATAAATTTATGGCTCTCAGAAGACCAACACAACGCAATTAACACGAAAGTTTGAAAATGCCGATAAGTCTAAAGACAGACGCTACAAGTTGTTCAGTGCGTGCGCGCGAGACAATAGCGAGCAACCGTCAATATACAACTAAGCAACACCACACCGTAAGGGGACATGCAGACTCGAGAAATGCGCGCAGCAGCAACTTTCTAAATAGCACTAGCCAACGTACGCTGTCAGAAATGCAAGCCGACTGGGACCCACAAACACGCAGCAAACGTTTCTTGAACACGAACAACAGACACGGAGCGGCATGTTTATCGGACGCAGTGATGAACAAGTCAATGAACAACAACCGTTACCAGAACATAAATAAGCAGCACTGACCTTTTTTGAGCCTCCTGGCAAAACTACATTTCGTCGAACAGTAAATACAGCCCGAGGATATGAAGAAGTCCGCAGTTTCACGCCACAACCAAACTGCCATAACGGTTCCCGCCACTGTGATTGCAATGCCTCTAGTACATCAGGCGCATAACGCGAGCGATCGAGAAAACCGCTGTAGAACGCCACTTGTGGCGCTGCATGCATAAGAACGTAAAACTGGCGCAGTAAAGGCTGAGAGATAGGGGCGCTGCTGTCGTTTAAATGGTTGACGCAGTCCTGTTTTTCACTCATCGTCGTTGTACCCGTTGCCTTCCCACTATACCATGCATCAACGCAAACGGCGTGGCGGCGTGGCCTTGCGGCTGCCGACGCATGCGCACGGCATGCCGCACTGAAGTGGCGGTCGTTTCGTAATGGTTTCGGCCAACTTTTCCTTCCTCCGTGGCTTGGGCGATGCACGCCGTGGCCAGTGACCAGTCCGCGGAAGAGATCACAAACTCGGCACCCTTGATCGCTTTTATTTGCTGAGGAAAATGGGAGTAGGCCTCTAAGCGGACGTCTACGCGGCTCTGAGGCTGGAACAAAGAGCTCAGATATTAGCCAATTTAACACGTTAGTTGGGCTGAAGTTGTTTCTCGCCGCGGGCCGTGAGTGCGTGCGGTATGTGTGCATAAACTTTGATGACAGCATTACTTCGTTGTTTGCAGTGAAAACAAAACGACGCTTCTTTATTGACTGCGTTCTCCTGACAACAAGCCTTTCCAATACCAATAATATATACTGCGACGCTCTTTGTACCCACGTTATAGAAAACTACTTCCGTATAGTGAATTCAGTGTGACATAGCTAATTAGCGAGTATTAATACATCTGCCCGTTTTCCAGCAGTTTTTCTTCATGAACACCAATAGTGCAGGAAAACAGCAACGGGGGGACCAGCAGGAGACGGCAGGTCATTCGGTGAACTTGAATTACTATGGCAAGTAACAACATTAGGGTAACACTGCGGATTTCCCGATACTGCGATGAATAATTTGAAATAAGAATGCCAGTTAAGTATAAATATATAGAATGTAAGGCAGATGCCGCGGGGTAGATTTAGTTCTCCAGGTTTTGAGTCGTTCTCCTTCTGCAAAGAGGCTTTCGTTTTTGCTTGTGAAAATTAACAGCCGAGACGAGACAAAATACAAAAACGAACTTCTAAGCATATAACTGCATGCGTAGCATGATGTGTGCGGTGTAAAATGTGACGCAGTCGGTTACCATTATGTATGCGCCCCATCACAACATAAGTAACGTGGACTGAGTACCATTGAGCGCGTACTACACCACAGCGATATGATGACTGAGCGTTGAACAAAAACTGCCGTTTCTGCGAAGCTTTGTAAACCAGATGCATAACATGTAATAGCCTCAACAAGTATTTCGTTATGAAGGTGCTCACAAAAGCACCACGAATTCTTCAGCGCTATAGCAGCTATGGCTTTGCCCGAACGGCAGACGGGGAAAGGGAAGACGTTTAGTCCTTCTCAAATTGAAGTCACTGATGATTTTGTACTTGACGCCTCAAATTAGAAAGATACGATGTTCACGAAAGCGGTTTGGGTGCCGCAGAACATCTGGAAGTGGGTTCCTGGAATTTCTTCTTTTGCCTAAGATATCCTCCTCTCGACATTTTTAATGCTTTGTACGGCGTTGACTAAAAAGTGGGATTTCGTTTTCTGTCAAAGGACATCACTAAAACTACAGCTTAGCCGTATTATGAAAGTTAACTGCTGCAAGGCAGTTTCATAGATGTCGGCGAAGTTCATTAAATTTTATGTGCGGTGTGCGCGTGTATATTAAACGCACGCGCACGTGTATCTTGGGTCAAGAAGCACCTAATATATATGCGGGTCATTGTTCCAGTTGATGCATGAAAGAGTGCATACTTCACTGCCATGCACGAGTTATGTGGAACAAGACACGAGCAAAAAATACACAAACGCACTCTCCCCAACCGTTTACTGGGACATAAGTGGAACAGTAACCGGAACCGCCGACATTGCATGACCCCATTTCTTCGGTTCCAGATAAAAACCACGAACATAAAGAAAACAAGCTGACGGTTCCAGATAAGATCCACCTATATGCTTCGTTCCAGTTATTCTTTCGTTTGGATCCACATAAAATATATGGATCACCCTTTTTAACTGGAACTTATATGGAACCAGATTAAGAGTGTGGAAGCGTTGAGTCGTGTCGGCGGCCCTGGCCGATCTCTTTTCCCCGACGGCTGCTCTGCGCCGTCACACTCACCTCAGTCGGTTTTCCCATCGCAAACAGGGCTTGAGAATGCGACATCTTCATTGTCTGCACTAGACCTTGAAAGTAAGGCGCCTTACTTTGGCGAGCATTGAAAGAGTCGGCCGAGATGTCCACGAACAAGACCTCCGGCAGGTCATAGAACCTCATGACGCCAGCAGAATCTCCGTATGGCGAATATATCAATCGGGAGACCATGGATTTGGAGCCTGGAGAGCTTCGAGGGCAAGATACGACACAAAAAGGAAAACCGATGCACGACACCAGACAGCGGGATGGGTACGTTTTTGTAAGGTATGCGAGAAAGATGGCCGCGGTACGTATTCGGCAATCCCTTCGAAAGAAAACGATACACTGCAGAAAACATCTGAACAAGGGACGTCACAACGAAAATCGAATTACTTATGTCCATAACTCCAGAAAGAAGCGTAATCCTCCAATGTACTATTTTGAGATCGCAGCGAACGAGCCTGAAGAACTTACATCAGGGTACAAGGCCGTCGAAGACGGGCTTCGAATTTTGACCTGGCTACGTGGACTGCATCGAAAGACTTGGCGTGTGCTCAGAAGACGGCCACAGTGACTGTTTCGCCGTCTGACTGCCACACTGGATCAAACTGGAACGAACATATGTACTCAATGGAGGTGGACTGACAAGAATTTCTTTGTGGCCGCGGAAGATGTAGAAACTTTATAGGGGTCATCATTGCTGCACCGATGAGATAGATCATCATCATCGGTGCCTGCCATCACGCGGGAGTAGCTCTCACTCGAGCTGCTTCGTTTACTTCAGTTCGCCATCTAAGTAAAAGAACACCACCGCATTACCGGGACGTCTCGGTCCTTGGTCCTCTTATTCTACAGAGGGTGTTTAATAAAGGACGCTAGGGCCTTCATACTTTCATAGCGGGCTCCTTATGTACACTGTGAAATGATTTGGTGTAAATCACTGTCGAAAACTAACACGATTACGGCTTAGCCGAAAAAACAAAAGAAAACACCCTTGCGCCCTATCAAAAACCGAAGAATGCACCATTTCAAGGATGTTTTTTTTTTGAAATTACACTATTTGAGAGGGTGTTTTTCGTTGTTTTTTGATAGGGGGTAAGGGTGTTTGGAACGTTCGATCGCCCCTGAAATTTACTGGGTTAGAGACAAAAATGGTGCAAATAACTTTACAGTGTAGCCTCTGGGGCATACCCTCCCACCATCAAAACATATTTTTGCTCCTTTTAAGGCCGCCGGTTTGCCCGATGACTGAATTCTTCACGCAGGACCATGTAGGCAAGTTCGTCGAGATGAGCATCTCTTTAATTTCCTACTTTCACATTCCGAGTTTAGCCCATTTATCCTTCTAGTGACAGCATTTCGCGCAAGGCAAACTCACAAATACGGAATTTAACGTTGACCGAGGGGCTCTTTATGAGCATAAGGGCAGTCCAGCGAGACGCGTTTGGGGCCGCACATTCAGACCTTCCTCTACGTTCGTGTGTTCACGAGACGTCATTTTGGCGCCATTCTTGACGAACAACATCTTCTATCACGCGTAAAATCGATTTATCACGTTTGTGCATTATAAATGGCATTTCGCGTAGCTTAGCTCCCTTTGGGTGAGTTACTGCTATCGTTTTTTGTAGATTTCTTTGTCTTGCCTCTTTTATGTCGGTTCCAGCTACTCTGGTTGAATATATTTTATGCCGTGGTTGCGTCTGTCTTGTTTGAGTTTTGGTTCACATTTTCTTTCAGTTGAGGCGGTTTTGTCTGCTATACGTTAGTTTACGCTCTCCATATGGGCCTCCAGAAGGCTGGCTGAGTTAGCTGCGGTAAACCTATACATGTGCGTTAGTTGTTTACAAGTTGTTTGTTCCCTCGTTAGGAATATATATATATATATATATATATATATATATATATATATATATATATATATATATATATATATATATATATATGTTTAATAATGTTTGCGACACCATAATCATGTAACTTTACTCTGATGAAGGCAAGTCCCATTGCCGCTACGTAAGTAAACATTGTTTGTTATTGTTCTTGCTGTGTATCCGACTCTTTACTTATACTATTTCTGCGCGCTTTGTGAGTTTATCTTTCTCTAGATTTATATATATATATATATATATATATATATATATATATATATACTGCTATTTATTTCGGTTCGGATGGCTTTCTGTGCTTTAGGTAAGTTTCTGCTGTGATATAACACTCTCTCCCGCATCTACACCCTTTATCTGGTTCCATATAGGATCCATTTAGTAAACAGAATAATTTTTCAGAAATGTTCAGCTTATTTTATGCAGAACGGCGTCCCATATCAACAAGCGGATTGACATTTCTTATATGGAACAGTGCCATAAGCCCAGATGATGGCTGGCTGTGCACATAAGGAAACGCACATGAGGCAACCGGTCGTGGGACATTCCCAGCTTTTCTTACACTGGCTCACGAAAGCAGCACGGGATATATAGACGGAATGCACGCCACGTATCCGAACGTACACCAAATGGTTGGGTACCAAATGGGAAGATTATGTCGCGGGCCCCAAGTAGCACGACGCCAGAGTTTGGCGATGCGGCAGGAATGGCGGGCGGTAGCGGGAAGTATCAGAATAACAATTATCCTTGACGTCCCCGGAGCGTATACATGAACGCCACTCTATACGCCTCTTATTGTTGCCACCGTGGCGCCCACGTTCTCTCCTTCTCCTCACTCTCCCCCTTTCCAACAGCCGACACATGGCGAAGGCAGAACGACCCTTGCTAGCTAGCTCTTTGTGCGTGCGTAAAAGCTTGCTTGCATGAACGCGGAGTACATAAAAGGCTTTATATAGATGCGGGCGCTCGCGGAATGGGCGCTGGGCGGGCGCGTTTCGCAAGTCCAGCCTTTTCACGGGCCTCCCGGGTGTATATATTATGCAGCTGGGAATTACAAAAATGGTGGGAGATCTTGCCCCGAAAAAAACTTTGTTTCTGCGTATGCTGTGCTAAGGGTAAAGCGAAAGCAATGGAACGGAAAGCAGCAATAAGGAGCAAAAAAATAATAATAATTTCAGTGGTCTGCGTTGTCGATTATTAAGGTATGTCGATAACACATCAAAGGTTACCTAGAAAAAAATAACGGTCTAAGCTGAACTAACGTATCTTACACACGCGACAGACCCAAGTAACTGAAAATCCAATTCCCGGTTAGTTTATTTACGTATCCGTCATGGGAACAGCAACCAACATTTCTTTTAGGGTTGGAGAGGTCCGTGCGCCCTGTTGCTGGCTTTGTTATAACCGATGCCTCGATAAAAGCGCGTACGATCTGCTCTTTATACTGTGCAAAGAGGGGCGGGGGGTCATGACACCCTTTAGGTAAAGCGACATTTCGTATAAAACTATTTCGTTATAACAGTAAACCGTCGTTATGACGAAGTTCTCAGGACAAAAAAAACTGGCTTCGTTATAAACGATGCTTTGTTAAAGGAGGTGACCATTTGCTCACAGTAAACTGCCGTTGAGATGGTGGTAATCTTCGATTAAACCGATGATTTGAATAAAGCGATTTCGTTTTAGGGAGAGTTTACTGTACTTCATTATTACACATATACGCAGAACATAGATATTAAAAACGAAAGTGGATAAATTTCAACAGACCCACACTAAATAATTGTAGTGTACAAAATACATATCGATTGGAAAAGTGGTGTACTAAAACTCTTGGAGCAGTCTGTTACAAGACGCGTTTAGATTAAAGCATATTGACTTTCTAGCGCACCGCATATATGTAGAGGGGACCAGGGAAGGGGCTACCTAATTCGACGAATGGCAAGTCCATAATGACCTAAATGCTGATGAATCAGGGGGCTTAGCGCAAAAAAAAAAAAAATACGAGGGCGGTGGCAGACGAGACAGGCACTTTTTAGTGCATGCTGACTCGGAGGCTTTTCTTTTGCGCTAAGGCCCCGATTAAGTGTGTACCAACCAGCCCAACAGCACGTTTCACTAAATGCTCATCTTCAATTAGTCCGTAGTGAACCATCTTTGTTTACGGAAATTGGTTTCTGCGCCGGTCTGAGGCAGCTTGATCAACCCAGAACGCACGGTGATGGTGCCATCCAACTATCTCCTCACCATACTCTGGTGCATGTTAAAAAGGGCCACCACTCATCTGGTGTAGCGCTATGCCGAATCGATGGAAAGGTGGCGCTAACACACGCGCGCGATACGAAATGAGCTTGCGCTAATTGCATGACGTCGCCTGCTTTTCTTACGTTGTTCCTCTGTGGTCGCTGCAGTAATTCACACGGAGATTAAGTGCGAAAAATTACGAAAACGATTAGTGTCACGTTCAAAATGGTCCCATTAAAGTGACCCTGAAGCACTTTTCTGAACTTTTTCTAAATCCTAAATGCTTTCACAACGTATTCAACAAGCACACCCAGTACTTAGAATAGGGCGTCACGAAGTACCCAGCCAAAATTACTGCTCCATGCCCGTCAGGTAACTTAGAAACCGGCTCAAAATTGTTTTCTTTCTCGGTCTTGGCGTTCTTTACGCATTCAAATTACGTCATTGCAGCAATGGCCGACTTTCTTTCTGTTGCAGCAATAAACGCGTTAGATATTTGCGTTGTGCATTTCTCATCGAGGGTCCCGTTACAGTCGTCAGACTCTCGCAACCCCGCCTGTATAATAATCTGCTTGTATGTTTCCGTACAAATAAAATGAATTTGAATTTGAGATAGACACTTAAAAAACAACGTAAAAGCAATGCAGAAATGGAAGGCGTATCTTCTGCGATGAGCAAATCACCCAGTGCCGCTCCGTGCTGGCAATAACTGTACCTTTCACAATGCTTCCGCACACGATGAAAAGAGTGAACGCGTTTCTTTAAAGTGTTGCAGAGTCCCTTTAATGCACTTTTCGCACCGCGCGGAGGAACATTCGGTTGCAGGGAAGGGGCTCAAGTGCAACTTCCCTCGTTATTCTTAAGTTATACCCGAGTGTATAAATGGTTCCCTCGGGCTATCACGCTCATTAGTGAATAAACACAATGTATCCCTCATTGCCGCATAAAATGCATGAATAAATAAATGGTACTATATATTATCACGGCAACCGTGAGAATTACCTTCAGAAATTTCTCACGGCAGTCGCCTCTCATTGACCAAGAACGCTACCCGGAGATTCTAGGGATAAATGCTCCCTAAAAAGCCACGTTTGCAGCTTCCTCTGCAGCGCTGTGGTATTGTACTTGATTTTAAACGAGAAGGCTCAGTTTCAAGTCCGACTTTGCCGTTTCTTTTTTTTTTTTTAGCTTTAGGAATTTTTCGTTCATGGTGATTTTATTAATGCTTTTCTTACTCTGTTTTTTTTTTCTAGATCAAGAGATCGACGCAGAGGACTTCTAGAACGGGTTGAATTACGTTTAATATAGGTCGTGTTCTGTGTCGTTGGGCTGGGTTAGATTAGGTTTGTCGCAGGTTGGCTGGATTTGGGTAGGTCATGACGCGTTAGGTTAGGTTACGTTAGGTTCAGGTGAGGTTAAGATTCGGCAAGTTTTAGGCCAGCCAGCTTTTATGGAAACTGCCGTGAGAATTTCCCGGAGGTAATTCTCACGGCTGCCGTGAGATTAGACGCAGCCTTCACAAACAGGAAGATTAATCAGTTGTTCGCCCACCCTTATCAATCAGAACATTGCAGACGACAAGGAAGATACTGTAGGCGGTGGGCGACGTAGAGTGGCCGAGCCCGCGTTTATTTCGGTTGCGCTGGCTGTGCCATGGCAAGGGCGAAAAGTGTAGAACCAGAGTTACTAGATATATACAGTTGCGACACTCCCCATAGGCCCCTTGTATCAAAATCCGGTCTTCGGTTGCCCCCCTGCGCCGGGGCAAGCACGGGGCAAGTTGACTAGCCTGTCGTCTGCCGGCATAAAGTTGAAGTAGTGCTCAAGTGCTTGCGGCTGCTGCCGTAAGCCATAAGAAGAAAAGCCGCAAAATCACAAGTAAATTTCATGCCATTAATGTATTTTAATTTAAAAAGCAATCTTGATTTTACAAAAAAAATTGAATAATAATAGTTTAGCGAAGTTCAGTTTTTATCTCCTAGGTGCCGCGCGCGTCGACTTGCCCCTCAGCTTCCACGGAGCAGGGGGGCTAGCGCGGCCCGGATTCGGAAGCGGAATTTCGCAACTGTACATATTGAGTAACTGGTGTAGAAAAATTCCCCGCATTTCCCCGAGGGGAAGAATGTGAAAGTGCGAATGCACGAGTTGAATTTGCGCGGTTCGGTAATGTTCGCGAAAGAGACATCACACACACACACACACAACTACAAAGAAAGAAAGATGCATTTATTCACAGACACCTATTTGTGTTGTCGTTGTACTTGATTGCTAGAGCGGATCTCAGCTTTGAAATTTCGTGTCAGTACTCCTTTAAGCAGGTGCATTAGCCCTTCTCACGCCCGATTCTTGGCCAATCCCCCACGTGGGTATGTGGCATGTCAGCGGCCAGGCAGCGCGCGCCCATCTCCCCCCGTTGCCAAAGAAGACGAGGAGATTCCTGGCCAATCCCCCACGTGGGTATGTGCTATGTCAGCGGCCAGGCTGCGCGCGCCCATCTCCACGTGCGCGGACATCGCCGGTGGACGCAGGTTCAGGGTCGCTTAAGAAGTGCATTGCACTTAACAGGGTGCCGTTCCAGATAGGTGCCGAGCGCGTTCTGTCTGCGAGCTGGCTAATTCTACTGATGATGATGTCGATGATGAAGACGATGATGATGGTGTCACCACAGTACTATGATGTGTTTATCTGGAATGTGTTCCTGTGAAATGTTAAACAAAAGGCACCTCGGCAACAGCATATTCGGAACATAAAAATACAGACAAGTAATTGGTGGTTTATTTATGGATTAAACCAGGTCACCCAGATTTCTTTCCTGGGTACAAAAGTATCATGTGAAGGAGTGGAATGTGCCTCTCACCTCTACAACCGCAAACAAGCGCCACCGCTTTGCACCACACCCCAAAACTCTCTCACAGAAGAGAAAAGCCTGCGCCAATGGGCGACGACATGATTTTTAATGTGCAGCGGCCTGACCTATCAAACGCCCGCCATGGCCACATGCACCAAGTGTAAAAGAAGCCATATTTGACAGTCGGGAGCAGGGCTCGTTTCCTTCGTTACAGTGAACTTTTTTTGCATACTCGGTATACTGCACTCGAGCTATCCTCAAGCCACATAGCAAACAAATTTCAGCGGAAGAACGTAACACCGAGAAAAACGGACCGACCCGCGCCGGGCGTGGCCAACAGGCAGTCTGTAATTCTGACAGAAGTAGTGGGGTTATCCACTTCATGCTAGAGATAGAATACTTCTATTCGATTTCAGGTAAGGGCGCATGTGGATGTTATCAGGAGGTGTACTTTCTTGACGCAAGCGGCCCCCATAGGGTGCGCTGCATATGCCAAGCGTGGTTCGCGCGATTGCGTCGGTTTCGCTCGAGGTGTATCGGATGCTCCACTAGCACTGCTTTCTTCCACCAGGCAGCTTGAAACTCGATAGAAGGCAGAACTCGGGCTTTCTGGAATAGCGCCCCTGATCCTGACTCGGTTTAAGTATGTTTGTTACCACTTTGATTTGTGGTATTTTTTTTGTTCTTGTTCAATCCCCTGGCGCGAGCAGGTGTCATCATGCCCTCACCTTCCAGCCCCATCATCATCACTATCTCTACGTTGACGCTTGCTGGGATCATTCATCGAGCTGTGCTCCGCAAGACCGCTGTGTCCTCTTCCCGCGCAGTCTCCTTCGAAGTTCGTGACTCCGCGTCGAAATTCACATCGACCGAATCATCATCTGCAACGCCGGCCACGATCTTTGAGCAATGCCAGGAGGCGGAGAAGCATGAGCAACTCGCGTAGCCTCTTCAACGGGATGAGTTTCCCGTGAGGTCTACTTAGGGCGCGGCGCAACAGGGAGTGCTACATCAAGTGGCACCGGTGTTTCCACGAAAATGTCGCGCAAGTTGCGCTTCAAGTCGGCCAGGGCCCGACTCGTTGGCTCGGCAACGCCTCATTTGCCGACGCCACCACCAGCGAACCACGTGAGCCAGGATGCGCACTTCTTCTCGTGGAGCCACGGCTGGGGTAAAGTCATCGTGCTAACCGCCCTGCTCATCGTCCTCTGCCTCGTGCTCGCCCACCTGGTGCTCGTCTCCTACGCGCTCGTCACGAACCCGCACCGCGAGAAGGGACATCTGGAGAGGGTCTTGGCCGAGCTCGCGAAGACAACGTTTCCCGCACAGTGAACAGCTGCACGCGTACGTCGTGAACGCTTTCACAAGCGCGGTTTCTTCGCCCTCAACGACAAGTCATGCGCTCACTCATAAAATGGTGTAGCGTGTCTCCTCACAACCACAACGATTCTTTTCTTGATGCTGGGCTGTGTGCGTCTAAAAGATGTCGGCCGAAAATTCTGCCTCTACTTGGAAGGCCCATTGCATTATCGCTCGCCTTCTATTGCTCGTAACCTCACGCGAAAAAGATGCCAGATCCGGGTTTCAAGCCAATACAACTTTGTAGTCATGTTTGGGGGAGGAGAATCCGACGTTCCCCCCCCTGCTGGCACACTGGGCTGTGGCGTTGTAGGTTGTCCAGCTGTGGTCCGTCGCAATGAACGGTGAATGGGTGCCAGGCTCACTTTTTTGGTTATCGAACGTCCATGGGAGCTTGAGGAACTCCCAAGAAATTCTGAGGGCAAGTTGCTTCCAAGAACTCCGATGCCTGATGCGCACGCAGGCCCGGATAGCTTGGGTGGCTGCCGAGGTTAGTGCTTGGAATGGTAATTAGATCAAAATTGTGGTGAAAAATTCCTCGTGAATTCGATAAAGCCACACCCTCCTGCACGGTATAACGTGCGCCTATAGCGGCAGACGCGGAGGTTCTTGGTCAGGGGAATCAGGTCCTACGCGGGGGCTCTTGGTGGCCAGGTCTCCAACTGACGCTTGGTGATGCAGTGACCGGTGTTTGAAAGTCTGGTCTCAATCTTTTTTGGGAAGTGAGGAAAGCGGGGGGACTCTCCCGGCCGGGGAGGAGAGGAGGAGAAAAAACTTTATTGGTGGCAAAAAGTAGATTTTCATCTTCCCAAGTGAGAGGAGCCCTCATTCCAGAGCCCCTGTAGCTCTGGCTGTCGCCCGGGACCTCTCGACCAGTCTGCGCTGATCTTCCAGGGTCGAGCTGGACAGCACGGCTTCCCACTGTTCACTCGTTGGATTGTCATTCACAGGCACTGTCTTAGTTTCGGGACAGGCCCATGTGACGTGGTAAAGAGTAGCTGTTTCTCGCCCGCACAGTGGGCATTGATTTGACGGATGGACAGCGGGGTACATCGAGTGGAGGAGGCTGAGATGTGGGTAGGTGTTCGTCTGCAACAGGCGCCATTCTACTGTCTCCTCTTTGGTTAGGTGTTTGTGCGGCGGAGGAAGAGAGCGGCGACTTAAACGCTGATGTTGCAGAATATCATGATATGTCAAAGGGATTGGCACTGGAACTGTGGACTGGTCGTCCTGAGGTGGCGGGGCCCGGATAATCATAGCTCGGGCTGATGCATGCGCTCGTTCGTTCAAACTCTCCCTTCTATGTAACGGCTGTAGGCCCGGACTGATCACAGTCTTGGCCGTCGAGCCCAGACTGGCTCCTTTGCTTAGAGGCATGACATTCCTAAGGACTTCTGTCCGATACCTGCGCACGAGTAGTTAGAGAAAGGGAGACATAATGCTGGTCATGCAGGCCGAATAGCGATCTGAGTTTTTTATACAAGTTCGCAAACAAACTACCGGTACCCGGAGACCGTGAAAAGCGGGAGTTGCAAGTACCCGAGTTGAGCGACAAGCGTCCTTCGTGATTCGTCAGTACCACTGACCGGGGCACGTGAGTACGCGCGGGCTGTGCACCCGAGTGTTGGGGAGGAGCTAGTGCTCTCACCTCCCGTTGTGTTTTCTCATTCTCTTTCTCCGGCTGTCGGAGCTCAGCAAGCAGACCCTATGGGTGAGCGGTAACCACGTTGCAGGTACCGCAGAATTTGCAAATTGGTCGTGTCTGATGCCCTCTCTGAGGAAAGAGCTCAGCCCTGAAAATGAGTCGCACATCTCGGACAAGATCAAAAACCCTCTGCCCCCATTACCTTCCCTTTTTCCATTACCCATTCCCTACTCCCTGTTCCTTTTCGCTTATTTCCAACCCTTTTCCGCTATGTCCCAGGGGAGATCACGGGAATTTCCTCGGGCCTGTACTCCTCGCTTTGGGTAGCTGAGTAGCTTTTCCACCTTCCGTTTATCTCCAACCTCTCTGGTGGTCAAAATTTCACTTGTCATTTAGCCTATTCATTTATTTTACGATTGGGTATTAACCGGTTGTACTTCGGGGACACCGGGATGCACTTGCTTCATTTATTCGATAACGTCATGTTCGAATAAGATAGCTTAAATTGCGCTGAGAATTGCTTCACTATGCCATTCATCGCATCTAATGACCTTGAGTGGCCGAAAGCGCAAGTGCCCGTGTGTACGAGATTTCGGCGCACGCTAAAGATCCCCAGGTGGTCAAGATTAATCCGGAGCCCTCCACTACGGCGCGCCTCATCGCCTGCGTTGCGTCGGCGCGTTAAACCCCACAATCAATCAATCAATCGAAAGCGCAAGTGTGGCAGGTGTGACGCCACGCCGCGGTACCACGTGGCTACGCGAGGGATTGACGGCTGCTTCGCCGGCGCTAGGTCGCTCAGTCTTGCCATGAATGGCGCACGGGCTGGGCCGTCTGCGCATGCGCTTGAGCGCAAGTGACAGGCTGAATCCAATCATCCAGTAGTGCAACTTTCGTGAAACACTGCGCATAGTCTTGGAAAAACCAGGCCAAACACACCTTTCGGTCGTGATAACCAGGCTTACAAAGGTTTACAAACTCCGAGAAGCCTGTAGGAGTTTGTAATTACAGTCCTTTCAGAGGACTGGGTGATGAAGTGCAACAAGGTCGAGAACTGGGCCAGTTGGTATACATTCATTCTGAGGGAGCAGCGCAAACTAGACAGGACAAAGGGTAGGACAAAGCGCTCGTGTTGTGTCCTACCCTTTGTCCTGTCTAGTTTGCGCTGCTCCCTCAGACTGGGTGATGGCCAGGGCGATGGTTAGTTCTGCATCTTTCGCACAGGACGTCGGGAGTGACGCGCTGGACTATTTGTAAGTTGTCAGAGCCACCATAATCCGCTTATGTACGTTATTTCTCTGGCCTCATGTGTTTGTAAGAGTCAACGGGAAGACGCCATCAACGCAAAGCGGAAAAGACAACGGCCGTGCCAAGTAGCGAGCGCCCGCCTGAAACTGGAATGGCCGGAGGGCTTGTCGGCAATGATATTACGGAGACGAAGAAAAAGGGGATACGTCATCTACTTCTGTTGGGTCAATCTAGTATAGTGCATTTAGCGGTGATTAAATGCGATGTCATTAGCTTCACTGTGCAACCATTTTCACAGCTGAGATCGGAGGCTGTTTTATTACCTTTTATAGGTGGATAATCGGTGCTCTGATTCTGACGTTTAATTAGGTGTGATCATTGTCTCTTTTATTGGTGAGAATGTCTTGTTCTTGTTCAATCCCCTTGTGCGAACAGGTGCCATCATTCCTCGCCTCCCAGCACCATCCCCATCGTCATTATCATCATTATCTGTCCGTTGCAGCTTGCTGGCATCACTCAATGCGCTGCGCGAGTCAGCGGTGTCGTCTTCCCACGGAGTCTCCCTCGGCGTTCGTGGCTCCGCGGCAAAATTCACATCGACCGAATAGTCAGCCCAACGCTGGCCAGGATCTTTGAGCACTGCCAGGAGGCGCAGAAGAGTGAGCAGCTCGCGTATTCCTTTCGACGGGCAGGGATTCTCGTGACGTCGACTTGAGCGTGGTGCAACAGGGAGTGCTACTTCAAGCGTCGCTGCCGTGTCGCGGGAAGTGTCTCGCAGGTTGCGCTTCAAGTCGGCCATGGCCCGACTCGTGGGCTCGGCAACGCCAGACTCGCCGACGCCACCCCCGGCCAACCACGTGAGTTGGGACGCACATTTCTTCTTGTGGAGCCACGGAAAGTCATCGTGCTTACTGCCCTGCTCTTCGTCCTGTGCCTCGTGCTCGCCGACGTCGTGCTCGCCTACCTCGTGCTCATCTCCTACGCCCTCATCACAAATCCGCACCGCGAGAAGGGACCTCTGGAGAGGGTCTTGGCCGAGTTCGCGAAGACAACGTCCTCCCCAGAGTGACCAGTGCGTCGCGAACGCCTTCACAAGCGTGGTTTCTGCGCACTCAACGACACGTCGTACTGTCTCTCGTAAGGTGGTGTAAAGCGTCTTATGACAACCGCAACTCTTCTTTTCTTGATGCGTCTCAAAGCTGACAGACAAAAAAGTGTGCCTCCTCTTGGGAGGCACATATCATTCTCGCTCACCTTCTGTTGTGCGGAACTCAGCACGAAAAAGATGCAATATCCGAATTTCAAGTCGCCACTTAGCTCTGTCGTCATGGTTACATAGTTCACATTCTGCTGGGAATTGAACTACAATTCTATTCGTTGCGTCTCGATGACCTTGAGCGGCCGATGCTCCAGTGTGGCAGGACTGACGTCACATCCGGTCTTTCGGCCGCTGTACCACGTGTATATGCGGAGGTTTAACTGCTGCTTCGTCGGCGCTCGGTCGCTCAGTCTTGCCATGTATGGCGCACCGGGTGGGCACCTCAGCTGGAGCGACAGGCTGAATACAATCATCCAGTAGCGTAACTTTCGCGAAACACTGCGCATATTCCTGGAAAAATCAGGCCAAACCTACCTTTCGCTTGTGATAACTAGGATTTACAAGTGTTAAAGCGGCTTCATTGTTTAAGGGGATCAAGATTGCTGCCACCGCGGAGCTCAGGAGAGCAATCAGAAGCAGGACTTCAGTTCAGTACGGAACCGCAGAGGAATCAAATCTCTACCGCTACACGTGGCAACAACCACAAGCGCGCGTTAAGAGAGAATGGATGCTTAGATTGGAGTAAGCCGACTTAGCGAAGTGCGCGAAAGAAGTCCTCGAGGTTGCATGAACGCATGGTGTCAAACGATTTCACATCCCGGAGCCCATGTTACTGTGCAGTCTAGACGGGGAATGACCCGGTGCCTCTTTAACCGCAAATGCGTCGTGCTAAATTTCGTAAAAAGGGATCATGTAACCACATCACGAAGGGAAATCAAGCGTTCCACAGAGCGTCAAGAAGCCACAGCAATCGTCTTTGAAGAGTGGCCCCGTCGCGGTGGAAATTGCACACACGAAACGATCATTATGTCAGCACGAGCATACTGCAGAAAAATTATAGATGCTGCCTCACATTTTACAGAATCTGCGAAGCGAATACGGGCGAATTTTAAAGGGGCCTTGAAGACAACATGCAACTTTGTTCCATTCGAAAGAATGACCCTTTGATAATTCACTCTGCTCCATTCCAGCCAGGAATTGCGTCTTCTTAATTAAATATAGAAAGACTTCCAAATTATGGCCTCCAGTGTGGGCACCAATACGCGTAGTATTGCCCAGCACTACAAACACACTTATCAATGCGTTCGCTGCACGTTAGCATGTAACGAACACGATCAGACGGAACTACAGGCCTTATTGAGATTACAAAGTCATGTTTCTAGTGGCGTACTCAATTGGCGGGCGGCAATCGCACGAATAAGATTCTATGACGTCATAGAAAAATCGCCAGCGGCCGCCAATCGCACGAACAAGATTCTATGACGTCATATAAAATCGCCAGCAGCCGCCAATCACACAAACAAGATTCTATGACGTCATAGAAAAATCGGCAGCGGGCGCCAATTCCGCAAACAAGATTTTGTGGCGTCATAGAAAAATCGCCAGCGGCCACGAATCGCACAAAGAAGATTCTGTGACGGCATAGAAAAATCGCCAGCGGCCGCCAATCGCACAAACAAGATTCTATGGCGTCATAGAAAAATCGCCAGCGGCCGCCAATTGCACAAAAAATATTCTATGACGTCATGGAGAAATGGCCGGAAAATAGCTGGGGAGTCTCCACTGCTCCATGTCCTTATTATCCGGACAATTTCTTCAAAATCCGCGATAAAATTGGCATGATGGTTATCGAGACAAAGAAGTCTTTTTAAGAATCTAAACTTGCCTCGTGTTCATGGCCCCTTTAAGGCTGGAAGCATTACTGGCCTCCTGCTAAAATATTTACGTTCGTTGTTTGGGACTGCGTTTGCAATTGCCTCTGCTCCAGTACATGCGTCCCAGTGGCGTCAAGTTTGAAGTTTTGCTTACGCTTGCAATTACGCCGTTTACCTTCATCATAATGCACTCGAGAGACAGTCGCGTTCCGTCAACAACGAACATTCGGCTAATGGAAGCATCGTCCATACAACTTAGCTCAACAACGTTAAGTGCACTGTGGCACCCCGCAATGCAGAACATGATGCATGGATTGTGTAATGCCATAGCTGAGACTGCACTTTTTAGTGCAGAATACATACATACATACATAAGGAGAATACATACTGTATTCTCCTTATAGCATTTCAACGAAATTTTAACGCGGGCTTTATAGATTGGAGAATCCAACACATTGCAGGGAGCTGAACCAGAGGACTGTCTTAGAGGGGAGACATTTTGGAGCAAAAAGAGACATCTCACGTGATTTCTGCGGAACGCTGTTTGGTCGCAGGCATGATTTTATAACAAACATGGTCATTTGGGAGATTGTTGAACCTTAGTTCCAAGCTGCGAAAAGCCGTCGTTGTTGTAGTTGTCCGGTCACGCAAGTTTCCGCCGCTGGAAAGGAGAAATAAAGACCACGCGTGATCCTATGGTTTTTGAAATAACGTCGCCACATTAAAGCAGCCCGTTGCATCACTACTGAGCTGTCACCGCACGTTGCCAGTGGCAGAAAAAAAGATGTTGTCGTTGTTGTGGCTTTCTTCGTGACACGTACCCACTTAAATGATTGGCCAGGAATCGGAGGATTTGGGGGGCCCATGGGCCTGCTTCGTAAAATTCACAAGGCTCTGAATTGGAAACATCAAAGTTGTACAATATGCGTGCCTCGCGCCGTGAGAAGACGAAGAAAAAGCTAAAGCTAAGGAGGTGGAAACATGGCGTAGCAGAAACGAAGCAGATCGAAGTAATTCACGCGAAAATACAAAAAGGAAAACAAAGAAAAAGGCGGAAGTACTGTGTAGCCGTAAACAACTTGTTAATACGTATCACAGGAAGGTCGCCTTCAAAGCAGGTAGGTAACCAGACTCAGAATTTTTTTTTTAAAGTTTCGGATACATCATTAACGCATTCATACGCACTCCAGATTCCGAATCGAGTGCTCCCAAACTAGCGCCAAATATTGGTGTCATCTCTCAGAGGCATAAGCCTCCGAGACAGAGTAGGACTGACTGAGTTACAGAACAGGCGGAAACGAGACTACAGAGAGCAACTGTCCCGCCTTCATTCCGTGTACGAATGACGCCCCGCGAAAAATGGCTCCGTCGGGATTTTCCTATCGAAGTTCGGAACAACATTGAAGTTGCGCCCATACAGCGCAACATCCATCTATCCAACCATGCAGGCAGAAGACAACTAAGAACCCGTTCCACCGGAAAGGTCATGTGGCGCGCTAAACTAGAAGGCAATCCTTGACTGCCGTTGCGACAACCGCAACCTCGCACATTACCAGCACCAGCTTGCCCTACACGACCACTACACAAGCAGAAGAGGCTGCTATTGCCCTGGCCATCTCTCAGACGAGCGCAGAAACAATTATAACAGCTTCCCACAGGCATGCCTAAACTGCACGGAAGAATATCCAAGTCTGCACTAAGCAACCTCCTTGCAACGTCCACTTCACTGACGAGTCAAAATACTCTGGACTCCAGCCCATTCAATTTTCCAGAGCAGTACCACCGCCCATAATACTGTCAGAGAGCTAGCCCACCGGACACGTGCGGTAGATAGAGACTGCGAGCCCGCTGCTCTTTTAACACGAGATCACTCAAGATTACAGGCCCAAGCGCAGGGTTTACCTCTCAGAGTACGAATCCTTGACGAAATCCTAGGAGAGATTACTTAGGCTGCTTCAAAAAAATATATATATAAACAGAAAACAACCCGTTCGCGTACAGTGTTCCGCAGTGAAGTCTTTCGAGCCTATGTTGAACGTATAGCGAATCATTCAGGGAGCGCTACAGACATTCGGCGCGCTGTTGCCACGTTCATGCGACGCCAGGCATGAAAAAAGAGGTCTTTCCCGCTTCATATGAATCTTTTCAGCGAATGAAACTCACATGACCACAAAGTTAGCTGAATTGGTTTTGATTAATGGTAAAAAGGCGCGGGAAAAACACGGGACGACTCGCTCTGTATACAGCGTTTCTTTCATAACAACTTTGCTTTTGTAACATTTCAAGATTCTGAATTTGACACGAAAAACGCAGAAATACATCGCCTATACCCTCCTTGGCATTCCTGAATGCTGTCTTCCGTATCCATGTTCATTCAACGACGACCTCGATCATTCCAAATTATGAAAAACTGTGTAAAGTATTGCCAGCGGAATAAAAAAAAGCGTTGTATGAAAAACTACAGTTTCGTTTGTATATATAACAATTGAACTCAGTACGCATCTCACTGTATTCGATGCTTTCTGCTTAACTAATTATTTACCTTTTACTGGGAAGGCACGTCAATTCCTCTCCTGTACCTCGCAGTCCACGCACCTACCGTTACTTGAAGACTAATTACGAAAATTAGGGAACGGCGAAGCGGGAACGACGAAGGTCTTTTCTAAATTTTTTTTATTTTAGTAGTTTTTTTTTTATTCGCAGACTCGCATTCTTTTAGAGGACAGCTCTTCCTTCGCACTATCAAGCTAGCATGTTTTTACGGTAACCAATGCACGTTTCTTTATACTTACTTGGGTTGTTCAACCGACAAGGGCGGCCCGTAATATCTTTACAAAGACATAAAAGCAATGGTGTCAACTCAGAAATCTCTCATAAAAAAGGAGGGTAAAAAATATGTAGTATCCCGACCATCATTCGGGACCATTCTTTTTTTTTTTTCTGGGAATATATTTCTGAAGTGCTGCTAAGGGTCCCTGGCTACCGCTCTACTGTCGGCCTCATCAACATTTTCATTAAGCGGTGGTTTGGGCTGCGCCGGACGTTACTGCAATAAGAGGCTGAGGCTGAGGTATTCCAATGATTACAAGACAGGTTAAGGATTACCTTCTTCAGGTGACTGGGCGTGGAAGAAAGTAAGAAACAGTTTCGTTTTTGAGCTGGCTGTCTCCGCCTCGAGTCTGGACGGAACGATATAATTAAAGATCAGAGAAGCTTTATAGCTTAATTAAAATCACCGAGGCTGTCGGAAGTTTTTTTAGGATGTGCTCCCATGTTTTTTGCGGGACGTGCTCCTTTTATTTTCTTTACTGATTCTGCCTCTTGAGTCGGGTAAAAATTTCATTGACGACCGAGAAACTTGTACGCGGAAAAAAATGTTAATGAGAAAAATCTTGTCTTCCCAATACCAGAAACCAATGAATGTAGGCAGTTAGCCGTGTGAAAGGCAGAACAGGGGCGAAGTATTAAACAAAATGAAGGAATGCGTTGACGCCTTTGCAATTCTTTTAATTACAACCGCTTCCGAGAGATGTCTAATAATTCTCGCCAGCTCGCAGTCGTTTTGGGAGGCGGAATTCCTGTACGGCCGGGATCACACGGGCCTGGCGGTAATTGATGGAGAGAAAAAATTTACCAAAATTGAGAATTATCTTTTTCATAGCTTAGCTTCATGAAAGGCACCGGTAGCGAAGACGTAATACTTAATGTAAAATATTTTCTAGTTAATCTCGGCAATCTTGGTTGCTATTTCTAAACAAAGCTGCGGAAATACACCGCAGTGGGATCTGGCACGCATATGCTGAGTTAGCAACGTTTTATTTTTATCAGCTTTTCTTCTGCTGAAGTAACATCTTCGCGAGAAGAAGATCCAGAAAGAAGCAACAGCTCAAGGAAAAAACTGCCACCTCCCCTCGCGGGAACCCCTGTGTAGATGCGACGCATAGGGGGTTCACTTTGCAGCGTTGGACAGCTGAGGAACGGCGCTGGAACGATGGAGCGGAGCGGCGCAGGCACCGCGTTTTATAGCGCGCATAACGGTGAGGGTACGCGCCGGCGCGAGTGCGTCTGCCACGGCTAGGACGCAACACAATCCAACACAATCCACTTTAATCCAATCCAATCCAAATCCAATCTAATCCAAGCCAAGCCAAGCCAATCCAATCCAATCCAAGCCAATCCAATCGAATCCAATCCAATGCCCCTCGCGAGAGAGTGTTCGCTATCGGAGAGGAGAGGGGGTGAGCGGCGGAGAGCGCAGCTGGCGCGGCGAGGAGAATGGGGGAGGGGCGGACGCTGACGACGACAACGCCGACGACGCCGGATGCAGGGACAAGAGGAGTGAATGAGATGCAGTCGCATCTAAAATTATTCAGTGTGGTTATTTTTTCTGAAAGGCGAAGTTATTATAACCACCTACAGTTACTTTTATGTATTTGGGAGCATTTACACCATTGGCGTTTAGATAAATTTAGCTATTCTGGTTCTCGTGCACACAGGAAGTCCCCACCGGCGTACTAGTAATCAAAAGTAGCGCCTGTTAACGTAATGCCCTGTTCGTAACACCGACAATCCGTTTATTTGTCGAAGATTTTAGGCTTTAAAAGGGCCAAAAGTCTGGTAATCGGATAAAGTTCCTTCTACCTCTTCGTATAACTAAAAAGTGAATCGTGACAACGTCATAACGTCAGGTGTTTCACTTGACCGAAAAGAGAATGCACAGTTTGTCTAGAAGTAAACGGGCCACAATCAACGTCTGTTTCATTACAGGCGTTTGTATTTTTCAAGCTGGTATTCTTGGGTAACGCAAGGAAGTATTATAGTTTATATTGCCCAAAATGCTCTCGGTACGTCTGTCGTGGTCACTTATAAAGCACAGATGCCGCAAATCAGCCTTTTTCCAGCTCTTACCTATTCCAAACCTATCTCAGCCAATAAAGCGCCAATTTTATGGCATGGACCACAAATTAAGTGGGGACCATAAAAAAAAGGAACTTGAGCGTTTTAAAGTTTTTATTAGATTGTTTGACGAGAAATGCGGCTAATAATAGTGAAATATAAAATACTACTTTGTAGTTGGCGGGCACTTCCAAATATTTACTCAGGTCTAACTATAGTTACAGGAGCATCTAAATTACAAAATTCACGCATTAAGGTTTACACGCGCACTCTTATACCTTCATTTATCGCCGGTTGCAAATATCCAGAGAAGCTGCTGCCACACTTTTGTCGACAAGATGAAAAAGACGCCGGCGTCCTCTTTTTTGTTCTCTGATCATTTCCCTTAAGTTGGGCTTCATAAAACGCACACAGAAACGGCAGACATGCACACAGTACATATTATTTTTCGCCCCCTCCCGAACCCCTGCCGACCCATATATTTGCATTCACATACCAGCCAAGCGACAGAGGCGCGCTCGCTTGCGTTCCCAAAGGGTTGAGGAGTAAATATCCCTACCCTCCCCACAACGCGCACCCCTTTCTTCATCCCCGTCTTTTTTTTCCCCTTTTTAGATTCCCCGACTGTTCCCGTTTTACATACGCACTGGGCATGGACGACAAGCTTGATTATTAACTTCGAAGGAGGCAGCGAGGCCGTCGCGGGATCTATATTAATTGCTTCAATTTCGCGCGTAGGCCTTTTACTGCCCTGGGGACAATTTATCCGCAAGGCGAGTGTATGTATAGAATTCGGTGCTCATAAATTCCAGCATGACTCGCCGAGGAATGTCAACCCTTTTTTCTCTGACTTCCGCTTTCGCTGGTGGTTCATGCCGACCCCTCAATGCAGGCTGACACAGTAGTGACACTAGAAGAAAAACGAAATTTGAAGAGCAATGTGGCGGCCGCGTTTGAAGTGTTTTGCCTTGCAGCATGCATTCAAAGATGCCCTTCCCAAATGTTTCGAAAGCATGATCGGTGGCTGCTTTCAAATTATATAGAATGGAATTTAAGCATTAAAAGTAGGTGCAATTTCCTAATAATCGCTGCTCAGTGCTTACGCGCAGGTTAACATAACCTAATTATGCCCTGGTTAACACAACATAACTTTTGGTAGCAATGTTTGTTTAGTCGAGTGCAATTCTTGATTCGACGTAACTCCTGTCGCCTCGTACCGCTCAGGTGTTGACACTGGTGTTGTTCTGTACGTGCATTCTTAACCGCAAAGAGTGCAGACAGCCTGTAGATATTCAATGAGAACCTTACGACTATAATAACACAGTTAGAGGTAGCTGTGGGTCGAGGCGAACACAGAAAGAAAACCCGCAAACAATTTCTGAAAACGCGGAATAATTTATTGCGATGCGCATGAAGACGAAAGTGTCGAGAACAGAGGAGCAAACGGAATCGGTGGAGGTGTTGAAATCAATCAACGGGAATGAGTTTAGCGACCTTCGCACCTACAACATGGAAACGATTGAGGAAACGGTCAAAAAATTTAACGACGATTCCTATCACACTCTCAAAAGGTGCGCAAGCACGGAAGTGGGCCGAAACAAGTACCAAAAGCTTGCAACGTCCCGGCAGGCGCGCGGTACCACAAGCAGGCATGTACTACGGCCTCCACGACCAAGTCATCCGCCGAACCGTTGCTGATCGCAGAATCTGTGAGCACATAGACATACACACTCATAAACACCCGCATGCCAAATAAGGCTTGACTCTAAGGTGCACAGACAGCATCAAACAGCACTCCACTCAATCCAAACGAACACCTTTCCCCAATTCTCTCGACTATAGGCAAAGTTTGTGACGAAAAACAAAACCAAACAAAAAAAAACTGCGCAATACTCGTGGACACAAGAGGAAATTTGGCAGACGTGGCGCAGACTAACAAACTGAATTTTATCTTGAGTAAAGGAACGCGTATATACACGTAAGAACTGCAAAGGTACATGCTGCCCAAGTGCAAAAAGAAAAAAAAAAAAAAAAAACACACCAACAACGCGCACAATGGCACGCAAACAAGCGCGCATGTTCAGCAAAAAAAATGTGGGTTTGTGTCTGCACATGCGTGTACTATTGCAACGCCTTGTCTGCTGCATTGTCTTTACTCTATGAACTCTCTTTCGTTTTCGTTTTTTGCGCATGCGCAGTACGCACGTTTGGTGTTATACACGCATATAAATGTTATTTTACACACAATAAAATTCAGTTTGTTAGCCTGCCGAATGCGTACCAAATTTTCTCCTGCGTCCACATGCTTAGCGCAGTTTTCTTCGTCGTAATGTAGCAGCTTTCCAAAGTTCGTATTCTACGCAAACTGTACCCAGCACAATACGCGAAGCCGGGACCCAGGTACAATCAACTAGCCCTGCTCTACCAAGGTGTTGTTGTTGTTGATGATGATGACCGATTATTGCTAGTGGTATCCCCCTTGTAGCGGGGTGATTTATCACAAAAAAACACTAATATACCTATTTTTTACACTCTTCATTTAATACTAGCGCTGTGCTTAGAGCAGGCACAAATTCACCAAATTCACAG
This sequence comes from Haemaphysalis longicornis, assembly GCF_048455015.1. Lineage (NCBI taxonomy): Eukaryota > Metazoa > Arthropoda > Arachnida > Ixodida > Ixodidae > Haemaphysalis > Haemaphysalis longicornis. Next base: position 278,619 of record NW_027526225.1, on the reverse strand, counting down.
ACGCCCTCTAACGGAGGATAAGTGAACTGAGGCACTGTCTAGCGCCGACTACGACGAGCAGTGCTGAACAACCTCCAGAGAAGCCACCGGCGCCTTGTAGACTGGAGCACCAAAACTAAGGGCACCCACCACGTCGTAGCAATCAACGACTATTAAAGTTATGTCTTTATAAAGCGAAATCTATTTTTAGTGTAACCGATAGCGTCCTGTCAAAAGTATTTCCCCATAGACATGTTGGTCAACCAGAAAGCTCGGATAATATCTCTGAACACACGCCGCGTACGTGAAACCGGGCCTGCATTGCGTCAAAGCTGACAATCGCGAAAACGGAACGGTCCTATATAAGACAATAAACGCATCGATCAAGAAGGAAGAGTACAATACTGTACCTTTATCTCATAAACCACGTATAAGTATACATTTGGATCATTCGTAGATGCGTGTTACTTATAGTACGCGAAAAATCGTACCATGGATTCGTTCTTCGTTTACGATTCGGGTTTCAGAAGGTTCAACGCACTTTCAGGGACGCACTTTTAGCTTTCGCTCTTCTCTCAACATTATTCGGGAAGGGATGGTAAAGTTTTCACTTTGACTCGGTCTGTGTTACACTCCCCTACGGCGCATGCGCGGTGCGTGCTGGAATCGCTCGTCCTTTTTTCTTCTCCGCTATACTATTGTTCGTGTCAGCACCATAGGGTATGAATGCGCAATATTTAAGAGGCCTGAAATTGATATTTTGTTACTTCGTTAGCGCGAAGTGTAAAATTTTTGAGCATGAAAGTGTTTTATTCCGTGATGCACGAAGATTTCGCTCACGTCATATCCGTCACGGATACCCTCCACCCAGTATACTCAATGTCGCCTCACTAAGAATACTTGGACTAAACATCTCTTAAGAACAGTGGCGGCTCTAGCACCATCCCTCAACTCCAGCGGACGCTCACCCAACTCACTCAACTAGTCCGCCGTGTTGCCCATTGTCGGTTCGGCCTTCAAGAACACGATGCGGTTCGCATCATTCAGGCATTACTGACCAGCCGCCTTATGTACGGGACCCCATACCTGGCCATCAAACCTGCGGAGCGAGACAAGCTCAACGTGATCATTCGCCAGGCTTATAAGAACGCGCTCGCCCTTCCGTCCACTATATCCACCCGCAAGTTGCTCCAATTAGGAATCCACAACACCTGAGAAGAGCTTCTTGAAGCGCACAAGTTGTCACAGCAACGACGCCTTCTCCTTACATATACGGGGTGCTGCACTCTTCAACGCTTGGGTTATGCCACTCCCCCACCCGACGACTGACCAGTTGGCATACCGCCTGATATCCGGAATCGAATCACGGTGGCGCCTATCACCAGAAATATGCATCCGGAATACAACGTCGCCCGCCGAGCCACTCGTGCGGCCGCGTTGCACCGGATACATTCCACTGGTTTCATCATTTGGTACACGGACGCTGCCCGTTACTCCACCCAGCGAGCTTACGCCGTTGCCGTTGTCGACCACCGCTTTCAACAGCTTTCGGCAGCCACTATTGGCACCACCACTGCCACAACGGCTGAAGAAGCAACCATTGCGCTAGCAGCCACTACAGCCAAAGACTGCGTCACCGTACTTAGTGACTCGCAAAAAGCATGCCGCCGATATCTTCGGGGCCGCATTACTCCCACAGCTCTCCGAATCCTTCAGGCTGATTCCAAACTACCCGACATCCAACTCACCTGGGCACCCGGCCACGCTGACCTACACGGAAACGATGCAGCCCACGCCGCTGCCTGCGAGTATGCCCGCCAGGCCGTCTCCGACCGGTAGCCTCCTTGCCCAGATACCCCTCTCACCCCCCCCCCCTGATCTCCTCACCCACTACCATCTCAGCCACCGCAGATATCCCCCCCCTCCCTCACCCTCGCTTAGTCGTCACGAAGCCACTATCCTCCGAAGGCTACAAACTAACTCTTACCCCCACCATACCCTCATCCACAAAATGTACCCTACCCAATACTACACAGCCTGTGCCTGCTGCCCATCCCCTGGCACCTTATACCATCGGGTATGGGAATGCCAGCAATCCCCGTCTTTATCTCAAATCCCCAACCCAACTTACGAGCAGTGGGTGGACCGCCTGACCAGCTCGGACCTTGCGGTGCAACAAGAAGTCGTCGCTAGAGCACTGGCAGCCAGCCAGGACCAGGCCATCCCGGACTAAGGGCGCCCCCCCCCACCCCCCCCCCCATAGGGCTGGTGTCCCTGCCATCTAGTACCAAATTTGCTCGTTTTCATTTTAAACGTTTATTTCTCTCTCTCTCTCTCCGTCACGGAAAGGACGCCAGTACAACGAAGCAAACGGCCTGTAAAAGGTGCACCCCTACACTCAGGGTCTTCTTGCGGGAAAGCAACCTGTAGTGCTAAAGAGTACGTTGAAGTTAGGGTTGTTCGTATTCGGGTTTTATATTTTAACATGGAAGTGTTTTATGCCGTGATACAAAGATTTCACTGGCGTCATATCCGTGACGGAAATGACGCCAGTACATCTTTGCCGGAGCGACCCGCAAGCAGGACGTCACTCGCCAAGCACACCCACAATTCAGCCGCCGACCCGCAAACCATGCTCAGCTCCAGATTTCGCTGCACATTTCATTTCGTGTTTTACCGATTCCTATGACAGGGTAATCAACCACAGTTTTCTATAAACTTCGCTCTCGCCGCACTTAAAATGAAAATGCCCGTACAAATTACACGCTTCAATTCAATCGGCTGAAAACTGATACCTCTAACTCCTTTTGTGTTACGTTACTGCGGGTTAATCAAAGTCGGAAGAATGTAGGGCAGCTTCAAATTACATCGTGGGAACAGGTTAAGCGCCAGGCACAACTGGAGGAAGTAAAACAGACAGGAAAGGGGCGCACTAACAACTGAGCTTTATTCGTTCCGAAAGCGATTACAAAGGCACGAAAAACACCATGTGACACTAGTTGCACCACGTGTGAAAGCGATTACAGCTGCAGCACTCACCTAACTAATCATCCAGATAATCCACCTCACTCTCGCTTTCGCTTTCGGAACAAATAAAGCTCAGTGGTTAGTACGCCCCTTTCCTGTCTGTTTTCCGTCCTCCAGTTGTGCCTGCCGCTTAACCTGTTCCCATGATGAAGTACCAACTAGCTCGCATCGACACATTAATTCAGTTCAAATTACACTCCTCGGAGTGTCAAATTTTTTAAGGGACCGACAACCAATTTTTGCCGAGTATATTTTCTGTATCCCAAATGAAAGGGTATCACTTAAAACACCCGAAATGGTTTGGCGATCGCGCCAAAGAACTTTTGGAATTGGAACTTTTCGATCTGCCAGCCATACGTGTTCCGCCCAAAAGGGCTGCTGGAAACCATGGCAGTGAGCCTTGCGGCAATACAGTTTTAACAGCAGGTGAGACTAGCGTCACTAAATAAAGGCTTTTAGAGTATCGGCACTCTTTTCTCTCATTGTTATGTGCCGCCGGGATTTCCATTGGTCGGTCGGAACCACGTGATGTTTCTTTACATATGGGCGCATACATTTTGTTTTTGGGCGCCTCTCCTCGGCTGCGCGGGCGCTAGGGCGGCCGGTCGCACTCTGCCCGTCACAACCGGCGGCGGTTTCGTTCAGAGAGATGGCAACACTGCAAGCCAGAAACAAAATGGCCCCCAGACGCCTCCGGGTGCGCGAAGTGGCGGTACTCTTAAGCGTATTTTATTTAGTGACGCTAGGTGAGACTAGAAGAGGTATTAAAGAACTTGTCCCCTGCTAAAAGAATAATCATGTGCAACGTTTCCTATTCCTTCATGCGGTTTTTGAACCACGCGTTGAAATCGACGGAGTTGTTTGGACACGTAACGTAGTGTCACATTTAGACACCACGGGTCGCCACCTTTTAAGACTTCAGACATTTTAGCGGAAAATTAAAATTATTTCCGCCTCTTTATTTAGAAATTCCTTCCGGTTACCCCAGTATATAAAACGCTGACTTTCATGTCAACTAGAAGGCATGTACTCCACAAAAATCGGTTGTCCAAGCGGGACAACCGATTCCAAGCGGGACACCAACATGCGCCCGTGCCCACATCGCTAAATTCAAGGCGATCAAACAGCCAGCGGGTGCCATGAGCGCACAGCAGCTCGCATTCTCTCTTTTTCGGCCTCATCGGCAACGACTATGGCAGGGTGATTTATACGGTCATCGTCCACAGCGGCGTATACGTAACGCAAACGCCCAACCGCCCTTCGCGATGGCATTCATTTCTCCTTTCCAAACACTCCCTTCCGCCTTCGTCGCACTCCGGAGGCCCATATCTCTTTTCCGCACGTCACACTCAACCCTTTCAGCACGCCCGCCTTCGACGGCCTCACGATGCTCCGTCCCTCCTTTGCCTACTACGCAGGCGCAAAAAGGACGCCTCTCCCTTTCATCACATCTCATTTTTGGTGCTTGATTCTCTTGTGCTCGCAAACTCCACCGCACCCTTTCTTCGCTGACATTAATAAAACATCTCAAATTAATGCCCCCCATAAACTAGCGACGTCGTCTGCATGGGACGCGCCAGATGACGGCCACTGTTGGCTTGTATTGGCTTGACTCTTTCTGTGCCCCCTAAGATCGATGGGCGTCTGCACATGCCCCCATTCGACATAAGCCGACGGTTCCAAGCGTTAATTATGACTCTATTTATTTCGAAACTATGCACAAATTACAATTCTGCAGTTTCCATCCAAATGAATGTGTGGAAAATGTCAGCCTTCCCATATGCTCGAAGGTAATAGAAAAGGGGAAACCAGAATTGAAATGTGATTTAAATTGCGGGGACTCTTTCAATCAATCAATCAATCAATCAATCAATCAATCAATCAATCAATCAATCAATCAATCAATCAATCAATCAATCAATCAATCAGTCAGTTCGCGGATCTTCTATCTTCGAAGCTACCTTTCACTTTGCCGTCAAATTCAAGAGATCTATGCGGTGGAACCTTCAATGTCACCGGCTAAGAGAAAAGGTGCCGTTCGTGCTCGCACCACTGATAATTGCATTTGTCACTACACGTTACTGTCGTATTCCATCGTTGCTACGACCTCTACTAGGCGCACTCCGTTGCTCTGCCCCGTCGCAGCATGCTGCTATCGAGTTTGTGGGCCTGCTCTCTACGGCATGCCAAGGAATGAGGCACACTGCGGTTGCGTGAAAGAACTCTTTACTTACATCCTCCACGCTGTCGCCCGTCCGGGCATACACACACACACAACATCACCAGAAACACTCTGCCTCCCGAGTCCCAGACCCCGCGCGCGGTTCTTCAGCACCACCGCCCGTTCCTACCCGTCCACTCGCGCCATCTCTCCGGCGACCGGGCCTCACGGTAGGCGTGGAGGGCGAGGGAAGGGAGCCCATGGCGAGGGGCTCCGGGCGACACCCCCTAGTCCAGAAGGTGTCGGGCCAAGGCGCTCCCCACAAGTTCCACTTCAAGACCAACGCAGATCCAAGCACTTCGAGTAAACCGGGGACGCCGTAAGCGCAAGTCAACCATCATAACCTTTTGTAAGAGCATATGTTATCTCAACCGTTGCGCCACAGTCGCGAGAAAGTCTTCTCGCTTATTCGCACTACGTTAGCTGCTTATCCTGCACAACCCCCGGCCTCCATGATGCAGCGTGCGAGTAGGCCACGCGCTGCCACTAACAGTGAAGCTCAACTCTTAACATTAAGAATTGATAGCGGCTCCGAGATAGGACTCATCATCCTTATGAAGGTCAACCTGAACGTAATACGAAGAATGCCGAGAGGGACCAAAGCAAACCAGTATCCCTTCCCCCTGACCTTACTAATGAAGAATGCCATCCGGAGTTTCCGTGAAGATTAGTCTGCGTGGACTACAGCCCTACACGGGCCTGATTTTAAGGGCCCGGGCCCGGCCCGGGCCCGGTAATTTATTTTTAAGCCTAGGTAGGGCCCGCGTGTGCGTGACCAGGCCCGGGCTTAAGAGCTGAAAGTAATTTGTTTGTTATATTTGGTTGAGTGTCTTCGTAGCCGAAAATCAGAGGCGGCATCTAGTCTGTACAGTGCGTCATGGATTAAATGCGATAATTTAAGGTTAAGTAGTGCGCCTAGTTTAGCTTCTACCATCTTAAGTTAACGTTACATCGGCGTAATAATACTTCGTATTCTTACACCACACACACTATCACTATTGATGGCAATATTCTTGGTAACGTGACGTGTTTGTCTCGGCCAACAAGTTGCTATGCTTAAATTTTTGGTGCCGCATTTCAACCCACGAATATGTACGTGGATTGAAATGTTTTACCTGCGTGTTTTACTTGCATGCGTGATTCTAGGTTGTACGTTACTCCGATAAAGACTGATCCTCCAGTGGATACATTAGTAAATTATTGTTTTTATTGTTTTTGTTGTATGTCTGTGTCTTCACTTGGCTTATATATATATATATATATATATATATATATATATATATATATATATATATATATATATATATATATATATATATGACGTCCCGCAGATGGATGGTGCAGGGCAGTTGGCCGGAATGGGAGATTAGCCACCAAGAGACGGTGCGGTGCGATAGTGGTGGACGATGAAGAAGAAGTTGTTAATAAAGGGGTTGGTTCGACGGACGCCATGTCTCCTGCGTTACATCGCGAAACCCGATTATTCAGCTTCTATCAGCTGAGCAACTGCAAGAGCATCCCAACGACAAACCGCCTTGCAAGCACGTCATGGAGAACGGAATGGCCATAGTGACGCGTAGAGGGATTCGAAAAGTCTACGTTCCTGCCGCTCTGCGATCTTCTCTTCTTCAGAAGGCTCATGACGCTTTTGGTCACGTTGGAGTCAAGAAGACATTGCGACTTTTGTCTCCACAATATTATTGGCCTGACGTCATCACCGACGTCTCAAAATACATTCGCCACTGTGACACTTGCCAGCGCTGCAAGAAGACGAAGACCAAGCGTTTCGGATCTTTGGAGTCCCTACTACCAGCTGAACAACCATTGATCTTCTGGCCATGGATACCATCGGAGGTTTTGCGAACTACGGTTCTCCAAAAAGGTTCATTCACTTGGCCGTTGATCATGCCACTCGTTATGTTTGGGCTTTTGCGCACCGAAATGAGACCTGCGATGCGTACATTTCCTGCCTGAAGAGCATCTTCGTTGCTGGAAAGCCTCGGAAGTTCCTCTCCGACCGCGGAACAGGATTCACCGCAGGCAAATTCAAGCAGTTCCTCAAACACAACAACATTCATCAGCTTTTCACAACTTCTCAACGACCGCAGTGTAATGGCCTAAACGAGCGCACTAATCAGTCCATAGTTACTCGCCTCCGCTGCAAAATCAACGACGAACCGCGAAAACCATGGACACGCCTTCTTACAGAGGTTGTCGATGAGTACAACAGGACACCTCATGAAGTCACCGGCTACCCACCATGTTTGCTCATGTATGGTACACCATCATACCCCTGTCTCCTCTCCAACACTGCCGAAACCCTGCAAGAAGCTCGCGCAAACGCAGTCCGCAATTCCCTGGCGTATCACGAGAAGAATAAGCTCATCTACGACAAGAAGTTTCTTCCGTCAGAGCTCCAGGTGGGAGACTGTGTGTTATATGAGTCACCCTGGCATCCCAACCGCGGCAAACTCTGCGCGATAATGGAAGGGCCGTATACTGTCCTACGCAAGATCTCTGCGGTAAACTACGAGATCGACCGCAGCGTGGCTCCACTCGGTCGTCAGACTGACATTGTCCATGTGGGGAGGCTAAGACGATATTATCCGCCCCTACACCAAACACTCTCTCGGGAGGAGGGGGAAGCGTGTGACGTCCCGCAGATGGATGGTGCAGGGCAGTTGGCCGGAATGGGAGATTAGCCACCAAGAGACGGTGCGGTGCGATAGTGGTGGACGATGAAGAAGAAGTTGTTAATAAAGGGGTTGGTTCGACGGACGCCATGTCTCCTGCGTTACATATATATATATATATATATATATATATATATATATATATATATATATATATATATATATATATATATATATATATATATATATATATATATATATATATATATATATATACTTGCCTTCGTCAGGCAAGTCTCTTTGCTGGAAACGTTGGCAACAATCGTGGCAGTCTCCATTCTCCCGCATGCCCATCCAGTGCAGTTGCCACGCGTCATTTCTTGAGTTAAGGCGATCCATTGTTTTAACAGCGTACAGGGGCACAGCGCGGTCGACGGATCGGCAACACTCGCCGTCGCTCGCTGTCATCCACACTTGTCAAAACTGCCGTCCGGCCTGCGAAAACACACGCCATCCGCGGCTCCAGCACTCCGAAGCCAGTGTTTAGCGAACGGATGTAGCTCGCCGCTCGCCGAAATAATTAACGCCCGTCCCTGCGCACGCACCGGTCGCTCTCAGCGACTCGCACAATCACCGACGCCGTGATTAATCCCGCCTCGTTCTTAATCCAGCTTTCCGCTTAATCCAGTTTCACGGGAGCTCTTGGTCCCCGCCCGGAAACGCTGACGCGTGTTGAAAAAAAAAAAAATCTGCGAGCGGTGGATAATGGAGCTGAAGCTCGTGACTTGAATAATACGCCGAGGTATTTGCCTCGGCGTGATCCTTCAGCGACAACATTGTCTTAACCGCGCTAAGCAAACAGTTCGCGCGCTTCAAACTGTTGTTTTCGCGAGCGCGCGCTGTGGTGGCTTAAACGTCCCCGTATAACAATGTGTTCGGATAATTAGCGGCTTGCGTGTTTCAAGAAGGGCTGTATATTTCTTCGGCAGTGTCCAACCTTGAGGACAGGGTGACGTTTGACTATGAACGTATGTTTTGGTAATTAAAATCGATTTAATTTAATCTATAAATGTGACTACGAATTTATATTTTGGCAATTAAAATCAACAAAGTTCAGTTCGCACTTCCGGTTGATTGAACCCAATGAATTGGTTCCGAGCAACTTAAGTGCGTACAAATGAGGTCAACAATAATGCTAATTATTCTAAAAAAAAGCATAGGAAATTTATTTCAGACCATCCTGTTCGAATTTACCGTGCGCACGCGGAGCGCTGTTCTCCGGCGCTTTGCTGCCGCTTGTCACGATTTTGCCTCGCCTCGATCGGGCCTCGTTCTGCCGCGTGACATGGGGATTTTCCAGCTCTGCCAGCTCTTCTAAATAAGGTGGACGTCACCATGTATCGGCACTAAATTAGAGGACGCTGTAAATCAGTGTCATTTGTCCAGTGCGTAACAATTGCTCCACAGCAAAACATTCCGCGTCGAGCGAAGAAAATAATAAATTATTTTGAACTCTAAACAAATTATGAACTGTTCTCGAACGGCAGACGTTGTCTTCAGTGACGTTTCGAACAAACGGATGCGGTTTACAATCACCGCAGTTATAACACCAAGAAAAGAATGCTTAGGCAGGGTTCAGACCGCTGCCGCAACTGTCGTAATAACTTCAAAGAATGACGTTGTTGCACGTCTCAGCCAACCGAACTGCGTGACATGCCGTTTTTTTTACGTCCGTAGGTCACGATGTGGCTCTTGCGTCGGTAGCCTTACGCCACCCTTTGTCTGTGATAGCACGGAACGCTATTCAAAACGTGGCGAGTCTGGGAACATCAAGAAGCTAACAGTTAGAATTCGTCTCTCAGCGCGAGACCAAATGCCGGAGTGATTGCGACGTCCAACATAGGTACTACTTTGCTTTGTACTACATCATCGCACCATCTGTCTCCGCTGAAGCAAACGACATTGAAACCGTCTCTTTGGGTGGCTTCAAATATGCCGTACTACTCAACCCAATGCCCTCTTCCCTCGAGATGGAGCAACGTTTATAGCCACGTAAGGACTAAGCCGCCAGTACCGCCTTCTGCAACACCGGCGGTCTTCAACTCTGCCCACCAGAAGTGCAGAACCTTCGGGCTTCTGAGCCCCGCAAACTGTTATCGTTAGCGCCTAATAATCTTTCCCCACTACCATCCTCCAAGGAATTCCGACCTACAGGTCATGCTCAAATCCGCCGGTATGAAGGGGGGAAGTTAGCTAGCCGCGCCCTCCAATGCTCCTAAAACCCGGCCAGTTCAACTGCTTGTCGTGCAAATAACAGCGGCACAAAAAGAACGCGGCTTATCGCGTCGTCGAGCGACTTATCATTATACAGCTCGCCTTGGGCAAACACTCTGTACACACTCTGTGTGTGTATACGTTTACACGCTCGCTGGTCACACGAGCCGTAATTGGCGAACGCTCCGAGTCTTCTGCTCTGTCCGGCCAGGCCAGGGAATCTCCGCCCGAGTGATGGAAAGGCAATCCCCCCGCCGTCGTGCGTAATGATAGCGTTTGTCTACACGGCGTCGGTGGCGGCGTCGGGGGTCTAATCCCGGCACCATCAAGCCGATCCCAAGGTGACTCTCCTTGCGGAATTTAATCGCGTCTGGCAAGAAGGCTCCATTCCCGACGACTGGCGGCACTCAATTGTAAAACCAATACCGAAGCCAGGCAAAGAACCTAACTGCCTGGGGAACTTGCGACCGGTATCCCTTACGTCATGCTTGTTTAAGCTTTTGGAGAGCATGGTTAACGCTCGCCTTGTATGGTGGCTGGAGGAGCGTAGCCTTCTTGCTCCCACACAATACGGGTTCCGCTCCGGTCTGACGACGCAAGATATCATGTTACGCCTCAAGGAGGACGTTCTTGACCCGTTGTCTACATGTCCCCGTATGGTCGTAGGTGTTGACATTAGGAAGGCCTTTGATGGCCTTCCTCACACCTCGATCATGCAAGCCGTAAGAGATCTTGGCATCAAGGGATACATGCACAATTTCATTGCCGCCTTCCTTCGGGATCGAACTTTCCAGGTCAAAGTTGGAAGTTCCCTCAGTCGCTTTCATCACAACCGGGTAGGAGTCCCTCAAGGCTCTGTCATCGCTCCTACGTTATTCAACGTAGCACTTGCGGCGCTTCCTGGAAGACTGGCCAACATCGAAAACGTCGAACATGCAATTTACGCAGACGATGTGACGCTCTGGACCAAACAAGGTTCTTTAGGTGCACAAGAGCAGGCACTACAAGCGGCCCTGGATACTGTCGAAAGCTACACACAGCAGATAGGGCTAACGCTGGCACCCGAGAAGACAGAGTTTGTGGTCATCCACGGTGGCAGGAAAACCCCATCCAAGGATGAGGAGAAGGCTAGCGTCTACCTCACAATTGGGGAAAGGCCTATCCTTAGAAAACGCTCCATACGTATACTCGGGATGTTTATCGACGAGCAGTGCATAGCATCTACCTGGTTTGGCCGGACAGTTCGTGTCACTAAACAAGTCATCCAAGTCCTACGCAGGATCGCCAGCCGCACGAGAGGAGTCAAAGAGAACGAACTGCGACATTTTGTACGTGCATTTGTACACTCCCGTATCATATACGGAGCACCGTTCCATCCGATCACGCGCACGCAGCTAAGCCTTCTTGAGCGCCTAAATAATGAAGCCAGGAGGGTGATAACTGGGCTTCCGAAATATACGCCCCTTCCGGCTCTCAAAAGCTGCAGCGCGTTGAGCGATATAGCGGACCTAATGTCTACTCATGAACTCACGCATATTGCGCGATTAAAGTCCACCGAAGCAGGCAGATTCACTTTGAAAAAAGTTGGTTTTGAAATCTCGACATTACCACCGCTCCCAGAAATATCTCCCCCCTGGGAGCACGTCGACATCGTAGACTCCAAGCCGCTACCCCAGAACATGGGACAAGAACAAACGGCAAGGAGACAAGCTTTCGCAAGAAGACACGGCACCCAAGCAAGGCAACTCATCGATGGCAACGACCTTACTCGCAAGACCCATGTCATCTATGTAGATGCAGCAATCGGTGAGCACGAGCAGCAGCCAATGTTCACCACGGCATGGACAAGCAATGATGCAACAACGCGAGGAAACAAACTCCACCTCACCTGTGAAGCCGTCAGCAGCTCCCTTGCAGAACTGTGCGCCATTGTAGATTTTGCCGAGCACGTCAGTTTGGCACAACACCAAACGGGGGAAGATTGCTCCCATCACTACCGAGTCTACACGGACTCGCAGGAAGCCTATCGTGCCTGCCAAAACACTCGCACTACTACCGTCGTTGTCAAGAAACTTCGTCTCCACGTTAGCTCCCTCCGTGCTCTGGGACACGACTTTCACGTACACTGGATCCCAGGACACTCCGGAATACCAGGAAACGACCGGGCCCACCGACTAGCGCGCGCTTTACTTCTATCCGCGCAGTCGAAACCACCCGAGCGGTTTTCCAGCCGGTTAGCCGACTACGTGGAGACACACAATCAGTGGCTAGATCCCGCCATAACGGTTTCTTTTGCCAAGCAGCACCGACGCAGCTTTCTACGCAGCGCCTGCAATCCACTTAATATCCCTCCACTTCCTCGCAAGGCTGCTACCCGCTGGCAGCAAGTTATGCTCCGGCGGGTACAGACTGGCACCCTCCTTACCCCCTACCTTTTGCAGCGCTTCCGAAGCAAGGAAAGCAGCCGTTCCCTCGACCAACCCAGCACTGGAATGTGCAGCCCATGTGGAACCCGGGCTGACCTGGAACACCTCCTGTGGTTCTGCCCGCTGTACTCGGCTCCCAGAGCTCGGGCCCTGGCCTCACTCCCGAGTGACATAAGGCCGAACTCCCTTCAGAGCTGGGCTGCACCACCCCCGTGTACAACTGCAGCGGTCGCCAACGAACTTTGGCGGTCGCTAAACCAGTTTATTGATGATGCAGAAGCTCCTGCCACCGGTTCCCGGCTCGGACACACTGCCAGAACCACAGCCCGTCACGACCGAAGCCAGTGATCAAACGACGAAACGTTTACCTCTTTTTTTCTCTCATTTTTTTTTCTTTCACAGCAGCCTTAAATTGGCTTCAAAATGTGAAATAAACGTGTTCAACAACAACAACTGTTAAAGTTCCGTCGCCGGTCCGACGCGAGCGACAGGCGCCGCGAGCTCTTTCCACACCGTCTCATTGCAGGCACGGGCTCTCTGAGACGGCGGGACCAGATATTCTTTTCTGGCGCACGGGGCTTGACCAACTGATACCAATCTACTGTCTCAAACGTTTGTTGAAGACGACGGTCTTCTACACAAACGCGGAACTTGTGGTCTGTCTGTCTGTCTCGGACTTCTCGGCTCAATTCATGCTGTTACAAAGGGCGCGAACTGCTACCAGATACCAGGGAATCCCGGACTAGTGGGCGTTCCCGGCAGGGTGGGTGCTCTCACCATCCTGAACCAATGAGCTCGCATGTGAAGATGTTCATTTGGTCTGTCTGTCTGTCTGTCTGTCTGTCTGTCTGTCTGTCTGTCTGTCTGTCTGTCTGTCTGTCTGTCTGTCTGTCTGTCTGTCTGTCTGTCTGTCTGTCCATCCGACCGCTGGCAGAAAGGAGCGGAAAAATTCAGAACGACAATTGGTCTATTGAGAAATGTTTCAAAGCGCTAAAATTGCTGACGTAGCTCATTCTTCAGTGCGAAAAAAAAGCTCCGACATATTTTAGGCAAAATGTAAGTACATAACCGAACGTCCCAGGTACCTTTTAACTAAGGGCACGCGGTGAACTGGTTTTTACGTCAGCAAAAGAAGAATAACGAGCTAAAAGTGTGTCGAAGACAGGCAAGATAAAAAAAGCACTTAAACAAAACATGTTTGCTCGAGCTGCTCGAAGCACAAAGAAAGAAAATGATAAAAAAAAACTACGCCAGCTGTCACTACGGATGGCGCGTGAATAGTTTGAAAGCGGGAAAATTGAATTGAATTGAACAAACCTTGACTGGGTTCTCTATGGGAGGAGCGAGAGAGGAGGAAAAATGCCCGAGGGTAGAAAGGGAGAGAGAAGAGGGTGCGGCAACTGTTGCGGCGAATGAACTTCGTCGTTCGACGACATTTGCCGCTAAGTAGGCTGATACGCGGCCGATTTTGCCCCTTCCTTTCGGCTCTCATATTATTGCAGTATATAAGAACGCAATAGGCACGGTTCTGCATCGCATACGTGCTACAAAAGACTGCTTCAATACCTTGTACACAAGTGACAGTTTTGCTTTCGTCATTGTGCTGATGGCAGGTATTCGCTAAGACATCGTAACTGTTTGTACTCTCAGCATGAATGACTTTTTAGGCCCCTGGAACAGCGAAGACAGTGCGGTGCGGGGTTTTAAAGCTCTTGTGCGTTTTCTCAGATACTCTGGACTCGACTCGAGCCTGTGACTTCCTCTGCCTTTTTTTGCGTGTGTGTGTGTGTGTGTGTGTGTGTGTGTGTGTGTGTGTGTGTGTGTGTGTGTGTGTGTGTGTGTGTGTGTGTGTGTGTGTGTGTGTGTGTGTGTGTGTGTGTGTGTGTGTGTGTGTGTGTGTGTGTGTGTGCGTGCGTGTGTGTCCGTCTGGTGGATTTTCTTTCGTTTTTCTTTTTCTTATTCGAATTATTCATGTTAGCAATGAACCCTCATCACATGTTCACCAACCATCTGAAATAGCAAGCCCAGCAATATGCAGGGCTGACCTCTTCGGTCTCATTAAAGAATTCTCTCTCTCTCTCTCTCTCTCTCTCTCTCTCTCTCTCTCTTGTAATATTTAGTCGCCCTCTCACAGGGTGCTGCCCGCAAAGCAAACCCACTTCTGCGAAAGTCTAAAGAATATTGGCAGGGTGTCTGTCCACTTCTATTTATCCTTTATTCCTGGTATTCTGGACCCTTACAGGCTGTTACAGGTTAACAGGGGTTATCGCATTATGTAATACTTCTAGACGAATGCCGGCGAATGACGCCAGTCTTGTGCAGCCACTGCCAAGTAAATGCCTCTGTTCTCTCCCCTTCCACCTCTCATGCTCTCTCCCTCGCGTCTCGCCGCTCCTTCCACGATAAACACGGTGGAGATTTGCTCAAGTCAAGTGAATTTTCCCGCGTTTCGCTGCTCGCGTGCGTTTTTTTAACGTTATCTGGAACTCCGCCACAAGGTTCCCGCTCGGGCGTGAGCTCTTTCTGCATTTTGGGGTCGTAGAGTGTTTTCAATGCGTTTTTTTTTATTTTTTTATCGCAGGTATCAACCGCAAGTCTATTTTACATTAAAATACAATGCCCAGTACTAGTCATTTGTCCATGTTCCGACTCGAATGTGCGAAATATTTTCTTTTTCCTCAGCAACTTGGGCAAGTATAGATAGTGGAGTTGGTGGTTTGGAAATGTTTTGACCTTTTTAACTTCGCCTTTTACGCCTCTTTTACCTTTCGGCAGGGTGGGTGATTCTACAGACAGACAGACAGACAGACAGACAGACAGACAGACAGACAGACAGACAGACAGACAGACAGACCAATATTTTCTGGTTTAGGTAGCCCAAGAAAGACTACCATCCTTAAAAACCGCTCGAAGTGGTATTTTTTGGAGAATACGATTACGACACCTCGAGTGGAACAGTGGCAACGCAAGGCCCTCCCATCAGTAGAAAAAACGGATTCGGCTACGCTGCGATAGGACGAGGGGAACACCCAACGTTTCGGGTATTTCGAGCGGCTCGACGCTGACACAGGATAGTCTGGACGATAAGATAGCGCAGTGTTCCTGCCCCTTCGGCTTAACCCGGCTTTTGTCGGCGACACTGTCTGCATACCTCGGGCGAATTCAACAGTTCCACGTGGAGCTGGCGCGGTGAACGTAGCCTCTCGCGCGGTGGCAGCACGGCGCGTGCGTGACGTGGCCGACTCGCTTCCTGGTATGCATGTATATAGGGGACCAAGTTCCGATAGTCGCTTACGATCGGTGGTGAAGTGTGCACAGTGCCAGATGAAATTACACGAATTAGTGGTTCGTGTCCCATTACATCGTGGGTAGCGTTGGATGTGAAAGCTAGCTCGGTGTCCCAGGGACACTGGTTCGATAGCGGCCGCGGTGGTTGCTTTTCCGATGGAGGCGAAACGCGAAAACGTTCTGGAGCACTTGGACACATTGTTCTAGAGTGCGAGCTATACCCCAGCCCACCACTCTTCCGCCCCGCCTCTTCCCCCAGGGCAGTTCGCCGACTAGCTTCTGCTGGTTGGGAGAGAGGTTGTACCCAAGACAGCGCATGATATTCCCACGGAAGTGGAACGGTCTCCGCTTTCGTGAGAACATCCCTGCTGTCAATAAAGAAGTGTCTCTCTCTCTCTCTCTCTCCTTGTGTCGAGATTTTGGCTCATGTTAAAGATCCCCAGGTGGTACAAATTAATCCGGAGACCTCCACAAAGGTGCAGCTTCGGCGCGTTAAATTCCGAAAATTTGAATTCCATTTTGTGGCGAAGATTCAGCTTGTGCACAGCAACGACCAGGACAGAAAAGGTAGCGGAGTAGCGATCTTTTTCAGCAATGAAGAACAGGTTTTGAAGGTGTGCATATTTTCGTTGCAGACACTTTATTTTGCAAACTTGATGATCAAAGTGTCAGGTACGACGTAAGAGTTGCTTCCCGTCCTCCTAGTTTTCCTGAAACATTTTGGAACGCTTATAAGGATATTTACATAGCTACGTAAAACCCGAATACAAGTTGATTCGAGCTGGAGAGTCCAACCTCAACGTTGACTGGTGCAATTTTTATTCTCAATCACCGCTACTAGGCGACAACAAAATGCTTAACATTTCTTTCACGTTCAACGTAGCCTGTGATGGTCGGCGCTCTCACTAGGATTCGAAATGACTCTAAGACTACTCTGGGTATACTTTTAAGCAGATTTATCAAGAAAAGAGTGTCATGTAACATTACAGCTGGTATCTGTAATTATCTAGATGTAATATCAACTCTGCTAAACGTGCCTTCCAGCAACTCACGCAGTGTACGAATTTATCGAACTTTTTTGCAGGCTGATGACGAGGGTATTTTGATACCTTGGACGTTCAGTATGATAGATTCCAAGAAAATACGCGTGATTTATAATCAATTTGTGGTTCATGTTTAAAGACGCTTTTTTCGAGTGCGTTCTACATTTTGTTTCTAGAATGGGGAAACAAAATCCCCCAGTACAACACCTGGAAAACTAAGGGGAGGGGTTAGAGTGGCAGCGGAAATCTAAATAAAAAATTCGACCTCTTTTCATGTAGAACTAAAAGTAAATGAAGCATAGCTTTTTTTTAATTAAAATTGCTTCGGGAGAAACCACCGACTACGGCGAAAATCTTTCTAACTCAATCTCAATGTCTCTAGAGCGATTCTGGCGAAACATCCACCCCAAGCTGGAACGATGCATTTATAATAACCGATAAATTCATTTGCGATAACCCTGTGCTTCGTTAATGTGTTCAACAAATATTGTGAATTGTATTTACAAGTAATGGTGGCAATTTTTTTTCGCATTCGTTGCGAATTATCGAACCATTTCGACCTCGTTCTTTCTGAATGGGGTATTTTATTTTCTGTTGAAGCTCAAAATAATAAACAAAACTCTCCTGGGCCAAATATGTTTTCGAACCGACATGCAGAATGGTGCGCCATTAGAAATGCAGTCGAACCTCGCTATAGCGAAGTAGTATTGGGACAGAAAATTAGTTCGTATATTCGTTGTAACGTGCAGGTAAAAATCGGCTTTAACGAATAAATAATTTGGATCACGCAAAAAGACTTGTTACAAAAATGCGGTTTTTGAGGCCTTGAATCCAAAATAAACAGGGTAGCCCTGACCTTTTTCCTTGTTGCATTTCAACCCCAATAAACCAGAACATGAGTACGTAAAATTACATCAGAACAAAGTTCACTTGACAAAACAGGCCCGAGTCATTATTTTTTGATGAATGATGCGATCTTCGTCTGGTGGCTACTCACAGCACGGAGAAGGATGAAGTTTTCCGCAGTGTCTACGAACAAAAGACCTTTACACTTCTGCAGTGTCGGACGACGGTTTTTTTTTTCCAAGTAGTTTCTCAGACTCCTGGTCAAATATTTCTTATCCTCTCTCACGGTTTCAGATTCGTTATAAGAGAAAGTGTAATTGAAACAAAGCGTGAACAACCAAAGTTTGTGCTTAGTTCGCTTTAGCCGATAATTCACTATATCAGTGTTCGTTATAACGAGGTTCAACTGTACGTTTTATTCACCAGATTTTAGAGTGAATGTGAGCTACTAGATGACTGGAGAACTGCCAGAATAAATTTCCGCTACACAAAAATGTAGGCAATGCGCAAACAAGAAATCTTCGTCCTATTTCAATTCTACCGAGGTCATACAAAATTTTACAATACATAATCACATATTCACGATTTTTGGGAGAACAAGCTTACAAAGTTCCTGCATGCGTTTAAGCATAGCTACTCTGCCTTCACGCTGTTAGCATAGACTGTTCACGGCTTTGCCCGTGCAGGCAATGATGTAATTCGAGCTGACGCTATATTCCTAGATTTTGAAAAACGAATTTGACAAAGTTACCTAGGCATTTGACAAACCAAGGCATTTGACTCCCTGTCGGCGCTGCGACCACGTAGGCTTCAATAGGTGGGAGGAAGATGGCGACGGCCACAATACCGGCAGAAAAAAAAAAAAAACTTTAACGCATGCAGAGACATCACTCGAACACATTTCGCACGCGGGACTGCAATACGGTCGCAACTTCCCATACACTTAAGCATAAGTGTCGTGACCAAGCTTTATTTTTAGGCCTTATAGCGTGACAGTTCTTAGCAAGCGCGAATTATGACGTGAAACATGGGTAATTCACAGTTGTCAGTAGAATATCACGGCACCGGTTGGATGCGCTTCATTCGCGGCTGCTGTAAACTACATGAAGCAGCTTTGAAAATGTGAAATATTCATTTGAATTTTTCTGCGAGTGACGAATGCTTCGCAGTGAGGGAGAGTATGTGACCTTCATCTACTATGTTAGTTATTTACGTCCCGAATGCGATACGCTGGATCCAGAAACACCTAGAATCAGGATCAGTGATGCAGCACAGAAATAAATTTATTCGCAAGTCGCCGGACTGCGAGTCATAGGTTGTGGTACATGCGGGTCGTGATGGTGGAGCCAAACTTTGCACCATTTACTGTCCTAGGCAAACGTATTTTCAAAGCGTCGAATGTCGTTCAGAACAAAAACAGCTAACTCGTTTATTACTTCTATAACAAGCTTCGTCGGCCGCACCGCAGATTACAACATTTTTAGAACGTCAGGTGTCAGTGCAGTAGCTCCTGCATTCACGAAGGAGCAACGCCATAAACTGGCATTCTCCTGGATCATATTAAACAAAAAACCATTCGAAAAAAAACTGCTTTTTTTTGCAGACAGGATAAGAGTGAAAAAAAAAAACAGAGCGTCTTAGGAAAAATTCGTTGCTGTGCGACCAAGCTGCAGTGAAGGAAACGCTTTCTGAAATCGATGTTTTGACATGAAATCATGCGCAGTCTTTGAGAGCGGAAGCTGTGCTGGGACTTTTGTAATGCAGCACGTAACAATTATATTCTGTTCACTGGCAGTGGAAAAATCGATCGGGCAAAGTCTATCAAGGGATTCGAAGTCGAAAGTCGGCGATTATCGAAGACTTCACCGCTGCTGCATCGTGTTAGCGGTACCGTCCCGTTCAGTTGTCATGCGGCACGCATCCGCACAATTCTTGTTCCAGTTACCCCACTTGGCTGCGGCTCTTGGCGACCCGGGTTCAAATCCCGAACCTAGAATGTTTAAATGTGTATTTTATTCGCTTATTTTCTTAATTTTCTTAATTTCGTAATTTTCTTAAGCGGCAGTCATTTGGTTTCATTCGTGTAGTCGCCAGGAACTACGGTCACTTTTCGCGCTTGATCAGAAATTTAAGCCTTTCTCCTTAAGAAGAATGCCGATTTTTTCGGTCTGTGTGGAATCGTCTTCCTTGAATTTTCCTATTTTTCTGAAAACAAAAACATAAAAAAAAACCTGTTTTCACGCCCTCAAAATTTCGTGAAAAATACAATATACCCACGTGGCGCACGTAAGGAAGGGGATTCTGCAAAGAGACCATCTGGTCCCTGCCCCTGGGTTTTTGAGCCTGATCAGGCATTTTCATGCAAATAAACCCGAGCTGAGCCCCACGCAACAGCTTCAATCAATCAATCAATCAATCAATCAATCAATCAATCAATCAATCAACTGTTGATGGAGTTCTCAGCACCCCTGGTTGCTCCACAAATCTTCCCTTTTATGTTCCACGTCTCAGGGTTGTTTTTGTCTCATTCCAACCTTTAGAGAGATTCATCCGCCAAACCGCTGCCCCGCTTTAGTCGTTGGGGGCTCACACTATCACTTGGTGAGATTTTTTTTTTTTCTGCATTCCGACTTGGACTCGCAGAAGTCGTAAACGAGACGCAAACCGCGAAAAAGGACTGGTGTTTACGAATACGTATACACACACGCACACGCGCGCACAAACAGGTCTTCTCGGATGCAAATGAAAACGTTAGGAGACTCCACAAGTGTGAGTGAGCAGACGACTGCTTACCCAGCTCAAATAGCATTAGCATCGGAGCCCTTCATTCCACGACGGCTGTGGCATAACGGCAGGAGAGGCGCCTAATCAAACAGAAGCCGTGCACAGCGCCTCCGAAGATGCACACAATAACATCTGCATCCCCAAGTGGCTGGTGCGACCGTTAAGTCTAACCAATAACTCCGCCCCGTCCCTCAAGCTTTTAGAGCGAGCGGCACGCGGTGGAATTCCCCCGAGGGGACGACGAACGGCCAGGACTTGCGGCAGCATCTCACGGACATTCTCGCAGATAGCTTCCGTTTGCTGTAGGCACGATTCCCAGCTCAGCTTTCGGTAAACAGTAGAGTGGCTGCAAAAAAACAGAGGTTCAGTTAGTTTGGAACAAGATGGGACCGTGGATATCGTCTGCAAAAGGCGAGGGGGATGGGAGAACTAACAGAGCAGGCGGCAAGGCAGAAGCAGAAGACGCGCGCGGTGCGGAGTGCATTTGATGAAAGAAATCGAAATGCCAGCCTTCTATAAACCACCCCGTTGAGAAAGAGGAACGGTTGCATTGGAGAGGGTAAACTGAACTTTGCCGAACTAACATGGCAGCAGGAGGGTACACCAAGGACCGCGCCCTTGCGACGGAAGAAGCAAGACGGAAGGCGTCGTACAAACTGCGCTGGGCGATATTTGGCAAATAAAACGGCGGAAACCTACTTCCGAAATCCGGGGACACTTGATTACGCGGAAGTGAGACGATGCGTCGCTCGCTATGTAGGGTACACATTGAAACTGGCCGGATCGCCGCTCGCTTTGAGTCAACAGGACTCGGGAGATGACGGTGGCGCGCTTGGGACACACGAACTTCCCCACTCGCGTCTCCCAAAACATTGTCCACCTCTGGTGCTGGAAGTTTTTGTAAGTCGAGGAATGCTGCATCGATTGGCCGCTTGTTAGGCGCTGCTACTGTTTGTTTTGAGCTCCTCGGGCCCTTTAAACTT
The DNA here is from genome assembly GCF_048455015.1 of Haemaphysalis longicornis. Classification (NCBI taxonomy): domain Eukaryota; kingdom Metazoa; phylum Arthropoda; class Arachnida; order Ixodida; family Ixodidae; genus Haemaphysalis; species Haemaphysalis longicornis. Next base: position 257,115 of record NW_027526225.1, on the reverse strand, counting down.
AGATGAAGGAGCGGTAGAGACGCTATAGATGTGGCGTTTAACATCGCGAAAACAGTTTGATTTGGTAAGGTTGATCTGATGAAACGATGTAATTTATACAAAACTAATTAGTTTTGCTAAAATTAGCAAACTGATAACCAAAATGAGCCCACTGTCTAAACTTTGACATTAATGCCAAAGTTTGGACACTGCACTGATTTTAAGTGCGAATGCACTTCTTAAGCGAGCCTGAAGCGTCCGCCGCCGTCCGCATAGCAACAGCTGCGGGTGCGCGCGCTCCTCGTCTTCCTTGGCAACGGGGGGAGATGGGCGCGCGCTGCCTGGCCGCTGACATGGCACATACCCACGTGGGGGATTGGCCAGGAATCGGGCGTGAGAAGGGCTAATGCACCCGCTTAAAGGAGCCATGAAGAGAAAACACAAGTTTGGTTCATTCAAAAGATTGTCTCGTTAGAATCATACTGACACCACTTTTAACGTAAACTTCGCTCAAATAAGCTACATAATTAGGAAAAACGGGAATGGTCATGCGACCCACCAGCTCATTTCCCGCAACAGAACCTGTGATGTCACATGGGCTAAGCTCTGCGATTGGCGGAGGCTGGCCGAAGCAGACGCAAATTAGGTAGAGCTTACAAACTAGACGAACGAGCGATTTGCGCTTAAATTTAGAGCACATTCTTTACAAAGCAATAGGAATGATGGGACAAACAGTGGAAGTTACGAAAGCACATGTAACCATAGAAGTACTGATGCGTTCTGCTGTTCGTACTGCGCACAGCATGCTTTGGTTTAGCTGCACAGCACTATGGGGCTTGGGGTTGTCTCAGACGACACTGGCCGATTGACGCAAGCAACGGTGTCTTACGTGACCCCATTTGTCGAGCGAGCACTGTTTCAGGGAACGAATATTTTCTCCCAGTACAAAAAAAAGCCAGGTTTAAATGCGGGCAAAAACAAACCAAACGCTTGCCACGGTATGGTGGCGCCATCTAGGTTACGGAACGTAAAGAAACGCGGGATGCGGGAACAAACCAACACCGCTGTACAGGGTGGAGACAACCTTTGAACGGTCCCGTGCCGCCGCAATTGGGCCAACGGGCTCAACGCGTTATTCTTTTCGTTTCCCACGAGACCTAGCAACGCGAAACAGACAATATGATTCAAACTTCTTCAGTAAACCGCGTTGCGGCGATAATTTTAGCGCGGTTTTGACACAATGACTTGCTTCGGCGGCGAGCGAGCAACCGAACATGGCGGCGCCAGCGTTACGTGTCTCTACCCTGTACGGCGGATGCGTGAATGAAGGTACTCTAGGCTGCAGAGCGATCGGTTCCCGTGATGTCACTTGGGACCACGAAAACGCACGATTGAGCAGGAAAATCAAAATTTTAACCTAAATTGTTTAATTTCTCAGTGAATAAAGCACCGTTTGTATCCGGACAAGCGCTGGGGGCACTATAAAACACGAAATCTTTCGAATAAAACCAACTTGCATTTTCTCTTCATGGCTCCTTTAAAGGAGTACTGACACGAAATTTCAAAGCTGAGATCCGCTCTAGCAATCAAGTACAACGAAAACACAAATAGGTGTCTGTGAATAAATGCATCTTTCTTTCTTTGTAGTTGTGTGTGTGTGTGTGATCTCTCTTTCGCGAACATTACCGAACCGCGCAAATTCAACTCCTGTATTCGCACTTTCACATTCTTCCCCTCGGGTAAATGCGGGGAAATTTTTTGTCTTACATTTATTCGAAATTTGGGGAATACGGCTGATTTGGCACACTGAGGCACTAAAACAGGTTTTACAAGCGATAATAGGGGCATTGGCTTCTTGGTCGTATAGACAGTCAGAATTATCAGAATTTATTGCCTCATCTGTCCTCACTATTGTGCACCCCTCCTTACCCCCCGCTCTCAAAAAGAAGAACGAGAACTGAACTCTAGAAGCCATTTTGTTGTTGTAGAAAAAAATGATACGACGTTCCGGGCTTTCGCGTTCTGCAAAGCTAAAAGCGGGCGAGGATGCCCTTAAGAAGTTTAATCTCTAAACCAAAAAGTATTAATTTTGAACAGCCCCAGAAATTTTCGGATAAAATAACAACCTCAATAAGGATTGATTAGTCAATGGTAATAATGATTATAGAGGTGGGAATAAGGTTTATTAGGATTGGTTAAGACGAATTACATTAACTGAAATGACTTCAAGTAGATTGACATAACTGTGATAGGCTAATGATTGGTTAGTGATTATTAGCAACCATTTGCCAGGCGGGATTAAATGTGGATCATCTTGTGTCGTTGTATCTTTGTCATCTATGCTCGTAGGTATGTTTTTTTTTTCTTTTTGCAACCCCTTAGCCCGCCCTTGCTTCCAGGTTTACGATAACGCTAACTCAATTAGTTTTATTACACATGAGTGGCTCATTCCTCCTGTTCTGTGAAGCGCAATTCCTTTAATAAACGAAGCTGATTCGAACCTCAAACAGTCAGGTTTTTCTACCACTTAAACACGCTTGTTTTGCAAAGGGAACAGATTTCGCAACTTCCGTTACAAAATAAAATTCCGCGCATGCTGCGGCTTCTGGCACGCATCCAAAATAGAAGTCTGGATGGGGAGTAGTGCCGAGGCGAATTGGGCGTGGGGAAAAAAGAAGGCGACCCCCTGAGACGCATTGGATAACGAAATTAGTACGCTCCCTTTATAACCTCGTTTAAGCCTGAAAGAACAAGGTAAGACAGAAAAAAAGCATTCTATTTACTGCCGTACATCGATGATCATGCACTTTTGCCGTTAAGAACTGCAGAAGAACGTATTCTTCAGTGGGATACGATTAAGGTGACTGACATATGCTGTTCGCACGGCATTCGCTGTTATGTTATCGCGTGTATGCCTTTACAAACGGTTGAGTACAATGTGCTATGAAAAATACCTAGCACACTTTACTTCAAATATTCTGTTCTCTCAACAACACACGTGTTATTAGCTTAAAGGAGCCATGAAGAGAAAATGCAAGTTGGTTTTATTCGAAAGATTTCGTGTTTTATAGTGCCCCCAGCGCTTGTCCGGATACAAACGGTGCTTTATTCACTGAGAAATTAAACAATTTAGGTTAAAATTTTGATTTTCCCGCTCAATCGTGCGTTTTCGTGGTCCCAAGTGACATCACGGGAACCGACCGCTCTGCAGCCTAGAGTACCTTCATTCACGCATCCGCCGTACAGGGTAGAGACACGTAACGCTGGCGCCGCCATGTTCGGTTGCTCGCTCGCCGCCGAAGCAAGTCATTGTGTCAAAACCGCGCTAAAATTATCGCCGCAACGCGGTTTACTGAAGAAGTTTGAATCATATTGTCTGTTTCGCGTTGCTAGGTCTCGTGGGAAACGAAAAGAATAACGCGTTGAGCCCGTTGGCCCAATTGCGGCGGCACGGGACCGTTCAAAGGTTGTCTCCACCCTGTAGCGGTGTTGGTTTGTTCCCGCGTTTCTTTATGTTCCGTAACCTAGATGGCGCCACCATACCGTGGCAAGCGTTTGGTTTGTTTTTGCCCGCATTTAAACCTGGCTTGTTTTTGTTCTGGGAGAAAATATTCGTTCCCTGAAACAGTGCTCGCTCGACAAATGGGGTCACGTAAGACACCGTTGCTTGCGTCAATCGGCCAGTGTCGTCTGAGACCATGGAGTCTGAGACCATAGAGATTCTGAGACAACCCCAAGCCCCATAGTGCTGTGCAGCTAAACCAAAGCATGCTGTGCGCAGTACGAACAGCAGAACGCATCAGTACTTCTATGTTTACATGTGCTTTAGTAACTTCCACTGTTTGTCCCATCATTCCTATTGCTTTGTAAAGAATGTGCCCTAAATTTAAGCGCAAATCGCTCGTTCGTCTAGTTTGTAAGCTCTACCTAATTTGCGTCTGCTTCTGCCAGCCTCCGCCAATCGCAGAGCTTAGCCCATGTGACATCACAGGTTCTGTTGCGGGAAATGAGCTGGTGGGTCGCATGACCATTCCCGTTTTTCCTAATTATGTAGCTTATTTGAGCGAAGTTTACGTTAAAAGTGGTGTCAGTATGATTCTAACGAGACAATCTTTTGAATGAACCAAACTTGTGTTTTCTCTTCATGGCTCCTTTAAAGGAGCCATGAAGAGAAAATACAACTATGTTTAATTTGAAAGAACTAGGATTCAGTATCTCACTCATCTTTATTACAGCCCCAAAAGATGTTTTTTTAACGAAAAAAAAGCAAGAAGTATTTAAAAACTTTCAAATTTTGCGCCACAGTGACGTGTTGACGTCACACGGGCCAACAATAAAACATAATTTTCAGTGCGTTAACTGCACGTTAGCATTCAATTGATGCAGTCAAATGAAACTAGAGGCCCCATTACAGACGTCGAGTCATGTGTCATCGCAACAGGTCACTTAGCCGGCCGCCAATCGCGCAAACAAGGTTCCGTGACGTCATAGAAAAGTTGCGGGAAATTGGCTACGGGGTCGCGACTGCTTCACACGTTTTCTTTAATATCTCCGTTATTTGTTTGAAGATTGCGATGATATTCGTATCATTGTTATCGGGACTAAGCAGTCTTTCTAATAAGCGCAACTTGTATTTTGTCTTCATGGCTCCTTTAATTCACGCCCTTTAGCAGGCGCGGGTTATTGCTGAAGAAAAGCAACTTATCTTGATATGACACTCTTTATCTCTTATACGCATGTACGACACACGCACGCATAGGATGAGTGAGTAGTCGGTTGATTGATTGATTGTCGGGTTTAACAGGCTTACGCAACGCAGGAGAGGCGCGCCGTAGTGGAGGGCCCCGGAATAAATTTGACCAGCTGGGGGATCTTTAACGTGCACCGAAATCTCGTACGCAGGGGCGTTTTTGCTTTTCGCCTCCATCTAAAAAGCGGCCGCCACAGCCGGGAATCGAAACCGCGACCTCGTGCTCAGCAGCGCAACGCCTGAACCACTGAGCCGCCGCGGCGGGTAGTGAGCAGTCGGACATCATTGCGAAAAAGAATAACGATGAAGTTTAATGGTGATTTTTCGGCAAGCGCACTTGCCGTCATCTGAAACGGACGTCTGTAAAGCTTTTTTGCGTCTTTTCTTCGCGGCTGTCCAGATTGGAAAGCGCAAGAACATGTTCTTATTACTACCGCGAGTAGCATACGACAGGTATTGGAGCTTAAGAATGGTAAAGGGCTCGGTAGCGGCGAGCACGGCAGTTTGCTGTAACAGATTCCTCCACGTCCTCACCTCCTTCCAGTAAGCGCTGATTTGCGCATTAATGAAAGGAAATTGTGCCTTGCCATCATGAGGGCTGTCGTTGCAATCAGGACAGTCACTGCACCCAGCCAACGATGCGGTACTTTTCACAGCGCAATCAAAGGTGAAGACAAGGATAAAACTTTCTCTTTTTGTACCTGATTGCTCTGTTAAAACCATCAACCGTGCTGATAAAATTTTTTGGGTGCGGATATTACTCAAACTTGAACCTTTCTCCTACATAGCTCCAGTGGATGTGCTTCGAGAGACCCCCTCAGTATTGTGTGGTGTGTTGCTAGTGGCACCATTATGTATATAGTGTACCGTCCCCGTACTGCGTTGTAATCGGATTTATGTCGAATCAGAAAAAGAACAATCGTATCATGACACCGTCCTACGTTAAAAATTCCCCTCTGTACCAAAAAATTATACTTTTGTAAATTTCTTACTTTCGCTTTCACGACTCTGAGCATTAATTACATCAGCGAACTTTACCTGCAGGCGAGGGAAGACAGTTTTAATTAAATTGTTTAGCTCGCGTGAGATGTCGAGAGATATGTTGGACAATAAACGCTGCCTTGACGTGAGACTTTGGAGAGAAAAAAAAGGAACCTGCCTGCTTTTTCTTTCTTTCTCAAGCATCGCCGGTGCAGGAGTTTAAAAGCCAGTGACGGTAAGAATAGAACACGTCGCCTGCTAAGATGAAGGTGGTAACTCCTCCCGTTGTGCGTTTATATTAAAGCGCGCCGCGTTCTTCTTGAATTGCGAAATGGTGGCCTCTTAGTTGTGTAAGAAATCACAAGCAGGAGGAACAAAAGGTTTTGCTCCTCGGTGCTCACCGGTGCCAGGCATGAGTTTCAAGATTTTTTGACGATATTGCCGACAGCCGTGCACCCTTCTCCATCCATTTGCACAGGAGCGCGGTTATTTATATAAAAGAGCGTGTTGTTTGTCGCTCAGCGGAATTTAATTTCAACTGAGGACGCGAGAGCCGAGCCTTACGCCTTGCTCAAGATTTCTGCCCGGGTTCCCGCCGATATTTGGAGACGCCGTGCGCGCAAACAGATGTTTTCTGTGCTTTGGCTTTAGCCGTTAAGGGAGAAAAAAGAAGTGTCATGTCCTTCTTTCTTTTCGCGCTCTTTCGTCATTATGCGTGATCGCGTTTTCTCATCGTAGTTTGTAGGGTGGGCATCTCTTAGGCTTCACTTCCACATCTTGCATGTCGGCTCATTTATGAAACTTGTGCCCTTAAATTTAATTCTTACATTTTTGTTTCAAAACTAGTTGTGGGAACTTTGCTGCATTAGAAGCTGACGAAGCTCCTAACTATTTGGTTGGTGAGCGGGTACATCCAATACAATCATCATTATCGTAGCCGAGGCTCGCGCTGGCGCAGGAACTTAGCCAAGAAGCCAAAAGCGGCCTAGTACTGCAGTACAGCCGTAGTCTATGACATAACCTGGGTCTGGTCTCGCCTTCCCACGGACGACTTCTCGTCAAGCGATTCAGGGACTCAAACGACCACCATAAAAAGTTTATTTTCAACTCTCTTACAACACGCAGTGATGGCTCTGGCTGAGGCGTTGCGCTGCTGAGCACGAGGTCGTGGATTCGATCCCTGGCCGCGGCGGCCGCTTTTCTCATAGAGGCAAAAGCAAAAACGCCCGTGTGTTCGAGATTTCGGCGCACGTTAAAGATTCTCAGGTGTGGTCAAAATTATTCCGTAGCCCTCCACTACGACGCGCCTCATCGCCTGCGGTGCGTCGGCGCGTCAAAGCCTTCAATCAACCAATTCAACCTTACTTACGCGCACAATGAATGATGCAATAAAATATTTGCACGTTTTTTCTTTTTTTTTTTTTTACAACGATCTTTGCAGTTGCGTTGGTCATCCACATTCTTGGGGCGGAATAGTCTTGGATTTTAGTGCGAAATTCTATGCTGGGCATCAATAGACCTGCCACCGCCGTAGTTCTCCTCCCGTGGGCAGTCACTACCCATAACAATTATTGCCACTGGCGTCATCGTCGCTGGCGGCGTTTTTGCGGGACGCTGCAACACCGGAGGTGCTCTGCCTTGCTCGAGGCATTCAAAGCAGTGCTGCGCAGCAGTGGCCTGGCAGCGATACTGTATTTGAGGCCCGTATTGATAAACTATAGCACATGTACTGTATAAGTATAGGGATCTCTTCTATATACGGGTTTTTTCATTTGCCCACCATCTTCATCTCGCTCATCCTCTATTCAGCCTCTTTTTCCCCTCCCCTCCCTCCACACAGAACTGGCCAGAACTAATCCCTCCAAGCCGAATTTTCTGTGCTTTCATTTTCATAAAAATTCTCTCCCTCTACAGATAGTCATTTGCATGGTCAGTCGAACTCGCCCCGAAATGTGATGAAGTCACTAAGACCAAGGCAGCCGTGGCGTCGGGAATTGAGCGTTGAATTGAAGAGTTTATTAAAGTCGGTTTAAGCTGACTCGATGAAACTCGGTTGAAGTGCACTGGTCATTTGGAGACTACACAGTGAGAAATAAAACAATTGTACCCCTTAAACTGAATTGGCACCTTTGCCCCAAAAGCGAACCCTCATAATGTGCGTCAGGCCCTCCCTCCCCACATCCGGACCAATATGACGGTGGCACCAATTCCACTTCACATCCGTCCCGTGTACAACCGGGCGAAACAATGCCGGAGCGCAACACCTTCGACGGAAGTACTAGACAGCGGACGCTCGTTACACCGACATCCCCCAAACCTATACCCCCGCTCGACCCTAGCAGTCACCGACAATGAGGGCACCATTCCCAACGCAGCTGCGTTCCTTCAACTCTCTTAAACCACTGCCATTGCCCGCGCAGCGACCACCCACACACCCACCACCCACCCAACCATAATCACCGACTCTTAACAAACCTGCTGACTTTACCTCTAGAGTGCCCGGACGGCGTTCAAGATCCTCAAAGCAAGTGCCGACCTACCTAAACTCACCTCTCCATGGACCCAGGACATGCCTCCCTCAGTGGGATCGAAGCAGGACATGCTGCGACCCGCGAGCTTCACTTCCGGGCATTCCCTACAAGTCATGCGGCTCGGCCTCTGCGACGGCCACTAACCATCCTCGTCCCCCCTACTTCACCGACATCCTAAAGCACTACCGCCACTCGCCAAAAGTATTCTCCACCCCACCCTGCCCTCTCTGTCGAAGAATCACGAATCTGGCGCCGACTACAAACCGGCACGCACTAATACGCCATCATCCCCTGCCGCATCTCAACCTCACGCTTACTCATAACTGCCCGGACTGTCAGGTTCTTGAAACCACTGCCCGCCTCGTCTTCATGTCCCCTCAACACCCTGTTTCTCTTCCTTTGCCCACCCCCGAGCAATGGTAGCGCCGTCGACCATCTCGGACCTGCAGGAATAGTGCAGCCTGATCTAGCGGCCCAGAAGTGGCACGCGACCTCCTGAGCTGAGAAGACCCCGCACTGCTTTTAAGTGCGAATGCACTTTATAAGCGACCCCAAACCATCCACCGCCGGCGGCGGCGGCGGCGGCGTCGGCGTCCGCAGTGCTCCTCTATATTTAAAAAAAAGAAACAGCATCCGGTGCCAGGTTTCGATCCGAGGACTTTGCGGCCGCAGCGCGACGCTCTACCGACCAAGCCACGGACGCGACGCTGATATCAGTGTTAGTGACGCGCCTTATATCTTTAACGCATTCAAACTACGTCGTCAGCGGCGTGCGTTGGCGACTCAGCGGCGTTATAGCGGCTTGATAACTGCGTGGTGTACTCGTGATGCTACAAACCCGATGGAAGAGATGGAAGAGAAGGCGGCGAGGCGGTGGGCTGCGGGGGCCGAGCGCAAGCGCCGCAAGCGGGCCGACAACCGTGCATTCGCACTTTCACATTCTCCCCCTCGGGGAAATGCGGGGGAATTTTTTTAAAGACGATAGTCTTTCTTGGGCTACTTAAACCCAGAAATTTTGGTCTGTCTGTATGTCTGTCTGTCCGTCTGTCTGTCTGTGACTCGATTCAGCCACCCGGCCAAAGTAAAACCATAGAGAAATGGTAAAACCATGCCTGCGCAATAGTCTTATATAGTCACAACTAACTGTGCCCGTCGAAGTCCAGTGTAATGTTCATACTTGTGAATATTCTTGAAGAACAACAAAACATTACGCATATACAAGACAACAAATGAATACAGAAGTGATATTTGCAGCGTTCCTTTATAAAAAATCGTACATGTTTGATTTTGGCGAGATTAAATACTTAATCAACTGAAGAAAAAAATATCACACCGCCGTCGCCTGCTGTCGCCAGCGCCATATAGCTTCTGGCGGCATTTGAAGAAATCAAGTGGCAAGAGTTACGAAAGGTTCCACTAGGTAGGTTCCACGTTCTGCTTGCAACGCACGTGGAGTAGGGAAACGCGGATCTATAAACGCTGAAGTAGGGCGCCTCGATTAACGCGCGTCTTCGCCGTACGGCAGCGTTCGCATCGAGACACCCGGTTTGGAGCAGTGGAACGCGGGAAATTTAAAATGATTTAAGCAAACCTTTGGCGTCTGTACCTTGGGAGGAGCGCGACGCAAGAGGAACAACATGAGAGGTGAGCGGGAAAGCGAAGGGAGGCATTTACTTCGCAAAAGCCGATAAAGACTATGGTCTTTTGACGGCATTTGCAACGAAAGGAGCAGATACGCGGCCAATTTTTTTCTTCTTGCTCAACAAACGTTTTGCATACCTACCTTGCTCTTCCTTAAACTGTTATCTGCAGTGAGAGAGGGAATATTGCGATGCTGTAATTGACGAAACCTTGTGGAATAACTTCAAGTGCGTGCTCAAACAAGACCGACGTCACCAAAAAGGCGCCAAAACGCCGGTCGCCGGTCGGTAAAGGAAGTTAGGGGAGGTGGAAGGTATGAATAATCCCCTGGGCTGACACCTGTTCAACAGAACGCAGAAAAGAAAACGTCTTCACTGAGCCCTTGTATACGAAGCGACTTCGGTAACCGAGATTTCCGAAAAGAGACTCAACCAGTGGAAGCCCAGCACTCGGTGGGATAATACCACCGTATGCCCGTCTCCCAGAACGACGCAACCGAGCACATTTCCAGTGCGTTTCGACTGGCGCGAATCCGCAGCCCAGGTTCACCAAACAACCCCACGTTACCGGAAAGCTATAGGCCAGATATATCCGCTCTATCATTCTGGGGTTTTACGCACAAGTGAATCGCAACGTCTCTCTTTACTGAGGCTTCCGTTGCTACCAGGCGCATCTCAGTTACGTGAGAAGCTGTAATGTTTCTCGCCGCAGCACCACCACGCGGATGCTTTCTCAACTACGTGGCGGTGCTTCTTCACATCGAAGGGGCGGCGGCTCGACAGGCGGCGGGCCGTGCATCATTTTGCGCTCAATTACAGCGGGGCTGAGCTAATATTGATTATCCTCGCCCTACCGCGGGATTTTCTCCGTCGACGACGCGGCTCCCCCTTCAAATCTCCCGCCTCCCTTCTCGCTTCCCTCCTCACCCCCGCTGGTGCCGAAATTCGGCCGGTGAGCACATATCCCCGGGGTACACACGGCTGCCCGCCGATGCCAACCGCGTCTCTCTGCGCTGGCGAGTGTATTTAAAAGCGTAACAGTTAAGTACAAACAGCGAAACGCTTAGCGCTAGCGCTCGCGCCGCCCGTCGGCCTGTTTCAATTCCTTGCTCTTTTGTCTAAATGAGACTTTGGCTTTTTTCCGGCTGGCGCTCATGCTTTCCTGTAGCGATTTTTTAAATTTGTGTGTGTGCGCGCGCGCGCCTGTGTGTGTGTGTGTGTGTGTGTGTGCGTGCGCGCGCGCGCGCGTGTGTGTGTGTGTGTGTGTGTGTGTGTGTGTGTGTGTGTGTGTGTGTGTGTGTGTGTGTGTGTGTGTGTGTGTGTGTGTGTGTGTGCGTGTGTGTGTGTGCGTGCGTAAGGGTCACAAGGATTGGTATGACGAAGTTTCTGCATGCTTCAACCGTTTAGATGACGCTGCTGAACGGCATTTCGGTAAGATCCATAAGCTGAAGCTTAAAGATCAATGCATGAAACGGCTCCCGCTTCCTAATGTGGCTGCAAGTCTTAAGGTATCATGTCACAGAAACATGTGTTCGTCTGTTTCTGTAATTCGCTCAACCTAACGGCCGCAGGGACATTACTTTTTTTTTTACAAAGGTAATGATAACATTACACGGGCATTACTTGCTTAGAAGGGGAAAAAATCACGGGGTTATGCATTGTGAGGCAAATATCAGTGTCAGCTATTTGGGTTCTACGAGATTACCGCTCACGAAGTTGCACCTCGCCCTCGAGAGCCCCGCCATCGGGCTTCTGACCGCGCATTCAGCTGCCGCCCGAGTTCGAAAGCGCTTTTGCTTCGCTTCAAACGCCTTTATGAAAGTCGTCGACCGTTATTAACAAGTCTGTGCCGGGCGTTTCAGATCAAGTAGCGGTGTACGTTAAAGTAGTCTTGGGAAGTATACCGGAACACGCCACAACCGGGCATCTCATAGCCCATGTGTTGCTTCCACCTACACCTCCCCCCCTCTCCAGGAAAAAAAGTGCTCTTGGTTACGTTTCCTTTAATTCCTGAGACAGCATCTAAGAGAGAGAAGAGGCTAAAAGCGGACGTAACCTGCATGGGTCCGTCCCCCTTGCGGGTTTCCCAATCCCAAACAAATCAAATTATTACGAACAGCTGGTTTTGTACAAAGCCATATAGAAAGTGGAACACAACTACAGGGTAGAACACGGAACACGGGTTCATACATTTCAGCAAAATAAGTGCGTTAATCCTACTAGGAGGGATCAAAGTATGTCGATGAAGCGTTTACGACATGCATCACTCTGTTGGATGTGCATCACTCTGTGCATCTGTGTTGGATGCACAGAGTGATGCATCATCCAACTCTGTGTTGGATGATCGCATCACTCTGCGATCTGCGATCAGACATGGTCGAATCAAGGCATATCGATATTGGATGCACAGAGGATGCACAGAGTGATGCGATCATCCAACTCTGTGTTGGATGATCGCATCACTCTGCGATCTGCGATCAGACATGGTCGCTCTGCGATCAGACATGGTCGAATCAAGGCATATCGATATATATTGCCCCATCGACTAAACGCGGGTTAGGCGCTGTATGTCACTTGTTGAGCACACTGATGACCGATCGGACTCGGACAAGCCGCCTTTAAGCCATATCAATGCTCGTTTTCCCGGAGACTCGGCGGTATCAATACGCGGGGCTTCACGAACGGCGCAGAAACGGCCACGGGCTAAAAGGGCCGTAATCCGCGGCCGGGAAGCCCCTAATCCTTCTTTCCTTCCAAGCCGTGCAAACATGTTTGTCCTCCCAGCGTGCGCTGCTCGTGGGCTACGAGGCGGATTTCGCGTCAGTCCCACGCTGGATCAGTGGCGGTTGCAGACGCACGCGGATATTCACCGGATAGTAAAAACGCAACAAAGCAAGTACTTGCCAAAGCCCCATTAGAATAGACAGAACCTAAGTTGGATTGTTATGAATTACGTAATGCTCAGCCACTCAGCACACACACAAACGAAAGACGAAGCACAATTAATGCTGACACTACCTGCTGAATTTTATTTCGCCTCCACTTGTACATTTTACACTCCCTCGGCACGTGTTCATGGTGCAACAGTGCGCAGAAAAAATTACTCCCACCTCCCCTCGTGGGAACCCCTGTGTAGATGCGACGCATAGGGGGTTCCGTTGTTGTTTCCGTTAGGTTGATTCTCCCATCGCGTGAAACGTGCCGTGAACCCCCTGCCGCGGCTATGACGCAACCTGGCGCGGCTATGACGCAACACAATCCAACACAATCCACTTTAATCCAATACAATCAAAATCCAATCCAATCCAAGCCAAGCCAAGCCAAGCCAATCCAAGCCAATCCAATCGAATCCAATCCAATGCCCCTCGCGAGAGAGTGTGTTCGCTATCGGAAAGGAGAGGGAGTGAGCGGCGGAGAGCGCAGCTCGCGCGGCGAGGAGAATGGGGGAGGGGTGTGGACGGACAACAACAACGCCGTATGAAGGGACAAGGCGAGTGAATGAGATGCAGTCGCATATAAAAGTTTTTCTTTGTCCGTTAGCGCAGCCGACGCAGTGCTGACACATTCGTTAATGTTTTGTTCAATTTTCCTCGCTTCGATGATTCTCGCACAACCCTATTACTGGTTTTGGGCAAGCTAATGATGCCGTGAAAGTGCGCTTCTTCACAGTCGCAGCAGTCTCGGTGGTTCGTGGCGACTGTGAAGAACAGGACTTCCACGGCGTAATTACGTTACCCCCAAAACAGTAATACTTTTGCGCGAGAAATCATCGAAGCGATGGAAATTGAAAACGTTAACGAATGTGTCAGCACTGCGTCCGTTGCGCTAACGCACAAAGAAAGACTTTTCTGCGCACTGTCGCACCATGATCACGTGCCTAGGGAGTGCATAAATGTACAAGGGGACAGACAGACAGACAGTGAACTTTATTGAAAGTCCTGAGGAGCACCGCCGCCGTTCAGGGCGGCAGCGCTGCATGCGGGCCGCTCCCACGTGGGGAGGCGAAATAAAATTCAGTTGATAGTGTCAACGTTGGGCTTCATCTTTCGTTTGTGTGTGTTTTGAGTGAAATTTAGGCTGGCCAGCATGCAAGTCGAAGCACCAACTTTGAAGGGGCAAAGAACTTGCTGAGGCTGGGAAATAGTATTTGCTCGGTACGAAGAAAACCGAGCTGCTACCATGAACGTCTCGTGAAGGTCGCCGAATTAGTCTGCGACATCCGAGGTTGCTTAGGGAACGCAGCTTTCCGGTGTCAGTCCTTTAAAAGAAAAAAAAATTCCTTGCGCCAAAATGCACAAGCGACGCTATATTTGTAAGTGGGAGTCAACTGCATTTCGTGGGGCTAAAAGTAAGGTTGAAAAGAGGTGTTTCGTTGTCCCAGTGACGCAACAGTAAGGCTGTACATGTGTTCGGTTTGTAGCGTAAGCTACACTGGCCGAGGTTCAGCAGTTTCGCGTGTGCAGTGAAGGTCTGTTCTGCGCAAGCGCGAGGTATATTGGACTGGATTGGATTGGATTGAATTAAAGTGGATTGTGTTGCGCCATAGCCGCGGCAGACGCTCTGGCGCCGGCGCGTGCCCAGGTGTGCGCCTGAATTGCGCAGTAGCCAAGTCTGACGCTGCACCGGAGCCGCTTGATAGCCGTTTCGCGTGGCTCGTGAAGAGCCGTGCTGAGCATGCGCGAGGAGCAGTTAGTGGACAAGACTGGACTGGACTGGACTGGATTGGACTGAATTAGACTAGACTGCACTGGATTCGACTGGATTGCTGAACTTTAGCTCACGCTACGTATATCCTGGCATAACAGAGCTAAGCCACTACTAATTTTTTTTTTCGCTTCCTGTTTGTTCAGTTCTTCTGAAATAATAATTTTACATATTAGGTGTCATTACTGATAGCTATTGATTTAGCGAGGACTTTTTAATGTTGACTGGAGTGGTCGCTTGCTACGCCAGGTGGGGTGATTACAATGAAGGGAGGCGAGGGTGGTCTCCCTTAGTGTAGTCATCTCGTGCAGTCTTCTTTGTGTAGACCTCTAGGTAAACTTTTTAAAAGTGTTCTTCAATTTGTTCTTCAATGTTCTTCTTCAGTGTTGCCCGGTTTTCTCTATAGCTTAGTGTGATCTTATTTAGTGGTCTTTGTGAGTAGTATTGCTGTGAAGCTTTCTTTATTGATGCCTTCTCACGCAGTCGTTTTTGTGAAGTAGTCTTGTGTAGTATACCTTAGAGTTGTATTTGCGTAGTATTTTTATGTTGGTTTCTTAAGTGCAGTCCTAGCGTGTAGTTTAGAGTAGTGTAGTTTCCTTGTGCGGAAATTATTGCTCTCCTGTGGGGCCTTCCTTGCGTAGTCTGCTTTAGTGTTGCCTTCCTTGTGCAGTCATCAGTACAGTTTTTGTCGCCTTTAGTGAAGTTTTTTTGTGAATTGCTGTGTAGTTTTTGTTGTAGTTCACTTAAGTGTTGTTTTTGTGTAGTCTTCATTAGTGTTGTCTGGCCTTCTTGTGCAGTCGTTTTTCGAGCAGCCTTATGTAGTTTTCTTTGGGTAGCCGTCTTTTGTAGTTTTGTTTTCTAGTCTTTTTTAGTGAAATTTTTTGTTGTATAAACCTGTGGGATCTACTTTAGTGTGGTCCTCTTTTGTATTCCTCTGCGCATAATCTTCTTTAGAACAGTCGCCTTGTATGACCTTCTTCAGTGCAGTCAAGTAATGCATTCTTCTTAGTGAAGTTTGTTCGGGTCGCCATGTTCAGTATAGTATTTGGTATAGTTATCTTGTGTAGTCATCTTTAGTGTAACCCTATTGTGTAGCCCCTGTTAGTGCTGTCTCCTTGTGTAGTCATCTTTTTGTAGCATCCTTCTGTACTTTTGTTGTGGAGTTGATTTTGTTTATTTTTTCTTATGTAGTATTTTTGTGTAGCCTTCTTTCGTAGTCCAGTTGTGTGGTTTCCTTCAGTAAAGCGTTTTCCCGTAGTTTTATTCCGCAGTATTCTTTAGTGCTGTCTTTAGTGTATACTTCGTTCTTAGATGGGATTTTGTGTAACCTCCTTTACTGCAGTCTTCCTTACAGTAGTCTTTTTGTGTAGTATTCTTTACCATAGTCTTCTATATTGTAGTTCTTGTGGTATACTCATCTTGTGTAGTCTGCTCGTATTGTCATCCTCAGTGCAGTCTTCCTTAGTGCAATTTTTACGCAGGCAGCTTTATGTGGTATTTCTATGTAAGCTTATTTAGCGTAGTCTTGGTGTGCAGTCATTAGCAGTTTTCTTTTCGATAGTCTTATTTGGTGTAGTTCTCTTTGTGCAGACTTCTTTAGTATGGTCTTATTAGTAGCCTTCATTAGTGTACACATCTGTGCAGTCTATTCGTGCAGTCTTTACTTTAGCCTTCTTTCGGGGAGTCCTTTTTGTGTAGGCTTCTTGCGTACTCCTCTTTAGTGTAGTCTTCTGAAATAATCTTTCTTATAGGTATTCTTTGCGTAGCATTCTCGTGAAGTCGTATTTGGGGTTTTATTTGTGTTGTCTTCTTGTCAAGCCCGCTTTGTTGAGTCTTATCATGTAGTGTTCTTGTAAAATATTCTCCAGGAGGCTTACTGTGTAGTCCTGCTTGTGTTTTCTTTTCGTGTAATTGTGTTAAGGAACGGGACGCCTCGCTATGCTGCGGTAAATATCAAACGTTGGTTAAGGATTTAAAGGAGCACATGTGGATGCCTAGGAAATTCTTCGTTAATTTTTAACTAGAAGCAATCATGCCAATGTTATTTTAACCTGCTTTTTATCGTTTTTCCTCTTTGTAAGCGAAAGGTGAAATTCAAGCTGTGTGAAATTTCAAATCACGTGAAACTGGTGACTGGACGTTTAAATCAGGTAATCTTTCGATGTTGCAGTGCCTTGAATTCCAGTTGAAAGGCACAAAATGCTTGTAGTGAACTTAATCGGGAGCAGTCGCTTCTTTTTTCTTTACTGCGAAAGTTTCCTATTCTGAACTGTGTTTCCCTGCAGGGTTTTCGAGAACTGTATTTGAAAGTCCTCGACAATCTTACCTTACGCCGACAATGTTTGTTCGTAGCTCACAATTCTAAATTACGAGGTGGCACAAGAAGGAAAGATATGGCTGTCAACAGCATATTAACAATACCGATTCCATTATTATGTGCGTGGTTACGCTGACTTTTGCACCTATAGCAGTGGCATATACTCCCTATGCTATTTCCTACATTCTTGTTAAGCTGCGATTGATGAAGACGCGATACACAAGGAAAAAACCACACCTTCACTCATGTTAATATCAACTGCTAGAGACAATATAGCCCTGACACCCGTAGAAGACGTCAGTGTTGTATAAGATCAAATGCACCATTCTTTTTTTCAAACCATGTGGCGCTGCTTCCTTCTGCATTCCGCACGTACGAATACCTAAACACCACCCTCACACGCTTCATCGTTCTATAAGAAAGAAAAATGCCTCGGTTGGAGGACCCGGGAGGCAGCAGTGACTTGGTGTATAGAGCGAGGCGTCTGCCTTTTGCCAGTGGCTACATGTACAAGTGAAAACGCATGATGTTTGGACAAGGTTTGTACAGAATATAACAGATACGGTACATAAGCGAAGCCAAGAGGAATGATACGTATACTTGTAAGGTTTCCCAGATCGGGAAGGATGAACAACCTCAGCGCATGCAGGTATAGGGCTTCACCGCAGAGATTTGATTCTGTCCATTTGACGGCGCGTAGGCCTCTCTCTCTCTCTCTCTCTCTCTCTCTCTCTCTCTCTCTCTCTATATATATATATATATATATATATATATATATATATATATATATATATATATATATATACATATATATATATATATATAGGGAGTAGTAGAACTTTGAAGATGGTAGAGAACACAAGAGAAGAAAAACTTCGAACAAGGTAAAAGCACGATTGTGGCCTACGTTTCAGCAAAGAGAACTTGCTTTCCTCAGGGGCCCTGAGGAAAGCAAGTTCTCTTTGCTGAAACGTAGGCCACAATCGTGCTTTTACCTTGTTCGAAGTTTTTCTTCTCTTATATATATATATATATATATATATATATCAAGGTTGCAGTCGTCATTGCCAGTGCTATTCGGCTTTTTTTCGAAATATTTAATAGGGCCGAATGACGTGTGCTTGTCACGTTTCTTTTTTGATTCATTGATAAATAACCGAAAATATAAGTCGAGAAAAAATCCGCCGTTTTCCGGGAGCGGGACTCGAACCCACATCTCCGCATAACCGGTGCGGTGCGTTAGCCATTACGCTATCCCCACAGCGGCTTCTCTCTCGACTTTAAAGCGGGGGTTTATATTTACAAGAGCTCTGAGGCCGGTCAACTAGCGCCGCCCCTCGACTACCGCGGGAGACGTAGAACGTCTTCTTTCCCAGCGGCCGCCACGTAGAACGTGGTCGGAGGTCGGGGTTAGCAATTGGCATATCCGAACTGCTGGAGCCAGTGCCTCGTAATGCATGTAGCAGAACAGAGAGATACGGGACGAGGGACTCGGTAAAGATACATATCAAGGTTGCAGTCGTCATTGCCAGTGCTATTCGGCTTTTTTTCGAAATATTTAATAGGGCCGAATGACGTGTGCTTGTCACGTTTCTTTTTTGATTCATTGATAAATAACCGAAAATATAAGTCGAGAAAAAATCCGCCGTTTTCCGGGAGCGGGACTCGAGCCCACATCTCCGCATAACCGGTGCGGTGCGTTAGCCATTACGCTATCCCCACAGCGGCTTCTCTCTCGACTTTAAAGCGGGGGTTTATATTTACAAGAGCTCTGAGGCCGGTCTTTACCGAGTATGTATCTTTACCGAGTCCCTCGTCCCGTATCTCTCTCTCTCTCTCTCTCTCTCTCTCTCTCTCTCTCTCTCTATATATATATATATATATATATATATATATATATATATATATATATATATATATATATATATATATATATATATATATATATATATATATATATATATATATATATATATATATATATATATATATATATATATATATATATATATATCTCTATCTCTTCCTGGAGGAAGGAAAGGGGAGACAAAACGTGCTTTGACCGAGTTACCAAGCTAAGAGCTGATCGTATAGAGCAGGAATAATGTCTTGGTTGCATCAAATATTTTGCGGAAACGTAATGGAAGGACTTGAAGCGTGAAGTCGCCATTTCCAAACGTATCTCAGGTATGTACAAAATAGTGTTTTTAAGGTCATTTAAACAATTCAACAATTTTTGCACCTCTTTGATTGAGCTTCGGGCTTAGATGCTGAATCGGCATCGAACTTGGGACTCCAGTTTCAGCCTAACTATCGGTGATTTTGTAACCCAGACACCCCCTCCCTAAGCACGCAGACAGACGCACACGCACACGCACCCGCACACAATGAACGTACGCACCAACACATACCCTTCACAGGATTATGAGTATTTTTTCGGGCATTGCTATATTTAAGCTTCCAGGTGGAGTTGCGCTGTCCCGACCCATTATTATCATCGAGTCCGGATTAAACACGGTATTCGAACATCGCTATATAGGCCCGCACAGATCCCCTGCTTTGTCGGTACCCCGACATTCACACGAGCCGAAGAAGTTTTTTTCGCTCAAGTGAACTCGCGCTCTATTGGTCGCGGCCGAGGCTGTTTAAGTCCCGACTCGCGGTGTACTTAGGGCCACTGGTTAGGCTTGCCGGATCACTTTTTTTTTGCCTGCTCGCAAACATTCGTCCGTTTACGAAGCCTCCGTAAACCGACCTGTCACGGGAAGCCAGCCGGTCTTTTTCTGTTTCTTTTCCAACGTCTCTATTCATCCGGGCTTCCAGTAGTACCCGCTTTAGTATATGCAAAGCCCGTCGCTTTTTGTACGTTGTGTACGCACCACTAGACAAATCGGAGGTCTATAAACCTATAGAGAGGAACGCACACAACTCGACGCCTATATATTCGCAGGCTCCTTTGTAACGTCGTTAAGCCACCACCACCGGGCAGGCTGTATTCAAGCCATGCATGGTGAAACGCTGCGGAAAACTACGGAACAGCATAAAGCGTAGTGGTGTCGAAAGCGGCCCATCTACGCGGATAAAACCGATCGGAGGGCGCCTGCCTTTGTACTTTCATCGATGGGGGCGGACGGTGCGGGGGCCTATTGTGTTTCGATTAGCCCGCGATGATAGGTCCCTGAGGACATCCGATGGCTAAAGAGGGTGGGAAGCCGACAGAGGGACGGGGGTGGAGAGGAAAAAGTAGAAAAAACGTTTCCTTGGCAAGGGTGCTGACAGCCGCCCCGCTTCAGCCTCACGCGGTTGACTGAGCTCTATTGCAAAGAGGGGGATTCTAGGGAAACGCGGGGAAGGGTCATCCCCCTTGTGGAGAAGTTTCGAATCTGGCTCAAGCACGGTTTTTTTTTTCCTTGGAGGGTAAAGCTCTCAACACTAGCACGCGTCGGATGCTATACACACATATACACTGGCGTATCGCGTTGTGTGGGTTAGCTGGTTTGTTTATTTTTTGTGTGTGTCGAGGGGGGTGGGGGAGGACTGCCCATCTGATTCTTAGGGAACCGTAAACAGAGCGGTAACATTAAAAAAGCAAAGAAAAAGGTGTTTTCCCTGCTTTTGAACATTGGGTTTGCTGCAAGTTTGCCTAAACACCAATGTACGCCGGGTTCCTAACTTTTTTGTACGAGTGTTTCTCTTGTACTTGCTTTTATTTGTCGAAACAAAGTTGGGTGGCTCTTTAGTCGAGACTAGGCACGCCGGCTCTGACGAAGCGAGACTCAGGGAAACGTGCGGAACCGAGAGGGCATCCGAGTGTCATCGGCAGTAGTGCGCGGCGAGGAGTTTATTTTAATTCTTAAGAATTTCACCCAAGTTCTCAATTTCTTGCTAACCCAATTGGTCTTGAAGTCTGAGATGCGCATGACAGCAAATACTAGGACATGTTTTCGATTGAGCGGTGGCTGGCTGCAGGCAGTAGATAACAGTGGTGCAACCTGTAACAGGGAACGCCAGGTTTCGATCTTCCTTGACGGCTTTGAGGGTGACAGACATCAGTCAATCTTCTCGTCCACATAAAGAGACAACTTGTGGACATGGCGGGAAGTTTAACCACGTGTGCACAAATCCCTTGCCCAGTTATATACTTTCTTTGGACCTAGGAAGCCTGGAGAGGAGGATCATCCAGATACCATAACGCGACTGTCCTTACAACGCCACCTGTGTTGACCAGTGCAGACAAACGGTAAGAAATGCCCCAAGGTTGCGCTGACGGGAGGCTGCCGTTAGGCCTTACGTTACGCGCAACGGTATCGTCCCCGACAGAGACTGGTTCGACGTCTACGGCCACCACATTCATTCTTTGGCATTCTCACACATGAGCAGACCTAAATGTTATCTGCAGGGTTTCTTTTAATGCGTACCATTCTGTGCCGAGCATCCCCGCAGCCAGGACCATGTAACGCCCTGCATTTCCACAAAAATGCAGATATCGCGGGAGTTCCACCTGTTATCGCGGGAGTTCCACCTGGGAGTTCCACCTGATAACACGTCGGGCGAAATTTTCAAAAAACTAAATAATGGGAAAAACACAAAAAGTGCCGAAAATGGCGAAACGTGTAACGCTCTGCCACAATTAGGCAGATTTCGTGAAAGTTCCACCTCTAAAAGTTATAATAGTGTATAAGGAAGTAATTGGTCGAAGGAAACTTCGAAAAACAAATAAATAAAAAGAATATAAAATAATTACGGAAAATGTCGAACCGTAACGCTAATTTCGCGAAAGTTCCAAATGTGACCGTTATATTAACGCAAATGGAAATAATTGGTACGACGAAATTTTGGAAAAATAAAAAAGAAGAAAAATATTACAAAATTACCAAAAATGACAAAACGTATGACGCATGGCATTTCCACAACAATGCAGATATCGCGAAAGTTCCGCCTGTAAGTTTTATAATAGTGTGAACAGAGATCGTTGGTCGGACAGGATTAAAAAAATACACCCTAAAAACTCACACTCAACAAAAGCGGAATGAGAATGCTATGCATTAATGGATAATTCTATGAATTTCTGCAGAATTTTTTTTTCGCTTCGGACGAGCCGCGACAAACCATGGGTTCAAATTACAATGTCTGTATTACAAAATATACCGGTTCCGAATGCCGGTTGGAGGAAGAAGCATCGAGGCTCCAAATGAAGTGTACGCACCGAAAGAGCGCTCTGAACTTACGTTGTGAGGTGAGTTGTAACCAGGAGCGTAAGCAGAAATACTCAGAGGGGGTGGGGGGGAGTGGAGGGGTGCGGGCCCTAAAAAAATGGAAGGAAAGGAGGACGAGCAAAGGTAAGCAAACAGAACAAGAACTAGCAATTTTTGACAACAATTGTCAGCAAGCAAACACAACAGGAAGTAACCATTTTTAATAACAACTGTCAGCATTTAAATTTGTTCAGTCCTATATGTATATTGAATTCTCGATCTGTGTTAGTGCAGCAAATTTCACGGTTGGTTCTGTGGCGGTAATTTTCGCGCCAGGCAAGGCGATTTATAACATGCTCATACCACTATTTTGCTGTGTACTGAGTGGTATATCTGTTTTAGTTTTGAACCGATTATTTTGGCATAAGAGAAGCCATTCAAATGCTATTTCCATGTGATTGTTAATTTTTTTGTGCTTCTTGCTTATGTACTGCAGAAATTGGATGCTGTACATTGTGTTGTGGTGGTGCCGTGCGGCGGCCCGCAGCTCTGTTAAGCTGTTCTTTGAGGGAGCATTTTCTGCTGGCCTCTGGCATCGTTTACATTGTATATGATGCCAATAAATTCCGAGATTTCAAAAATATAATCCTTTCATAACAAAGTGTACTGCTGGTCGAGTTGGTAGTTCATTGTAAAAGATGCTACAGCGCGAAATAAAACACGGACACAGAAAGACGACGGGACGAGCGCTCGTCCCGTCGTCTTTCTGAGTTGGTGTTTTATTTCGCGCTGTAGCATCTTTTACAATTAATCCTTTCAGCCCTGATCATTTTTGTTTCAACCATAACAATACTTTCTGAATGTTTTCTTAAATTTTCGGGGACCCTAACCCCACAAACAAAAAAATAGACCTGGTATTGCATGTATTAACTGAATTATTTATGAGGCAATTAATTAGAATAAATTGCAATGAAATATTTTTTGTTGAGTAGAGTCACGTTTTTGTGCGTGCTTTTCCAAATTTTATCATTACAAAAGCCTGCAAGTAAGAAATGAACTTCGGAGTGCAGGCATTTATAGATTTACAAGCGTGAGAATAAAACTAGTACCCCCGCTTTTTTAGCCTCAGTGTCGTAATTTTGTCTTCACTGGAGCTTCTTCGTCTTTGCAGAGTTCAGGTCACGTTACAACGCAACAGCGGTAATGTCTGTCTCAATAGGCATCCTTGAAGAACAATAAACCAGAAAACTGGTTGATTGATTGTAACGCACCGACGCAACGCAGGCGATGAGGCGCGCCGTAGTGACAGGGCTCCGGATTAAGTTTGATCACGTGGGGATCTTTACCGTGTTCCCAAAGCTCGTACACTCGGGGATTTAGATTTTTGCCTCCATCAGAAAAGCGGCCACCAGAAAAATTGCAGTTTTACTTTTGTTTTCTAAGCGCTATAGGAACTTTTATGTGGTGGCGTCAATTGACTCCAGCAGGTTGCAAAGGGTTCATTTTATTTAGTTTTATTCCAGTCAACGAGAGTTACCAAGGAATTTACAGAAGTTAAAAATCCAATGACTTCAGGATGACGCCGTATTCCACAAAACTTTTCCACTTCTTTGTTAGCTTTCCCCGCTGAGGCACTACAATGGCTGATCTTCGTGGTAAGCACATACATCGAAGCCACACGTGCTTCGTGCGTAGTTTATCCAGACAAAAAACAACTATCGGTAGACATATTTGTTTACAGGAAGGGTTATTTTGGTCTTTAGTACCCCCCCTCTCCACGGGATCGAAAATTTTAGAGTGTGCGGTGCGAGGGGGGAGGAGGAGGGAGTCGCAGCCTCTTCGCCTTTCCCCTCTACATACGCCAGTAGTTGTCGTGTTAGTGGTTGGCTGGAGATTAATTTAGGTGCTCTGTGGGTATCAAGTGGTCACAGAAAGCTCGTGCACCAGCTGGATATTAGTTTCGCCTCCATTAAACAACTAGCAGCAGCGTCCGGTAACCAGAACCGCGTCGTGGTTATTTGGAGATAATGCCTTGGGTATTCAGCTACCGGCGCCCGTAAATTCGCAGGAATGGTCAGTGCAGTGCTTCGTAGGGTATATTTTGTAGTGCACAAAAGTTCGCGTTATGGGCTGACATCCCGTGTAAGGTGAGAACCTGCCACTGAATGAAAAAAAAACTTATGATCCCTACACTCGTTCCTTCATCACAACCCTTTTGCACTGTGTCCGAAGCGAAACTGTCCCGAAGAGTTAAGTGTCTGGTTTCACCTGTGTTTAACTGTTTGTTCTTCAGTGTATATAGCAGAACGAATACTTATTTACCAGTATTTACAGTAAATCTTCATTATAATGAACCCTCGTTACTCCACACATAGCTTTTTTTATAAACTGCAGTGTTTTATTGGGCGCACTGCTCTTCGCAGAGATAAATCATTTCCGCCTTTAAAGAAGTGTCGCCTACAACGGAGCCAACTTGCCGTCCCTATGTCTTCGTTACAGCGACGGCTTACTTTATACATGTTTTCCTTGACACGAGGTTCGAGCAAATTCGACGTTGCTATGGCAACCACTGCATCTCTCCGGCGTACCACGTCGGTCTCGTTTTGTGCTTGAAAGGGGACGTGAAAATAAGGTACAACTTCAGTTCAATTAACACACTGCTTCGTCCACATAGAATTGACACCAAATTTATCCCAAGCTTCAAACAAATAACCGAGATAATAAAGAAAACAGATGATGCGGTGGCGACCCCCCCCCCCCCCCCCGTCCCTTTCCTGCGATTTTTCTGTGACGTCACAGTACCTCGTTTCTGTAAACAGCAGCCGCCGACTAAAGCCACTACCAAAAAACCTGACTGTACGATGGCAGTGGGGCCTCTAGTTTCATTTAATCGCATCACTTGGATGCTAACAAGCAGCCAACACAACGATGACAATGTTTTCTGTGCTGGTCAATTTTATGTCACACCTGCCAGTGTTACATCGCTGCAGCGCGAAATTTGAATAGTTTTTCAATATTTCTAGCGTTTCTTCGGTTTAATAAACGCCTTTCGTGGCTGTAATGAAACTGGGTCAGCTGACAAAGTTGTATTCTGCCTCCCCCTTCAGTAGCGTCGACACTTAAATGATATTGAATGGTGTTATCTTAAAGGGACAGACAACCGATTTTTGTGTAGTGCATGTCATCTAGCTCATATGAAAACCAGCAGTTTATATACTGCGGTAACCGCAAAGAATTTCATAATAAACAGACGTAAATAATTTCCGTTGTGCACAAAAAGTTTTGAAGTCTGGAAGGTGGCGACACGTAGTGTACTATGTTAGGTGTACTAACAACTCTGTCGATTTGAATGCGTGATTCAAAACCGCCTAAAGGAATAAGAAAGCGTGCACATTACTTTTGTTTAGTCGGGGACAGGTTTTAACACGAAAGTGTTTTATGCCGAGGTCCACCAAGATCTCACTGACGTCATATCCGTCACGGAAATGACATCGCCAGAAAAACTTCGATTGAAGCGGCTGCGCCGGGATTTGAACCACAAACTCTATCGCCGCAACGGGAGGTACGAAATGCGCTGCCGACTGCGCTATGAACAGACGCGTTAACAAGACGACAAACGCACCTGATATCGTTGCCTTCAGACGGCGTTGTCGTCTAGAAGAGACGAAGCGAAGAAGTGCATCATGACGCTAATGAGCGCCGACAGTTGACGTCTTGATGCCAGCGCCTACGTGTATACGGGTGACTCGCAGCGTTACCTGCGGAGAAGCCTGTAAGGCAACGACTACGGACTAAGATCTACCCCGACTTGCGAATGTCGCGCTCGTGGCACGGTCCGCTACTCATTTCGCTGCAGCGTACCGTGTGTTCATCAAACGATTCGCTGACAAACCGTTTGGTTTGCCAGCGCCTGCGAGCGTCTGTTTGCAAAGGTTTGCGAGCGCCTGTGGTTTCAGTCGGATTAACGCAATGCCCCGGCGCGTGCAACCCAGTGTCTAACATTGATGCGTATAACGGTGCGATGCCGACGAAATATAAATAGGGATGTGCAAGTTCATATCGATGCACAACAAACATTCAACTGCTCCCGTGAAGGCACATTTACCTTTCACGTTTTACCGGTACCTCTGGAAGAGGGAACAGCCACATTTTTAAATACCTCTTTCAATCTCACGTGCAGTTAGAAGTGTGTAATGGTTGCCAGCGTTCCTTCTTGCAGGACAAGTATGGCCGGTAGATCTAAAAATTCCGATTTCACAAGTTGTAGGGCGCTATCATCAAAACCGTTTCACGTTAAGGTGTTTTAGGTGATGCCCTTTCATTTGGGATAACAAAATATACGTGACAAAAATCAGTTGTCTGTCCCTTTAACGAAACCTTAAGTGGTTTTTAACCACCTTAACCTTTTTGTTCGAGAATACGATCCAACCTAGGTCTTCTTTCCCAAGTATGTTTCAGCTTGCAACCTCAAAGGGAAGCCCACGAGGGTGCAGCGTGGACGTTCCAGTAACCAGTGCCACACGGGGCCCCAGCCTGGTGCTCGGCTGAAACTCAACGGAGGAGGCCCTGATTCGATTTTCCGGTCGATTAGGCAGCCAAGCAGCGAGCTTCCGAGAGCAGCTTCCGTCGGTGGCGGCGGCTTCGGGGAGCCGGGAAACCGATCAACTTCTTGTCTCCCCCGTCTTCGGCACACTGCGCCTCGAGGCGTACTTCCGCGGGGTACTTGTCCGCTATTTCCAACGCATCATCGATGTTGTTTGCTTTATGGCCCTCTTTCGTATCTGAGTGCGTGCATGTTGTACCTGCCATGGCTGGTTTCTTGTATGTTGACATTGAACTTCAATCTTTTTTGTTGTTCTGTAGAAATGTGCTAAGTTTCCTCTTTCACAGTGCTTGAGGCAACTTGGATTTTTTAGAAATACCTGCCTGCTGTCATGCTTTTTTTTTTGGAACCCACTTATCTCTGTAATGTACCACCCTGAGGACACCAATAAATAAAAACGCTCGTTCCATTGTGCCGTGTTGAAAGCAGGACCGTCGGCGATCTCGATTTTGTTATTCAACTTGCAGAATTCAGCCAAGTGAGTGAGTGAGTGAGTGAGTGAGTGAGTGAGTGAGTGAGTGAGTGAGTGAGTGAGTGAGTGAGTGAGTGAGTGAGTGAGTGAGTGAGTGAGTGAGTGAGTGAGTGAGTGAGTGAGTGAGTGAGTGAGTGAGTGAGAGAGTGAGTGAGTGAGCGAGCGAGCGAGCAAGTGAGGGAGTGAGTGAGGGAAAAGAGGACCAAGCTTTGCAGAGGGCACCAGCAGTTGCTCCCGTCTCAGCAGCACAAAGCTCTATGCGTCCAATCCCCTCGAGTCTCATAGGCTTGTGTCCATCATGAACTGGAGGGACCAGGCGTGGTGTGTACCGGCTTGTGATCCAGTGCCCGTTCAGGAAAAGAACCGCTTCCAATGACGAATGCGAGGCAGCTCCCTTTCCAAGTCGTTTAAACGTAGCTGCCATGATCACTTCACAACGTGTTCCCAGTCTATTTGTACCTGCGAACTTTTATTTTCACGTCTTCAAGGAGAGACTTCGTTTCCTGAAACAGTTTGCCTGTCTCTTTTCTAGACTCTCTTCCTACTAGAGCCCCTGCCGACTCTGTGATTACCATCGTTAGCTTGCCATTATTATGTCTGTATTGTATTAACTCGCTCCGCTTAATACCCCGATTTTGTTCTCAAGCGTTATTATAAATTGAGGTGCACTGTATCTTATTGATTGCCCGTTAGGTTCTTTTGTTAGTGCTAGTTCCGTCCTTTCTTTACGTTTAATAGCCTTGATAGCTCCCTTCCGGTCCAGTTATTACTGCTCTCGAGCTTGCCCAGCCCCTCAACATCCTGTACAATACCCAGGTTTTCACTTTAAACGTAGTCGATTTCGTTTAACAGCGGAGCGGTTCTTGGTCAAGGCTTTTATGGGACAAAATTTGGTAACACTGTCGCAGTGATGTGGACAGGCATATCCTAGCGAGGTGGCGAAAAAACAGCGAGCGAGCGAAAAAACACATGCCCGCAAGTTAACAGAATGCTTGAACGAGACGCCCTATAAAGGTAAGCTATTCTGGACTACTAAATGTTGTGGCAGCGTTTATTGCACTTACCGACATTGTTGGGCAAAAAGAAAACATTCAGCGTATTTGAGGCCCGATGCCAATACTAAAGTGATTTTCGCAGGGTCCTTTAAATAAAAATGCATGGCTACTCAATTTTTGAGATAGAACATAAATAATACTCCATGAAAAAACAAAAAGCACTCGCGGTGCCTCCCAGCGGTGCCTCCCAAAGTAACAAAAGGTTCCAGCGCGAGCGGTGGAAACCCGGCAAAAATGGATTGACGCGAACAGGAATCGATCGGCTGGCTTTGAGAAGAAGCTTCGCGTTGCAATTCGGGAATGACAGGCAGCTTCGCTGTTAACATCAGCGTTCGCGACGTTAAGTCAGGGAAGCTGGGCTAATTATTTTTAGTGGGGACTTCTACATGTTCTTTCCCCACTTCCTTTTTTACAGACGAGAGAGAGAGAGAGAGAGAGAGAGGGAGAGAGAGAGAGAGAGAGAGAGAGAGAGAGAGAGAGAGAGAGAGAGAGAGAGAGAGAGAGAGAGAGAGAGAGAGAGAGAGAGAGAGAGAGAGAGAGAGAGAGAAACACCTTTAATGGGCAAGACGAATGAATTCATTATTTTCAGGCGGCTTTGTACCGCAAATATGACCACGGTTTGGCCTCTGGTATTGCGATTACAAATTACAAAGTTTCCGACCGCAAGATCAACTGCATGCTGCTCTCCTGTTTCTGCCTTCCATTTTCCAGTGTCTGTGTACTTTGCTTTTGCAATATTCGTTGCGAATTCGACATCCCCGTAGGTTTGGTTGGTTGGTTGGTGGGTGCGCCGTAGGGTCAGACTATGTGAGCCCGGCAAGATATGCTACCAATTGTTCCTCCCGAACGGCCCTTAAGGCGTCAATGTATGGCCACATCACCACGAGTCTGCGGGTTCCGCGCCTCAAAGGAAGCTACTGAGGAGGCGCAACACCTTCCTCCACAGTGTCTAAGAAGACGTTAATGCCGCCATGGTCTTACTACAGCCTCCAGTGTAAGCTCAACGGCCCTTACATGAGAACTAAGAAAAACCCTGTGGAAACAGCCAGAAAGAGAGAGAGAGAGAGAGAGAGAGAGAGAGAGAGAGAGAGAGAGAGAGAGAGAGAGAGAGAGAGAATGCACATTTGTTGATTGTTATAGGTGCATGTACATCTGGAGAACACTTAATTACTGTAACCACATTCCAATTCCCACGGATGGCTCGGTGAATCAGCACCAAGGGGTAGGTAGCCCAGCAGCGCACGCTATTGCAGCTTCGCAAGTTTTCTGTGCTACGCGACTATAAAGTGTCCTGGCACCACTGCTACATTGCGAAGAATTAAGTCACATAGGCCGGAGCAACTCATTGTTGTTACAGGTTCGAAAGCAGCATTGTAACTATCGCAGCGCGGGAACCCTGCGAAAAGGATTCCCCAGCGTTCATTACGGCTTGTGCCAGAGCTCAGCAGCATGGGTTACAACGTGCGATATCAGTGGCTTCCGGCTCACGTTGGCGTCAAGTGCAAGGAGGCTGCGGTTCAGATGACATGAAATCCGCTGTCATTTGCACCTACCATTAAAGTTTTCTGTGACCAGCGGACCAAGTTCAGGCGGACATTTATAGACAATCTGAACTCCGTGCGTGATCACCAACATTAACAGCCTTGCTGTGGCGATTCAAGATAAGCCTCACGTGATCGCTTCGGTACTCGTCATGTGGGGCAGTAGGTGTCCAACATGCGTATCCTGGCCAAAACATGCTGCAGAACGGACAACCCTGTTCGCAGCGGTGCGAAAGTTGGCAGTCTTAGACAGCGCGCTGACATCTTCTTCCAAGGGGACATCGCCGCAGAAAGCGTCCACAGCCTCTGTTTTATAGCTAGATATTGGTGCAAAGGCGTACAAGGACTAACCTCCGTCTTGTCGAGGCAGCGTGGTGGGCGATTGGCTTGCCGGGAAGTTGCCTCCGTTCCCCCGATGAGTAGCCGAGAGCAAAGCGCAACTTGTTTAATGCACGGGGAGCAGGGAACAGCGATGATACAGGTGGCAGCAGAGTGGCATGCTTACAACATGACAACTCGAACGAGCAGAAAAACGTTCTCAGCAGGGCGCGAATGCGCACCGACCCCCCCTCGTTGGAAAGAGTGCCTATTCATAGTCTCCCATTCCACGGTAAAAACAAAGCCGACACGTTAGAGTAAAAAACACACAAGCAAAAACACTGTCGCAAAGTCGTAGAGTCGATGACTCAGGCGCCGCTGCCGTCAGCGGACGCTGCGCCAATCCCTGCATGCTCGAGAGGGTTCTGGCCGGGCCGCATTTTAAATGTCGCGTCAGCGTGCACCGAATTTTACGGTGATGATGATGATGATGATTTCTATTGGTTTCCCCTTTGTATCGGGGTGATGACATGTCATCTTACCAAAAAGGACTAATATACATATGTTTTACACTTTTGGTTCAATACTAGCGCTGCTTAGGGCAGGCACAAAAAGCTTATTAGGCACAAAATACTTTTTTTTTCTGTTACAGGTGGTAACTGTCCTAGGCAATATTCCCCTCTCTGCTTTTCGTCCACCAGCATTCTAACCTTCTTTTCGTCCCCTCGACAGCCTTGAAGGTAACTTCCTCTGTGATACCCTTAAATCCTAGGGCTTCTGAAAGCCCAATATTCCCTTCATGTAGATTTGGATGGATACCCTCACATTCTAACACGATGTGCCGCATATTTTCTGTTTCTTTTCCGCAGACCACGCATACCCCATCATTTTGTGAATACTTCCCCACAAAACTCTTAGTTCGCAGGCAACCTGCTCTAGCCTCAAAAAGCAAAGCACTGCCCTGGGAATTATCGTAGAAATTTTCCTTTCTGATGTTCATCTTCTCAGCCCTGTACATCTCTAACGACGTTTTAGCTTCCATTTTTTCCCTCCATTTATTCGTTTCAATCTGCCTTGCCTCTTTTTTGGTTACCTTGGCTGTTTTGGATTCCCCACTGTTCTTTCCGTATTTCATCGTTAGCCTTCTAGTCTTTCTTAACCACTGCGTGTCCACGCTTTTCAAGTATAGGTACCTAAAAACCTTAGCTGCCCACCTTCGTTGATCCATTGCCCTCAACCTCATCTCAAAGCATATTTTACTCTGAGCTTCTCTAACTTCAAACGACGCCCAGCCCATATCTCCCTGAACTGCTTCGTTAGTTGTTTTTCCATGCGCGCCTAAGGCCAAACGTCCTACCGTTCAGGGCTATAGTTGGCCTTCACCTGGCAACTCCAACGCTATGCGGGTAAGTACTACCAGTGTCATTAAAAACATTAAAGGACTCTGGTGCTGCTGATCGTCCTCGCGTTGTGCGCTGTCGAAGCCTGCGCGCCGCGTCAACACACACACCACTGTTGATTAGTAACGGGCATTGCCGTGTAATATCTTACAACATCACATATTGCTTGAATGATCATAGCACACACGACCCTTTCAGTACTGGTAAAAACTTCCCCCACATTGCTTGCTGCCCTTCTTTGTATCAAGAGGTGAGCCCAAGCGATAGTGATGCGCTCGATAGCACGGGATATTCCCGCTGGTGAACAACGACGGATGCGGAGAGTATGGTGGACGCAAGACACAGCAGGCAACGTGAAGTTCAAAATAAAAAAGCATCCTGTTGATGCAAGCCGGTACGTCCACTATATATCCGACTTCCCACATTTCCTCAAGCATGACAGAAACGGCCTGCTGAAAGTGTACGTCGATGAGCTCGTAAGGGAATTTTCCTTTCATCTTTGCAATAAAAAACCTGATTGCCTGACTTAATCTTGATCAAAGTAGAATCAACATCGCCACCTTTCTCTACTTTATACTCGTTCAGAGCGGAATAATTTTCCGTTCAGGTAGCAATGTCGCACGTTGGAGGAGCATTCAAGACTGACTCAAGTGACCTGAGACTCAAGGCTACGCCAGGCATAAACAATGGCATTTGCACCCGAAATTCTTTGCCCATGTAGCCTGACATTCAACGCTAAGTCAGGCATTACCATAGGTCATCTGCAGCCTAACATATTTGAAAAATTGAGGATTGCTATGCCCTTGAACTGTTCAAGGACAGTACGTCTGGCCTTCATCTCTACGAGGCTGACATTGAAGCATGCTTGGAAGGCAGAGTTGTCACACAAGAGTTCTTGAGGTATCAGATTTGCAAACAACATTGTTTGCAAACAGAAGTAACAACATATAATTACGATATTAATGTGCAGACTTTTATACGAGTATTTTCAATAAAAAACATATGTGTGTATATTTCAACGATAGCTGCTGTGATACTGCATAGCTAGATAGTAATTCCACGCGTGACATTTCCAACTGATACAGCACCCAATATTTAATACTTCCGAAGAATCAACCACACTATCAAGGCTATTGGATCCAGTCTGTCAGCCAAATCCTTGCGAACAAACTCCGCTCCCAGTACAGCCCTCTCCGACTTCCTGGAGTACCTGGCGCATTGGGAGAAGCAGGGAGATGGAGCCGGAAGAATCGTCAGTGCATCTACAGCTCAATGTCTGCGAATACGCTGTGAACCACACAAATAAAGGTTTTGTTGCGCTAGTTGGTTCATAATCGTAATCATATCCTTGTCCTAACTGTGCTAAAACATAAACATAACGTTCGACGCAGTTACGGCACGGACTGCGAACGGACAGGGCAGGGCCCGTCCTGTCTGTTCACCGTCTTTGCCGTCGTAACTGCGCTGAACCCTGTTTTCATAACTGTAAATCCCACTTGAGCTCCAGTCGCACCTCACCAAAGACGGGTATACTTTTCACGACGCCGCGAGTGAGCCAAGGCCATATGAAAAGAACATGCACCACCCCCGTCTAACGACGACGATGGTTGAACGCGAAGCGTTCTCGTGATGGATTCTTTCCTTGGCAAATCCCATACTGCGAGTACGTGCATGCTACTGTGGAGGTACGTACCTTATTTTCTGGAATACTCACAGAAACTCTGCGGTGTGCACTCCATAGGCCTAATGTTTGGGTTTGAGCTTTACGGAGTGGATCGGCACCTCCTGCTTGGCGTTCGCTTCGACCATGTTAAAACGGGGCAATCGCATAGACGCCGGCTTCATAACGGGAGGGACCGAGGTTCAATTCGGCCCGCGGGAGGTTTTTGCTTTCACTTCACCCGCAATCACTAAACATCATCGTCAGAGAAAGTTGGCTTTCCTGCAGGGCGTATTGGCGTACAGCGGCATCAGTGAGGAGACAGAAGATTCGCTTTAATACTGGTTTGGGATTGCATGGGCGGCAGACTTCAGAAAGTAATCGCTGCCCGACACTGAGCAAATCTCTTGTAACCATGAACTAGATGTCCTCTCACACTTTGGTCAGGGTTAGATATGACAATACTGATCAATGTGCAAACAGGGCAATGTATCTGCTCCCATATGCCAGTTCTGTAAACAGGAACTCTACCGGGGATCAGTTCTTGTTGCCCTCATAAATAAGCAAACGGGTCCCCATCGTTCTTGTGTTCGCGGAGGCACGCTTTCCATAGACCATTGTTGGTGGTTCTGGATATATATGCTGGATACAACTGCAGCTAAAAACCGTTTCCTTCCCCCCCCCCCCCCCCCCCCCCCGTATCGTTGTCACCAATTTGAGCCCGTCTATTACCTCCGTCTGGTGAAGGTAGAAAGAAATACCAAAACTAAAACAGCGCCCTCATTACTCCGCATTCGCAGGGCGATAATAATCCGCCGTTCCTTCTCCTTTACTTACAAATTAAAAAGTATTCTTGATATGGTCAAACGCTGAAAACACTAGTTCATTCTTTTATTATCTATTTACCTATAATGTGTACCCGCAGCTTCAGCATAACGTGATCATTGACAATATAATTTTGAATTCGGAAACCTAGCATGGAATGTTCGTTCGGTTTCTTCTGGGGCTGGCTCGTGTTTATCACTGGATCGCGGGTCTTGTCACAACACATGACGGTTGCTGAAAATAATAGGTAATTGATAATTGCAGGAATGGATCTTCCTGCACGTTGAAAGAACACTACGAGGCCGCAAATCTCGCAGACTTCTAACCCTTACCTGGCTTCTCGGGACGTAAATTTTAGTTGAACTGCCTTGTTTTAAGGTCATCAAAGCTAATTTTCCTCTGTTTCGTGGCTACATAAAGTCGTCGCGTGAAGCTCGTTTCTAGATTTAGATGATTCTCCATCGGGTTACAGTTTTTTCGTGAATAATGTTTTCCACAGTTACATATTCAACAAACTTTCTTCAAATCTTTTGTGTGTTTCAGGGCACATGTATGAATGTGTGAAAATGAATCTAAGTGCTAAATAAAGACTGCCCAGCACTATGAAAATTGTGAACTCGGCTCGTGCTTTGAGAAGGATGTCGCCATGTGTCGTTCTGACATGGTTTGACACATTATTCTAAACAGAAACTTAGCTCCGAACATTGAAAAATGACCGAGGTCTATTTTGCACCATTCAGGTGATGTTTCCATTGCTTTGTGTAGAAATATATCTGGTGCATAGTTGACAAGTAATGTTAATCGGCTTTGATGTTGTGGTTGCTGTGTCGCTTATCTACTGCTACTATTGCCATTATTGGCGGTTGTGCAACCCAGTGGACCCCGAGTAAAAGTGATGCCGGGACGTTCTGGGGAAAAAAAAAAAAAAAAAAAAAACAATGGTCCCTGCGGCAAAGCCTGTGCGGGTAACCAACGCCGTGCTCTGAGGTTGAAAGGTTCGCCGAGGCATCTACAATTGCAGAAATGAATAGAGTAAGGAAGCAAGTGGTAGGCTCTCTCCTTGCTCCAGAAAGCTGAGGGTGCGGAAGCTAGGTTTTTTTTGTTGCTTCTAGGACCACATACTCCATTTATTGGCTTGTGTCATCACCCCACCCTACGGCAAACACCACCCTTATGTTTGCCGTAGGCTCCCAAGCACTACTTGCAAGGGTTGAAAAATAGCACAGCAAAATGGCCGAGCACGATTTTAGTCCCAACCGCGGAACAAATCGCACTATAACCAGATGAGTGGTTCCGAACGCACAGTACTTACAGCGAAACATTCAAGCAAAAAGTTTTCTTCGAGTTGTGATGTATAATAGCATTAGTGAAAACTATTACGTTAGAAATACGTACTTCAGTAAAACCTCATTAATTCGAACTCGAAGGGGACCTAAAACAGTTCGAATTAAGTCGAGTTCGAATTAACGGGCGGGCTTAGTATTCAACGAATGGACATCGCGCCACACTGCGCGGTTATCGTGAATTTGGCACTACTGTACGTTTGGGGCAGCCAATTTCTCAAATAATGGTCATAGAGCTCGAACAGCGAACGAAATAATTTGAGCAGTCAGGTTCACGCCAGAAACAGGCACCGACATGCATTCGCGTGTGCAACAAGCCGAATGTCAAAATAATGACGCTGTTTCTCCCTCGAAAGCACGTTTATGGATTGGCAACATACTGTCATCACCCTGGGCCGACTTATTCTACGAGGTGCGATGCAAACCAGGGGATCCCAGTTCGAATGAACCATTCTGGATACCGACGCTTTCGAATTATCGATAGTTCTGATCTGAGTTCTGATTCCCGGCCGCTGCGGCCGCTTTTCTGATGGAGGCGAAAAGCAAAAACGCCCGTGTGTACGAGATTTCGGCGCACGTTAAAGATCCCCAGGTGGTCGAAATTAATCCGGAGCCCTCCACTACGGCGCGCCTCATCACCTGCGTTGCGTCGGCGCGTTAAACCCTACAATCATCATCATCATTTTTCAACCATTCAAATATGGAGGGCTGTGCCGGGAGCAGGGCATCAGTTCGAATTAACATTAGGTTCGAACTACCCGAGTTCGAATTAACGAGCTTTTAGTCTAGTATATTTGAAGGGTACTTTAAGTATGCTTTGTATTTTGTAGATTATATTAAAAATGCAATAAAAATGTATTTTCCGAATTTTTTCGAAATATTGAAAATACAAGTTCAAAAATGTGGGAAAAATGCAGGACTTATGAATACTACTCTCCAAATAGATTGAGAATGCAGAGAACCGCACAAATGTATGCTTAATGTATTCAAAATATATGAAAAATGTATTTTGTTTATGCAAAATGAAACCGGTAAAAATGCACTCTGAGTAAGATACAAATAAATTAACCTAAATTAATTTAGAGCGGTACTCTGAGAATACCTTAAAAATTTGCTGCAGTATATTAATATATTCCGAATATAATGGCAATAAATTGCGGAAGGATCATGTTAGAAATACAACAGACATAATTAATGAAATTTTAGTGCAACCACGCACAGACCCAGGGATCACCTACAGGAATGTTGACACCAATTTTTGGTGTTATTCTTATGTCACGGTTCTCTTCCTTTACTCAACAGAATACTCTGGCTAAAATATTAGAGGCCTACGATGCGTGGAACATGCTTCAATTTGATCTCATTTATCGCGCCGACGGAACAGCAAGCGGAGCGGCGCGCCTCAAATGGCTATCAGCGTGACATCACTCCGTGCTAGGGAAAAGAAGGTGACGTGTGTACTTAAGGGGTTAGGCAGAAACTCGTGACCTCGCTTCACACGAGCGCCCCAGCGAGCGGTGACTGGGCGCTGGCGCGTTAACGAAATGATGCACGTAGCCAGAGCTACACGCATAACCGCCTCCCAGAATAGCACTCTTTCCGAAAACAAACTTCCAAACACGGGAAGGGAGCGGGTAATATGCCCTACAATCGCAGTAGAAGTCGCTATCAGTACTTTTATTGAACGCGGTCATCGAACATTCGCCACGAAGGTAGGAGGCCTAAGCTTGTTCAGGCAGTTCCGCCGCCCATCTCCAGCGGCGTGGTGATCGAAACAACGCCTTCACCGGCCTCCGCCGTGTTTTGAGGTCCGCGAAGAACGGTGAGGTAATAGCGGGGTTCTGCCATGCGCCCCCTTCCGGCTGGAAGCAATGGAAACAGAAACTGGCGTTTACCCGGCCGTTCTAGGCAATTCGAAGATCACTTTCGGGTTCGCCAGGCCATTGAGAACCGATAAAAGCAATAAAAAGGAGACAAACATTTGCATTCAGTACTCCTTTAACACAACTACACATATATTCTGGAAGATCTCAATCAGTCCCCCAGGCCCATCAATGGGTTTAACTTCACACTGTTGTTATCTTTTACGCTTTATTTTTTGAACTGATTTCTCCATCAAAGCTATGATCTTATTCTGGCGCTACTCGTAACAAAACAAGAAACGGTAAGTGTGTAAGAGCCTCTGACCTTAAAAGCAGCGCTTACGTGCCCTGGCCAATTACAAATTGTTGTAGCGACATTTATTGGCCTAATCACAGGCACCACGCGCTTTGACTGTGCATACGTAGATGTCGGATGCATCCAACAGTATTTCATACACCCCTCCCCGCAGCTGTACTCTTTTTTCTGTTTACTTTTGAGGTCCAAGCGTAGACCTCTTCCGCGCCAACCTCCACCGCGAAAGGCGGCCACCCCTGGTCCCAAAGCAGCTTGTGCAGGCTTCGCTTTGATGTCATTGTTGTCCCCTTTAGGGATTAAAGCTACCCCAACCGTGCCGTCGAAACAGAAAAGGAACCACCCTCCCTTTTTTACAACAGAGTTGGGTCAAGGCAGGGAAGTCGCCCCCTCTAGTGTCGCCCAGATTTGGGATGAATAGGAACACAGTCCAAACTCCTGCGCGGAGCTCCCGAAAAAAGGTAAGCACGGGGGACAACAGAGGGGCGCCGTCTTCCGATGCCGGAAGGAAGGAAGGAAGGAACACCGCCGGCGAGTTCATAAAGAGCTCGTACATGAATGCTAAGTGTGTAGGACGTGCCAGGGGGAGCCACAACAGGTCAGCGCCCGATGCCGCTATTTATGATCTTCACTCCCCGTGCGCGCGTATTTGTGCATGTGTGCGCCCGCCCCTCTGCGCGCCTGGTTATTCTGTAGGGCACCGGCTTTCGCCCCCTGCCCCCACCGTCCTTCGGGGTTTGGTTGTCTGGAGCGAGGAGCAGGGCGGAGGTAATGTGTTGTTGTGCGGGCATGTTTGTTGTTTTGTTTGGAGGCGCGTTTTGTGAACGGCACCCCTGGTTTGCGGGGCGGCGCTCGTGCGAGAGCATTGTGAGTGTTTTCCGCAAAGAAAAGCATCCCTTCCTAGATAACCCCCCTCCCCTCCACTTGCCCCGGCGAAGGAAATCACGGCAAGTTTTGGTTGCGGTTACGGTTGTTTTGTGTTTAAGTGGTTCGGCGGACTGTCAAATTCAACAGCGTGTGTACGCCTGGTCTTCGGGGATTGAACGACTGCCATTTTCCGCATCTGTAACTCAGCGTCATCCGTATTCTTTACTTTACCAATCCTGATATCAAACACGACCTTCTCTCACCCCCGTGATTACACTTCAGAACGTTTTGACCATTAATTTAAAGTGCCGATTTGTCGAACAAATGTGCATTTCAATTCGTTTCTACCAAAGACAGCCACCAACTGGAACCACGTTCCCGCGTCTATCCCCGGCCACCCTGACCCACCACCGTTCAACAAAGCCATAGTAGACAATTTACCTACTCGCTTCTATAAGGCCCTTCGAGCCAATTAGAGTACTGCAATAAAGAAACAATAAACATACATGTCTCGTAAACGTACGACACGTATGTACTACGGGGCCTTTTTTTTTTTTTTTTTTTTTTTTGCGAGAGTTTGCCTTACGGCATAACAATTAAATATACAACATCACATTTGTGTCACGCAGAAACGTAAGCAGAGACCGGTACTGCGGGCCCCAGATCCACCGCTGTAGATCAGGGGGTCTCCCAGGATGGAGCCCTGTGCCTCGGAGGTGTTGCAGGCGAGAGGTTTGCAGGGCAGGGCAGGTCCACAGAAGGTGGCTCGTGTCGGCCTCGGACGCAGGGACCGTACAAAAGGGACAGGTGTCCGCAAACGGTGAATGATAGCGGGCAGGCCAAGCGTGGGTCACTGCTGGGGATAAGGCCACCCCAACTCGAAGCCTCCGCAGCAGCACCTCCTCCCAGCGAGCGAGCCCACTGGGGAGGTCAGTTCCACGCGGTGGAAGTAAAGCACGCGTGGCGCGGCGGAGGCTCTCTTTCTCCACCAGCAGTTCTTCTAGGGTGGACACTGAAAGAAGTGGTAGCGGCCGTGAAAGGTCTATACGGCGACAGGCGCGATCCGCTGCTATATGGGCAGGAAGCATGTCCCGGCGAACCCACAAAACACGCACAGGGCATGGGTATGTGTCCAGGATCGCGTGAATACGTGCCGACATGCTGGTGCTACGCGCAACGCGACGTAAATCACGTATCGCTGTCGTTGAGTCCGTGTAAATTTGCAGTTTCATGCCGGTAGTTACCGTCGATGCAAGGGCTTGGAGACAATCCCGAATAGCAGTAAGTTCTGCCAACAGGCTTGGTAGAGGTCGGAGGGTCTCGTAGGCGCAGCTCTGGTTTAAGATTGGGTGAGAAGGACAAGCCAAGGCTGTGGTTACGAGGGAGTCGTGTGCCCCGGCGTCCACAAAAGCCTGCATGACTCGTGGCCGCGTAGCAGGCGCCCGGTGACTGACATGAAGTAGGGCTGCATCCGGAGGTTGATGAAGGCCAGAGGTTCGGACATGTAGCCTTGCTAGAGGCTTGTTGTCCGTCACCTGATGGTAGAGCCAGGGCGGTCTTGCGACGGAAAAGGCTGGCATCGTAATCGGCGGCTGGCCCATGTACGCGGCCAGAGCTGCCGCCTCTGGAACCAGCCCACGTTTCTGCAGGCGTGCGGAACGACGCTGATGAATCAGTTCATCAAGCGTGTTTAGCTGGGCTTCGGCTTGTAGCGGTGGAATCGGTGTTATGCGAGGGAGGCCAGTAATGGTGCGCATGGCGGCCCTGTTGATGGCCTCAAGCCGAGCCCAGTCCGCTTGCGTCATGTGCTGGAACTGTGCCTGATACACAAGCCGTGGCTGTAGTACGGCGCGCACTAGGAGACGGGCAATCGTCCAGCAGGCCCCGCCAGACTTCTGCGAGATGCGGCGAACGAGGTGGAGCATCTGTCCGGCTTTCTGTCGAGCAGATCGTAGCCACTGAGCTGCTGACCCTGATGACGATATTTCTAGTCCTAGGACCCGAAGACGGTCAACCGTGGGGATGTCGTTCCCATTCAGTTGCAGTGAAATGGGAGACACAGCAAGGAGGCGGCGGCCCCAA
The DNA here is from genome assembly GCF_048455015.1 of Haemaphysalis longicornis. Classification (NCBI taxonomy): domain Eukaryota; kingdom Metazoa; phylum Arthropoda; class Arachnida; order Ixodida; family Ixodidae; genus Haemaphysalis; species Haemaphysalis longicornis. Next base: position 216,677 of record NW_027526225.1, on the reverse strand, counting down.
GCGTTGGCCACGGGAAGTAAAGCAGTCTTCTCTGGCGAGAGAGTGAGGCCCGCATACTCGCACCACCTCTGGCAGTCTGTGGCCTTTTATGCCTGTGCTTTCGTTCAATATCGCTTGGAATTGCCGTTGACATGTCTTCATATATAAAAATCCATAACCACCCACATTGTGCATCAACCGCCCCCAAGACACAAAGTAATTTCGCTAGTTCATATAACCGAGGTTTTTCTCCATCGCAAGAAACGGACGCAAGAAGAATAAATTTCTATTTCCATAATCCGCATATGGCGTGGAATGGTTCAGGGGCTGAAAGTATACACAAAATGGATGAGCCCTGAGATTTTCTGTGCAGAAGCGGAGCTGTATAAGCTTGAGCTTGGTCCGGTGGCGTTAGCAAAAAAAGAAAACAGAAAAAACTGTGTGCCTGCCTCACTGCAGATGGGGCATTATAAAAGTGAAGCCGGATTTCGCGCATGCTGGAGGGTGAGCCCGAGAGGCATATGCGTATGCACACCGCTTACCATTTTAAAACTGATAGTCTTTCTTGAGCTACCAAAACAAAAAAAAGGCTTATCTTTCACGAGTGGTGCAAGGCTGGCGAAACAATGGAGCTGGGGCAACCTACCTTCCTCCTCCCTCGGATCCGCGCTGTCTCGGGGAACGACCGGAATGGTCTTGTAAATGTTGGTAACCTTCGCCTGACCCCTCAACCCTTCGCCTAGCCTACAAAGAACATCGCAAAACCTGAGAAAACTTAGCAAAGCCTAGCAAAACCTAGCCAACCTATAGGCAAAACCGGGAAAAGCCAGGTCGACCCCCAGCTCTGCTGTTTGTTTAACCTTGCACGACTAGTGCAAACTGCGCGAATTTTTAACGGCGGAGCTGTTTAGCAAATCGTAATTTTTCGTGCCCGCAGCGAAAAATACCAAGAAATTGCTGAGCCCGCACATGTGAGCGCGGGCCTCGTGGCGACCACCCAGCAGTTAACAAAACCAAGAAAATGCCCAGCACTCGTATGTGCGCGCCTCGTGACGACCACCCAGCGTCCCCGGTGCATGTTTGTCAAGCCAAGCATATTCACTTAGGGAGATTGACCAAGATTGGCAATAAGAACTCCAGCGTTCGCCGTAATGGTGGCAACACTTGCTCGGAACGAGAAAGACACGTCAGAGCGTGCGAACCTCTAAGGTTATGTCTAATGATTATCACTGACAAAAAATGAAAAAAGCTCACAATTATAGCAACAATAATGGAGTAAAGGTCGTTGCGGTAGCGAAGAAGCCAATGGGCTGCAATCGTGGACTTGAAACTTTGTGATGGTCGTGAAGGTTAAGTACAGCTTCGCTACCTTCGCCTTACGCGTTAGTGTGAGCTATCCTTCCTTTTTTTGGTTCCAGTGTCATGTTGCCCTGATTCATCTCTTCAATGTTTTTTCGGCATTGGCTAGCGTAAATATCTGCCTTTAGCACTTGAGATCTCTTGAGACGGTCGCAGTGGCAACGTTTGCTTCACTGTGGTGAAACAGCGCGAATAAACAATGACACAAAAGAGGCAACAACACGAGCGCTGATTAGCAACTGAATTTCTTATTAGACAGTGAAAGAGTATATAAGAGAGGGTGCGACCTTTAACAATTTTGACGTCTACATCACATGCGCACATAACAATCCCAGGCTCAGGAATTGTACAAATAAGCCACGTCCAAATCCAGCAAAGATATGGACGGGCAACTAATACCTTCTTGACAATTCCTTTTTATAAAAACTTCAGCAATCTCTCTTGTTCGGGTTCTTTGCGTGCCGTCAAAACAGTCATACGGTTAAGCAGCGTACAGCAGCCGGAACGTTTGCAATGGGATGATAAATGTGACATGGGCGCGCCCTTAAGAGTGTTCCGATGCGCACACAAGCACTAATTGATCCATCGTCCTGTTTGCCCACTATGTAGTACAGTAAATTGCATCGGCAATCGCAATCGACGGATTGAGTCTGGAGTTTCACACCACAACCCTTTCCTAGCGAATCACCTTGTGTAGGCAGCCTTTTGTCAATTCTGCGTATAAGCCTCTCTAACGTATTGTTTGCCGAGAATATGGCGACAACGTAAAACCCGCCATCTTGCCCGCTATATTTATTATTCTATGCGAAATCGCATGCAGGTATGGAATAAAAGGTCTTTTTGTGGTTTCCCTTCCAGAACAACCCTCGTACTCCAATTGCGTGAAAACGTTTTTGGCAGCAAACACAGGGAGATTATCAGAGAATCCAGCTTGTTTTAAAGATCTCTCGATCTGGCGCGCAAATATACTAACCGTGGTGTGGACGCAGGTTTTGGTAAGAGAAGAGTTCAGACTATTGTCGGCAACTCCATTTTTCACTATTTTGTAACGGCAAGACGAATAAACCTAGAGGGTCTTGTTTGACCCTGGGGCGTACGTCCAGCAGATGGGCGTATCCTGGAAAGTCAGCGACAAGTTCCAAAACTATACGACACTTTCTTGGGGAACTTCCCTTGTAAACGATAGATAGTGAATATTTTGCTGAAATAACCTCAAAACATTGTTCACATGCTGCTCAAAATTACATGTCTGTACAAGCAAAAGATAGTCAGTCATCAACGTACCTAAAATCCTCCGAACGAGGCCATCCAGTTCATTCGCGCTGTTTCCCCACAATGAATCTGTGCCAACCGGCCCAGTTCTCGACTCTTTTTTAACATCTGCTTGTTCCATTCCACGAGATTCGCACACACGCATGGTTGAGAACCGATTTCTTAAACTACCGGGTAAATTTGAGGATGCCATGGTTTTTTTCATAAACACGGTTCGGGCGAGGCTTGAAAACTATCACTGGGATAGGATGTTGAAACATCTCGACTTTTTTTGAGGTGGTCCGGCGAGCTGTTTTCATCTCCTAAAATGTAATTAGCCCTACACATGAAAAACGTAAGAAACCACCTAACTCATGCCCCTTTTATTATAGCAGTGAAATAAGTAATAATATGACAAATTTCCTCCTCCCCTATACTTCTTATCTACAAGACGAAAAATTTCTCGCGAATGTATTTTCCCTAAAATATATTTCACCACCACTGATACCAAGCGCCACCTGCTTCCCCACATCTAGTATTTGAGCGCGAATTGACCATGGATTTCAGAGCGAAGTACCGACCGGCCAAAACCATGACCATTAAAGACGAGTCTTTTCCCGGCTGCTCGAACCAAAAAAAAAAAAATTTGTCGGTGTGTCTGTCTGTCCGTCGATTCAGTCACCTCGCTAATACTGAACACAATTCTTCAACCAGAAGTGTATGTAGACAGAAGTTTTCTATAGCACTAAATCATAAACGCAGTTCATACTTCTCAACATTGTTTAGTAAAAAAGGACAACTTTAGGCATATTTGAGGCATAACATCATTACATAACTTGTACGAGGCAGTGCTATCTTGAGGTAGATATGGTGTAGTTATTCGCGGTAGCAAAAAACGTACGTGTTGAAAACAATGTCGTAGGTGTCGAAAACAATTATATGAAGCTTTTACAAGTTATGTACAAAGAAAATGTTCATGGCAAATATAACGACAGTAGCAGTATATACTCTTTCAGATATCCCAAAATACATACACAGAAATTGCGAACTAACTATGGCAGGCAGCCTTTTTTGTTTCAACACAAGATACTAAACAAAGATGGAGACCAGATTGATTTCAAATACACCAGAAAAAAATTAAAACGCAGGTGACATACTATACCTTTTAAGTCAGAATTTCTGCTTCAGTGGCTAGAACTGTGTATTCGTTTAATGCGCTGATTTTGTAGTTTTGTCTATGCTTAAAAGGCAGTCATAGTTCTACTGTGATTGTCGTATTGTACTTCATTATACTTCAATCTGATGTACTTAATGTTCATTATTGCTGTTGTTGTTGTAATATGTATTTATCAATCTTAATTACACTTTGTGCCTTGACGTTTGTCATCGCCGGCGGGGGAGAAGGGGGAAGGGAGTTGGAGGACGGGAGGGGAGCAGTGAGTGTCTCGACTAAATGTGGTCCTGTATGGCGGCTTCTCGAACGAATACGAAAAGAGAGTCGAGGACCATCTTCCTGTGTTTTGTAGACCCTTCAGGATGGGTCCACTCCCGCAGCGTTTGGGGCCTGACTTGAGGGATGAGAGCATGTGCGGGGATTATCTGGTTCTGCAAGGCAGGAGAGCTCCATGGCAGATTGTACATAAATCTTATTGTTCTGTATTGTCTGGTGTTCTGTAAGCTGATTATATTTTTTTATTTCTCAAATATTAGATTTTCGAGCTCGTCAGTTTTTCTTATTTCTTGTGCTGTACCATTGGGGACTGGGGCATCTGTCAGGCTTTTGTAGCCTTCAGTCCTAGCCTGCCTCCTGGTACTTCTGAGTAATTAAATTTTTCGAAATCTTTCAATATTTTCACTCAAAAATACAAAAAGTGTTCACATCCGAGCCTTGACTTCGTGGCGACATTTACGAGCCCAACAGTAACGAAAGGTTCTAGTAGATGGCGTGCGAGCAGTGGAATCCGGGGAAATTGAATTGACTTGAGCAAACCTCTGCTGTGTTTATTGTGGGAGGAACCAGACAGGAAGGAAAGAGCGTGAGAGCTGCGCGGAAAAGAGAAGAGGGGAATTTGCGCGGCAGGGGTGGCACAAGACTATTTTCTTTCGACGACATTTTTTCCATTCGTTTCTTTGAAGAGGCTGACAGATTGGAACTCACAATTCCGCCCCCATCACCGGCAGCCCTAAATCATGGCAATGGACGCCTTCCGGGGTATGTCACGCGGTGGCCGTGACGTCACGGCGAGCGCACGGGATCGGTTTGGCCGCAAGGGTGGTTGGCAAAACATTCGGAGCGCCCCGGCCGCGCGCATGCAGTGAGGCTGCATTAGGCACGCAAAAAAAGGCAGTTTTATGGGCGAAGCTCCTTAGCAACTCAACCTGCCGGCGTCTTATGTCGTCGTCGTAACCGTCGCATCATGTAGTCACGGTACTAAAACACCGGGACAGTCGTTTACTCCTTGCGCTAGAACGTAACGCATAGTAAAAAAAACACCGGGACACTCGTTTACGTCTTGCGCTGGAACGCATCGCCACACGTACTCAGAAAAACACCTAGACTCTCTTCTACGCCTCACACACGAACTCTTCGTGCTTGAAAGACGCGAGACTTTTACAGCAAAACTGTATACCTCTACCCCCCCCCCCCCCCCCAAAGGTTCCATTTCCGTTGGCAAAAACGCCAAGGCGCCAAGAATACAGGTATTAACTGCATGCTTCGTGCTTAACGTCAGTGCAGATGAACCGGGACTTTTTTTGTTGAAGTGATGAGTTTTCGGATGCCGTTGGGCTGCTTTGCCGTCGGCTACACAAATCCTGTGAGCAAAATCAGCTGCATCAGACTCTTTCGCGTACTCAAAGAGGTAAATTTGGCAGGTATTGTGGATGCGCGCAATGCACCGAAGAGCCTCGTAGCCAAAGCAGCGACATGGTCTGCTCTTACTCATAGCAACATTTCCCATTCTTGAACTTCTAGTGTTTTTCAAAGCGAAGTCATGCCGTCTACATTGGCAGTCCGCCCTGAGTAGGGCGATGAAATGATGCTGTTTTTCATCCATCTGCATGCTATCATGCAGCACCAGCAGAAATTTGGTCCTGTGAAATAGTGCCGGGAGTGAGGGAGAGGGAAATTTTCTTGCTGCGAAATATTGTCGTGTTTTGACGAGGTAGAATGCTGTATTAGAAAGACAATAAATGCCTAACCTGCTTAGGCGACGCGAAATAAATGTTTCGACGGGCGAACCGCGATAGCTGCCACACCGACCAGGACAGAGGAAATCTGTTCAAGACGAACGAAATTTATTGCTTATAGGTGCAAGAAATTTCTACCTTCATCAATTATATTATGCCTTGAGAATGTGGCAAAGCAGAGCCGCTTAACGTGCTCACATGTGACATCGTGCCCTCACCGCGAGATGGACTCCTCACGCGTCTCGAAAAAACTTGAAAGGTCAGTTTGCCCTAAGCGAACGGACTAAGTGAAGGTATTCTTTTCTTGCGGGCTCCCGACGCTGGCGCATGCAGCGGGCGTACAAGGCCACTAACTTTAGATATCATGAAATAATGACTGCCAATAATTGTTTCAGTGCCACTGTCGCAGGCTATACGCACTAACCATATGTGGCTGCTATGTTACTCTCACAATAACGTTGAACCGTTTGGCGATTTCATTGGGGAAAAAGTTAATAAAACAATCTGCCACTTGCGTAGAGCAGGACATCATCGCGATATTTTTATTCAGAAAATTTTTTACTCTGGCTCTTTATAGATTTGTTTCATTGCTGCTTATTTTACTTTTTAATCCTCCCTTGCTTTACCTTTCGGTTTTCCCCTCGACATGAAATCGTGCGTACGCGTCTGTCTCCGGGGGACGCAAAAAGACTAAGAACAGGGATCGGTTATGCGCTGCCTGAAGCACCGCGCTCAGCTTTAGCGGGCCTCGAAAAAAACAATGAATAAGCTTTGCTTGGTATGTTTCCGAACATAAAGCATTAAAAAAACATTTTTGGAACGCGTCGCCAAAGCACCAACTTTCAGAATGACTCGTTTAAGCTGCTCTGTCGCGCACTCATTACCCGAAAGCACCACTCATACAGTTGACCGTACGGTACACGAAAGTGTTGCGGAGGTTGTAGGTGCAGACAGGTATACGGAGGTGCGACGGTCGCAGCTAGGATAGCTAGACCTCCACTGGTAGTGTAGGTGGCCAGAGACGGTCCAAACCAATGGAACATCATTCCATTCGGGCGCCACGCGGCCAGGCCGGGCCGTCGGCGTTGGCGCGTTCTGCCAACCACACACTGTCTGTGTGTTTGCGTGCGTGGTTTGTGCGTGTACCTTATGTTTGGCACGTGTGTATCTGTGCTTGTCTATGTAAGTGCCTCTGTGTATGTGTCTGTGTGTTTGCCCGCATGAGTTCCTGTGTGTCTATGTGCGTGTATGTGTGAGTGCTTGTGAGTGCTTGTGTTTGTGTGTTTGTCTGTGAGTGCATTTATGTGTGTGTTTATGGGTCTGTGTGTGCCTGTGTGAGTGTCTTGTGTGTGTCTGTGTGCGTGTCTGTGTCCTTGTGTTTGTTTGTGTGCAGGCGTTTGCCTGTGCGTTTGCCTGTGTGAGTGCCCGGGTGCGCGTGTGCGCGCCATTTCCCGTCACTGACCTTTCATCAGTGTAAGTGCACATGACCCTTCCAGTTGAAGCACACCAGTAAAGCCGGCACAACAAGAGGGTTGTGTGCCCTCCCCGAAGAAAAAGACATGCCTGTGCACACACCTAGGAAGCAAACCAATATATTGTACAAGGCTATATCGTCGCGTACAAGGCTAAGAAAGCGAGTGAATATAGACTCCGCAAAGCAGCACAGTACAGTAAGCACCCAGTGGCAGGCAGGTCTTCCTTTCCTCCAAGCCGTCGCCTAATTCGATCAATCTGTTTGGCAGCGAAGCCAATATGAGCAGCACCTCAGACGCAGTTCGCTAATGGAACAGGCGAACCAATTAGTGCCGACTCACTCGCGAAAGGGTTGTCAGCGGTCTACGCGCAGCGAGGGAGCATTTTTCGTTAGCAACAACGAGCAGCCCTCTGACAAGGCACGTCGTCTCCTGGCAACGGGTCTGACGAACTGGCAACCGCGCGTCCGGCAACATTGGGTCAGACGCATTCCAGAACACTGGCGACCAAGAAGCTATGTGAGTGCTGGGAGGCTGTCTGACAGCGGTCTTAGAAGCACTTGTTCGTTTCTTCGTCATATCATTTCTACGACTTCTGTGGCAATTACATCAACGCTGCCACATATTGACGTAACCAGAGCTATGCTGTCTTTAATGGCGGGTGCAGGGGTCCAGTTAAACGAAGGACTTCCCTGGGTAGCTCACAGAAAGTGCTGCCGTAGAGTGCTACATTACAGTGCTCCTACAAGCTGCAAATCAGCTAGTTTTAGCTGTATTTTTGTGTCATTTTGTTCCCCACAACAATTACGATCAATAAATATTTCACACACACACACTCTCTCTCACCCACGTATACAATTTTACATGACATCAGAAGCGGAGGACGGCAATATGTTTAAAAATTATCGACTAAAAAAGAGTACACATGCGTCAACAAGACCAACTACGCATGACTGCGTGGTTGCATGTATGTGGGTGTGTGCAAGATGCTATAGGTCGGTGTGTATTTACCGCTAGAAACTCGCTCATTATCGCACTGCTTTTATAGTTGCACAAACGGGATTATACACTCATGCGATACGTTTCTTTCTGCCACCATGCGTAGCCCCGCTAAGCAGTAAGTACTCGAGGAAGGTTGGAGAAAGGTACGCGCCACTGAAATCTACGGATTCAACGTTCGGATCACGCTCAGCAACAATGTTCTCTCGGTACTATTCTTGTGATGATCCGTTTAGCTCTCAAGCGGTCCGCGGCGGTTGAATTCTGTCGTGTTGTAAATGCACTCGTATTCTGCAATATAACGTATGAAGACTTCGCCAGTTGGGGACTTTCATGCAGCTGCAAAGCGTTAAAATTTTGACGTCTTCTATGATTATAGGGTGTAGGTCCCTATAGAAAGCGTGCCAGGCTATATAAAGCGTGCCCTATATAAATCGTCTCAGCCAGGCGAGGGTTTGCTCTGACGAAGGCAAGTCTCTTTGCTGAAACGTTGGCAACAATCGTGGTTTCTACCTTGTTTCAAGTTTTCTTTTCTTACGTACATACATACATACATACATACCTACATGCATATATACATCCATCCATCCATCCATACATACATACATACATACATACATACATACATACATACATACATACATACATACATACATACATACATACATACATGCATACATACGACCACAAGGCACGGGAATTCTTGAATATCGGATGGTTATCTGTTCTTGGTTGAATCTCTGTGTTCTAGTATGTTTTGTTGGAAATTACAATAACGCTTGTCGCCAGCCAGGCTCTGCCAGACAAGCCGATGCGGCCTGATTATGTACTCGATTCTGTTTGACTAATAAATAATAATATTATTATTTTTATGTCACGCTAGTGGTCATCTTTGATACAAACCTTAGGTTATTTTGTGACAGCATCCAACACACGCGCACACACACACGCACACACACACGTGCGCACAGACACCAAAATTCTTCCCCTCCAAAAAGCACGTCCCGCTTTACCCATGATGTCGGCCAAGAACGCGGCGTTATTACAGGCGTGATCTTGCTTATGAAGCCGGCCCAGCCAAAACACAGCCGCTCTGTCATAACCTGTTCCGAGGAACGACAGCGATTATTAGTTCAACGCCTGGGCAGCTCCCTATATAGCGCACATCCGATAACGAAGTGCCGCTCTGAGGCATCCCAGGGTTGATCAATCAATGCGCGCTTTCGCCGCCTTTCAAACAGTATATATACGTCAGCTATACCGGGCCCCGACGGGTCAACAAAAGCCTGAAGGAAAAAGAAAGTAAACCGACACGACGTTTTCAATACGACCCAAACCACGCCGTCCTTTTTCTACGAGTATATAGATCTAATACGGTGACGTTGGCGCAGCGGGTGGAGAAAAAAGTACACAAAGCGGAAGTGAGGAATTCCGGAAGTGGAATGCCGCTCGCCGCGCTTATTTGGGGTGAAGCGATCGTGTGCCGATGACAAAAATAAGTAATGGAGGCCGGATGACAGGTTCCGCCACCTGCCGCCCATGGAGCAGACGATTTTTTTTTCTGTCCCTCGCGGCCAATCAGCGCGGCACGTGCTCTCTTTCTGGGATCGCGTTGCCCGGGCGACGACCACCGATGCTTTTGTTTTGCGCGGCCCGCACAGAGAGGGAGACACCGCTTTTTATTGCCGACTCCTCTGATCTTTGGTGAATGCGGAAGGGGTTACAGTGGCGTGTTTTGTAGTGTTGCGAGGCACGGTATTGTAGTTGTTCGGGCTGCATTGTTCTTGTGCGGTACGGAAAGTTTAAAGGGCCAGGGTATATACTAGCTGAATCCAATTTGATCGCAGGTGGTAAAGCTTCAGTGAGTCGGTTACAGCTGCACACCGCTACCCCATATATAAAAAATCAGATATAAAAAGTCATAAAAATCACTACATCATATATAAAAACATTTAGGGCAAGCCGCCAATTTTCTTCAGAGAAAGACGCCTAAATGCGAAGCTTTCTCCCATGTGACCTCGGTGTCAAAGTTAGAGCCCAAAATCCGAACTGCCTTGACCGTGTCGGAACGGCGCGGTCGGGTAGACGTCGGCTTCATTACGCGTGAAGCCCCCGTCCAATCCCTACCACGGGAAGCGTTTTTTTTTTCTTTTGAGACGCTTGATGTGCCTTTCTGAAACCCATGGTGTAAGTTGGGTTGCCTGCAGTGCGTTTTGGGCGTGACGAACTCGATTTTGGACTTTGACTTTGAAGGCACTGGCTTTCGACCAAAGGGAGCTTCGTGTTTCAAGCATCTTTCACTTTACCCACGATCATCATCATCGTCAGAAAGAAAGTTGTCTTCCTTGGAGTGCGTACCCGGACGACCTCGAAATCACTGAGGGAAAGAAAGCTTCGCTGTAACACACATATTTTCACCATGGAACAAGTAATTAGGAAAGCAGGGCTAACAGAGAACAGGATATGTTTAGCCGAAGTTGCGCATGACGTCCAGACGCAGTCACACAAAAGCAACGCTCACCGAGGTAGCCCGTCATCGTTTTCTTCGTGGCTGGGCGTTAATAATTACGTTTCTTATCTTGATAACGATTATCAGGGCGATGGAGGCTTTCATAAGAAGGGTGCACATGATGGCTGCTAAGGAAAGGGAATGCTGCATCAGAGTTGTGGGAGTTCCCGTACAAATTACACACGTAGCAGTACATAGAAGGGGTCTACTGGCAGGGTAGTGCTTCACAAAAAGAGTGAAATATAGTCCTTCAGAAAAAGGAGTGAAATATAGTTTTTCACAAAAAAGAGTAAAATGAAAAGATTTTTCGGTCAGGAAGGGAGTGATGCAAGGCGACACCATACCCCTGAATTGTGTCAGAGATATGGCTGAATGGAGAATACTTGAGCCCCTTGAAATTGGCAAACAACGTAATCTTCATCAGCGAATGATCACTACGGAGTTTCACGCGTAGAGCTACCTGAAACGAGTAACAATGATACGGTACGGTACGACAACTTTATTGATAGTGCCTGCAGACGGCTTGTCGCCCTGGTCTTGTTAGGGTACTTCGCCGCGACGCGGCCTTGACGTCGTCTCGGTTGGTGTCGCCTCTACTTTGGCCGCGGCCCCGCTACTTCCTCGGGTGATGAAATGAAATAAATCGGAAGTAATGCTAAATAGGCACAGAGAACGCCTCATTTTCAACGTAGGTGTATGATATACTCGGAAAGATGTATGAGTAGGCAAGTTCTCAGTGCTGATCCCAACCGCGAAAAGGAAATCAGGCATAGAATAAATATGTTACGGGATGGGCATTCAGCGAGCGCGCTCAAATAACGAGCAGCGGGCTCCCTCTATCATCAAAATAGCAAAGTTCTTTTTTAATTACATACTGCAGACCATCGTTCCTTTTACGCGATATCCACGCAACCGTTCTGACAGTATGGAATGGGCCAGTTTCACGCACGCACCGTGTATCCAGAAATCTTATCAGAGCTTTTTGGTCGACCAACGGGTCTATGGGGCAATCCATTAGTCTTTTGACGCAACACCATCGGTCCACTGAAAGAAGCTTTCGCTTTAAAAAACTGAATCGGACTTGAGCTAGGCAGGTAATGCGAAGTTTAGAACACCTGTGGACCAACAGTGTGAAAGATTGCCTACCGATTGACGGGAGTGGGCGTAGAGGAACGCCACTAACTAGATGAAGGTCGAAATCAGAAAATTCGGGGCAAAGAATGCATTGGGGCATTGCACGGAAGGAATGACATAATGAACAAGAAAGAGGCTTTCGTCCTGCAGTGTAGAAAGCAAGTTGGTAACGATCATGATTTCATTTATATATGCAAAAAACTGATCATGCTGCCATGGCATTTCCAAGGTGAGAAACGCGATCTTGTAAGATTCACTATCTAGCATCGATGAACAACTCGCGAATCAGATTGCGAAGTGGTTGGCACAACCCTGGTTTGTCCGGGGATTACAAAGTTCCTTGTTGACGTTGGCCAAATTATTGTTCAAGCATTTCATTCGCAAAAGAAATATTAGCTAATGCTTTCTTTGGGAGACGAATGGCATCCTGTCAATGAAGTAATCCATTTCCCCATTGACCCGTTGGTCGCCAGAAAAGCTCTGATGAGATCTCTAGACCCACGAGGCGTGTGTAAAACCGGCTTCTGTGGTGTTAAAACAGTTGTTTGAAAAAGGAATGGTTCTAGATAAGACAATAAGCGTCAGTCATGAAGTAGGAGCACAATAGTACACCCTTATCTCATAAACCACGTATCGGTATACATTTAGATCGTTCGTAGAAGTGTCTACACAGAGCGCCAGAAATCGTCGCCTGTGGTTTTTCTGCGTTTGGGATCTGGGGCTTTGATGGTTTGACAATCCATTAGACGTGATTTCAACGGAGGTTGGGCGCACTTTTAGCGAAGGTTTTGACACACTTTTTACGAAGTTTTTAATGAGAAAGCTTTCGTGCTTCTCTAAACTTCCTTTAGCAGGGGGAATGGTAAAGTTCTTGCGGAATTGCTTATGTGAAAACCAAGACGCAATACGAAATCACCCGGTAATGGTCCTAAATGCGTGCAATGAATGCTGTGGTTTACATTACTTACGCAATTCAGTGTTTTCTCGACACTTTTTTCTGTGCGCTTTCCTCTTCGGATTACTGCTTATATTGGTAACAAAATATAAGATAATTTCGGCGAAACTTCTTAAGATGCGTTTTTTGTTGAAAACAGAGAAAAAAGCAGTGCCGAGGCATGAGCATACCTCAGAAAAATGCTTATGTGTAATGTTGATGAATGCCGCAAACACGTGTCGCAAGCTCGCGTGATAAATAGCTACGCCCCACCACTTGTGGTATCAGACAAGAAAGAAGCAATGAAAAAAAAAAAAAGAGAGAAGACGCATTCCGTTCAATACTATAGTGTTTTTTTATTTTATTTTTACCGGCCCCTACTCGTCTCCCCAAGAACCCAACCGCTCGTAAACAATACTGAGATTTGCGCTTGCAACTAAAAGTTCTCCCGGACGGTCTTCTATGTTTGGCGAACACCACTTTCCCGAAATTCCACTGATCTCTGGGTATGCATGCGTGCATGAGACAGGGAGCGTGAGCCACGGGGAACGTTTTGCGCCTCCTGTAAAAGGGCATTGTTTGGGGCGGGATGGGATGAGGGCGGGGAAATATTTTGGGGTGACTTTTATTCCTTCAAAGCAGTGAGCGGCACACTTTTATGAACAGCAGCAAACAGACAGGAGTTTCTGTGTTTGTTTTGGGCATTTTGCAAGTATAGCTTTCCAGTTCAGCAGCGAGCAGTTCAACGACCTCCGACGTGAGCTGAGCACTACTCTACGGGCGACTTCTGGGGAAAGAATATTGTGGCGCGAATTGACGCCAACTACTTGGTTAAGTGGCGCTCCGTGTAAAGGAATGGTGGAAGCCATTTTGCGTACACGATCAGAGATTATGCCCCCTGTTTTTTTTTTGTTTTGACGTCCGTTGCTGAAGTGGCTCGTCTTGCTGCGCTACCAACTTTGGAGTCGCGCTTAAAGCTGCTGCACATGACGTGCTCGGTCAGCGACGAAGGAGGATAGGGGCTCGCCTCTTCTCCGCCTCAGCGACCATGAGCCAACCTCTTCACAGGCTACAAACATAGGAATAACGTCTTCCAGAGCGACGTTTCGATCGTAATAACGACTTTAACCATAAAAAAAGACGCAGAATAGGCGAGAGACAGCCAGTGCTTTGTCCAGCCTAACCATCACTTATCACCGCTGCGCTAGTTGTTTTACAAATGTAACAACTGTTGTAGCTCATTGCCACAATAAAGACGTCTCATCAGCATTACTACAAGTGAATTGTTTTGCTTTGGTGACAAGATAGGACAGACATTGCGTGACGTACCAGCTCAATTCTCCATTCTGTTGCATTTGAATTAAATGTCTGCACAATTAGCTCGGCCTTGTTTCTTGATTTCAACAACAATCAACTTTGTTCAAGTGCTATTTCATTTATTAATGCTTATTTTCGAAGTACTCTTCCGGAACTCCGTACCATCAAGTAGATTTTTACAGCTGAATTTATAGGCACCCAGTGGGCAACTACTTCGCATGGCTTTCAAATTCTTATTGAAAGCACCGCATAGCGAACTCTGTGCGTGAAATTATACGTATGCATTACGGCAATGAATTATATTTCAGTAATTCCTTGGTTCAAGTTTAGAAACTGCAGCTCGGAAGATGAATTCCTGTACAAATTCCGCCTAACAAACGTCATATTGTCATTTTACAAACTGGTCCCCCATAACCTGCTCCTAAACAGTCCCCACGGGCTGTCCCTAATGCTGGTGTGAAGAGTAAAAGCACTCTTTTCGCTGCCGAAGACGTCAATATAACGTGGGAGTTGTTGCAGTGTAGGAACATTTAAAACAGCTAGAACTTAGCGGCACATCTTTTGGCGGGACTTACCGCGCGCTAAATTTAAACACCAGCGTGAGCACCAGTTTCGCGATCTGACTTAATCGATGCTTTGACTATCACCTTCATTTAGCCTCAAAGTGCTAAATGAACGCAATGGTCAACAGTTTATCTATATGGTATACTCAAAAACTACAGAAACGTTCGAATATACCAATCGCCATTTTTGATTCGGAAGAATGTTTTTTGAGAAACGAATGTTGCTCAATCGAAACAAATACTAATGCTAAAACCTTGAACATGTGAACAAGCAACCTGAAAGCCTTACTCCACATGCCCTGTAAGCGCTCGGGGAGAAACAGAAAAAAACTGCGGTTGATTCCTCTGTCATAGGAATCGGTAAAACACGAAAGTGACATGTGCAGCGAAATCTGCAGCTGAGCATAATTTGCGGGTCGGCGGCTGTCTTATGGGTGTGCTTGGCTGGCGGAGTCCTGCTGGTGGGTCGCTTCGGTAAAGGTGTACTGGCGTCATTTCCGTGACGGATATGACGTCGGTGGAATCTTGTATCCCGGCACAACACATGTTCGTGTTAAAATATAAAACCCGAAAACGAACAACTATAAGTATAACGAACTCTTTAGTAGTAAAGGTTGATTCCCCGCAACACGACCCTGTGTGCAGGGGTGCACCCTTTACAGGCAGCTTGCTTCGTTGTACTGGCGTCATTTCCGTGACGGATATGCCATCAGCGAAATCTTTGTGTATCCGACAATAAAACACTTTAGTGTTAAAAAAAGGTGTTGCTTTGAATTGCGGAAGTGTTTTTACTATGTTTTCACATCGCGTGTGAGAAACACATGACGTTTTAAACAGCTGCAGCACTAAGCGGGCAGGTATGATCCTGCAAGCAAAAAAGAACAAAATTGATGACAGAGTTGGGTTAGAGAGTAAGGATTTGTTGTTGAAATAGACATAGTCAAAAACAAAACAATTTCACAAGCAATATTATGTCTCCACTTCCCACAGCGCGATTGCCAGAGTTTCTACCGGCGCCAACCTACGCCATACGCCACCGAGGCCTCAGAACAACGTTATGGGACGCATCGCCGCAGCTTCTGCAAACGCCGCATCGTTGACGACGCGGGAGACGAGGCCGCAGAACACAGATTTAGGTTCCATCGCCGAGCCAATATCGCCCCGACGACCGTGAGTTCCAAAGCAATGAAAGCTCGGTCCAATAATATGCCTCCATCGAGGAACGCGCCGTTGTCAAACAAACGCACATAACCTACGCCTGGCGCGCCAGGCTGGCGCCAACGCGCTTGCAGACGAAAGGGCTCTAGCAGACTCCTCACACCATCGCCTGCAGCGCCTCGCGGAGGGGAGCGCGCGAACTAACGGCCGCATACGTCCCTAGATATATTTATCCACACATACACACACACGGTACGCGCAGACGAAGCCACCGGTCCGTGCACCGGTATATCTCTCCTGCCTTCCCACCCCCTTCCATTTTCCCTCGGGCTCTGCGCAGTTCTGTTTTGATCTTCCCGTGCCCACTTCACGCCCGCTAGGGGGCGAATGAGCGTCGTGTCGGCCACGTCTGGAATTTTTCAATATCGCGCCTGCCTACCCTTTCCTTCGCACCCTGTGCCGCTCCCGTTGGCGGAGCGTGCGGCTCGTTTAAGGCGAGAAAAACTATGTACGCGAGCGCACCGCACGAGCCTCTCTGTGCGATGAAAACGATTCTCACGGAAAGAGGGGACCGTAGGCTCGTCCAAGAGGCGGTGAGGGTAAAACGATGGGGTGAGAGGGGAAGGGCTAACAGTCCGACGCGGGGAAGGAAACGGAAATGACATAAACAGCATCGAAGCTTGAAAGCTACGGTAAGCGGCGGTGTGGCAGGGAGAAATGCAGGGAAGTGGGGAGATCAGACGACACGTCCGGCCCGTTGCACCGACAGTGGTGCGAGGTTGCAGAGACACCCGCGGTTCGTTCGTTCGTTCAGTTAAACTGCGTCGCGGCCCGCGGCGGCGCGGAACTGCTATTTGGAGCGAGAGGGGCGCTGAATGAGGCCGTCGTACTGCCGCCGAGAAATGGGGAGCGACGGGGAATTTTATTCGCTTTATTACGGGACATTCCTTCCCCGTTTTGGGGAGGATTCCTTTGTTCCGGTCTGGCTGTGGAAAGGGCATGCGGACGGCTGTGTGCGTTTCGCAAGATCAGCGGGGTTCCCACAAGTGGCCTGGTGGATTCCGGGTGCTTCCTCGGTTGCTTGGCACTTGGACGGCCTTTTAACCGGTCTCTCTCGCTCTCATTCCTTCCTAACGACGTTGGTTATTAAGGCTCCATAAGTCGTCCCTCAAGTCATGAATAATATGCGGCCATTGAGCGCTAAGTGTGTAGCATTTTAGCGGCGGCATAGCTATGAACTGCATGTGCGCTAAATTATAGACAAAAACATCGGGTCATTTCAAGTTATGGTGTATATTACACCAAATGAAATTCCTAATGAGGCAAAAACACAACCCCATACAACGACAGGGAGTTGGATCATAAATGCGTCTACTCTTAAGCGTATGACCGCAGCTTCTCAGAGAAAATAAAATACCGGGAAACCTCCGCTAACGTCAAAACTGCGGAGGAGCGAAGCATGTAGTGCATAAGTGTATTCAAAGATTGTAAGGCTCTCTATTGTCACAAGGCGCGCGCCGATTGGCCACCGGAGAAGCGCCGGTGGGAGTATCAATCGCGCGCTTGCTGACGTGGTGGCGCCCTCTCGCGTTGAACCGGATTTAAGCAATTTGCATGCCCCGTGTGTCAGAGATTGGGGTGGTGGCAGGGGTCAACGCGAGCGCAGTGCAATGCCCGCGCCTTGCCCTGAGGGCTCGCCGCGGAAATATTTATTCGTGACACATGCATACAGGATGGACATGGAAAGACACGGGGAGGCGTTAGCGCCTCCTGAAGCGTCCAAGTTGCACCGAGAGGGCTGGATTGCCCCGCTAGAAGAAATGACTATTTATTTACAAAATTATATCCACTCTTGGGAGATTTCACACGACAGTCGCTACCCTGGAGGCACAAAAGTGTCTCATCTCCTCCGGGGTGCTTCGCGCGCACACGCACATAGTTCTAAATTGTCGCCCTGGTTGGTGGGTAAAGAGAATTTATATAACCCACATATCAGGGCGCAGCGACTAGTGATAACAGCGCTGCCCTAAGAACAGAAAATTATCCAATCAGTCTGCATGTAACATGGTCATTATACACACTGCACAAAATTTTTGGCGTGGTCAACAAGCCACTACAAATCAAGTCACACAAACTTCACCAGTGTTCAGAAAAACAGCTCATAAACTAACTCAGCTCAGTACGGCACTAGAGAAACGCTCAGGATGTTACTCCTGACCACTATAAAGCGCGTAGACCAACGCAAGAGGAAGGCTTCTTCCCCTAGAGCTGCCAACTCATGCTCCAAATGACTCATCAGAATCGACCGGACACGCCACAGCAGTGGGAACATTGCCCGTTGCGGCCGGGCTCGAAGACATGCAGCACCACGATTTCTCCACAGAACAAAAGCACCAGCGCACATCAGAAAGTTGACCAACACATCATTTGAACGAGTGTTCATTCCTCGGTGATCAGCGAGGCTCCTGAACCACGTAATAATGCCTTTCTTGCTTGGACCGACCACCTGACCCGATGAGGGCTAGCGCCGAGAGCCGGTGGGTATTTGAGTGTACACAAATTATAACCCGTCTACAAACAGCTTCTGCTTGTGCTTGGCGATTGCTGAAGCGGTCAAGAGGCGTCCCAGAAATCTTTAAATCGTGTTAGTTCATTTTGAACCAGTTTTATTCATTATTCGCCTTTCTTTTACTACGCGTTACGTTTTAGCGCGAGGCGTTGGGAATTGAGTGTCCCGGTGTTTTAGTACCGTGGCTACATGATACAATGACGACAGGAGACGCCGACAGCCCAATCCCGTAATAAAATATTGCTACGGGGATGAGCAGGTGACTAAGAGGCGAAGTAGGGTTTATTCGCAGGACTGGCGGCGGTTCACCGGAGGGCGTGGAGTGCGACCCTCTATTGCGCCCCCCCCCCCCTTCACCCAAAAAAAAGAACGCTTCGCTCCCCTTTTCATCGCCCAGGCTGCTGGCGGGGAAGATTCGCCCATAAGATAACGCATAGCACCCACAATTGTGAAGCCGTCCTGTCATGTAGTGTAACAGTATTAAAGGAGCCATAAAGAGAAAACACAAGTTTGGTTCATTCGAAAGATTGCCTCGTTAGAACCATAACGACACCACTTATAACGCAAACTTCGCTCAAATAAGCTACATAATTAGGAAAAAAGGAAATGACCATGCGACCCACCAGCTCATTTTCCGCAACAGAACCTGTGATGTCACTTGGGAATGCTCTGCGATTGGCGGAGGCCGGCAAAAGCAAACGCATGTTAGGCAGGGCTTACAGCTTGCATAGCGAGCTAAATGCCCGTGAAACATACTGCACATTCTTTTTATGACAAAGAACGGTGGAGTAAACGGTTGAAGGTCCGAACGAACTCGCAAGCGTGTGCGCCAATGCATACGAAACTAGCGCCGGCCGAGCTCGACATCTCGCCGTCGCGCAGACGAATTTTCGGGTTCGAGGCTCTTCGGGGCCAACGAACCGTTCCAGCACGCACAGCCGCAGTGATTTCCCTACACCCCCCCTAGGGGGTGTGTAGACCCCCCCTAGTTTTTCTGGACACCCCCCCCCTTGAATCCCCAAATTTCACTCTTGTCAGTCCTTGTATGGACCTTTTTCAGTATCGATCTGCGCATGCGCGGGCTGCCCGTCTGCTATTCTTGGCAGCAGCCTCGGGCAAAATAAACAAGAGTGCGCCCCCCGAGCTGGCTGTCAGCGTTGCACGTATTTATTTCCTTTTTTTCGACAGCTCGGGGCAAGTTAGTATGTGCACACAAAAAAGGCTGTTGTCAGGAAGAGTCTGTGGGCAGTCAGTGGTCAAGTGGTAGGGGTTGAATAACGGCACGGTCCTGGTCGTCGGCGAGGTAGCGTCCGGGATGTGGGGAAACCTCTGGTGGACGGGGCTGGGAGTGGAGGATGGGCCGAGTTGGTGTAGGGTGTAGCCGCCCCGCAGAAAAAGTGGCGTGATGCGCGGCCATGGTGTAGGCGAAATGGCCATGCTTCGAGAATTGGCGCTGCACAAGCAGGCTCTGGCGACGCGTGCACATCGTCGTTCGGCAGCCGGTTCGACGAGGTTGACGTCCTTGACGTGGAATTGTCGACCGCGGTTTCGGGCGCAGCATTGTTGCGGAGGTTCGAGGTGCGTCCTTCGTACGACCAGTCTGCTGAGCGCGACAACAGCAAGACACCCGAGTGCCGGAGCGCCGACGAGTATTTGCACGAATCCTGAGTCGCCGTCGACCGGACACGAGCCAAGGGCGTTGGGCAAGGCGCCATTGACGGCTTGGGGGCGTGCACTGAAGGAGCCCCAGCGACGAAACTTGCTTAGACGACTGTTGCTTAGGGCGTCGGTGGCGACGTCGGCGGCGCGTCTGGTCGGGCGATTGTGCGGCCGCGGTCTGGTCATCCTGCACGCCGCGGTTTACGGGGCGCTCTTGGGGCACCTGATGTAGAGCCGTGGCCGCGGCTGTGTTGTTGGTGTCCGCGGACAGGGCCACAATGTACGATTCACCTGAGTCAGGCTGCGATTTCCGTGGAGCTGGGCATTGCGTCAACCTCGTGGTGCACTTCATGTGCAACGCTGGCGAAGCAGGCGACGAGGTTCGGAAAGATAGCATGGTCACGGAGCCCAGGCGCTCACCGGAGCCCTCGCCTGGAGTAGAAGAAGCGTTCGAGGCGAGCTGTGGCAGGTGGGTTTGTGCAGCAGACGCAACAACGTGTGGGACTGTGCCATGGTGTTGCGTCGAGTTGGCTAAGTGAAACTCCAATTCGGAAGTGCCGCAAGTCGTAGTCGGGGCTCGCGCTTGTTGGTCAGGCGAGGGTGGACCTGCCGGCGACGTGTAATCCACGGATGCCGTTGGAAGGCGTGGTGGTGTGGACAAAGGCGTTCCTATACCGTAGTGGTTTAGGACAGCGGCCTTCAAGTCGTCATACGTAACCGGGTCCTGGGGTCGGCAGCTGGATCTGCTCAATGAGGTCAGCAGGTAGCTTCTGAAGTGTCACGAGGTACCTGATTTCCGGGGAGCAGATGTCATTTACATAAAAATGGCTCTCCAAGATGACGAACCATGCAGCGTGGCTTGAGATGGAATCAAACGGGATCAGCGATGGAAGGTCTGGGAGGGCGGAGAACGTTCTTCGCGTGCCGTCGTCCGCGTTGTGGCAGGGGAAGCAGCGTTGTGGAGCCATGGCGAAGCCGCTTGTCCGGGTCACCAAATTGTAGGCGGCCGATGAGGCGGTGCGGCCGGCCCCACGTTTATTCCGGTTGCGTTGGCTGTGCCATGGACAGGACGAGGCGCGTAGAACGAGGGTGCCGTTCCAGAGGTGTGCCGGGTGCCGAGTGACGCGTGTCCTCCATGCCACCTGGCCAAACTCCTGATGGTGATCGTGCCGCTAGTGAAGATGATGATGGTGGCGCTACAAATTCAACCATCAACAAATAAATGATTTACCAAACAGTGGTTACAGCAATATCTTGAAACCAGAAAAGAAGATATTATAAAACTGAGAATCGATAGTTCAGAAAACGGATTGAAATCCAGTTCAACTGTCTACTTTTATTCCAATTTAACTTCTGACTCCACATGCTAGACACGCTGATCCTTAGTGGTAACCCGGCTTTCAAAACCACCTTCGACCCTTGTGAATCCTCTGACGGTGACCCTGCATGAAGTGTCGTTGACCCGTTCGATATTGTTGAGGTTTGGGTCCGCCAGAGCGCAGACGCTGACAAATCTCTGTTGCCACTGCATGTTCCTTGTTAGAACCCAGGCCAGGACGTATCCTTCCAAATATATCGTAGCGCGCCAGGTGACTGCCTTCAAAAGAAATCAGAAAGAAAGAAAACAAACAGACAGGTAAGATTTTAATATTAACTGTGAGCATTTGTTGTGATCGCACACAATAAAACTTATGCCTAACTTTTTTTATAACCAAAAATAAATTTCATTTGCGAAGCTCCTCCTTTTGAAGCCAGTACACTTCTGAATAAAATGGTTGACTTTGTTAGCGTAAAATTGCAGCAGAGCTGGTGGCCCCTTCCCTTCGTCGGAGACCTGCTGCTGCACCTCACGTGGATTTCCGAACTTTCCTCTGTTAGTTCTCCATGACTGGCAGGCCCGTGTCGTTTAGTACGCAGCATTTTACATCTCTCCCGAAGTTTACTGCGTTAGCACGACCTAGAACCCGCGGAAACCGGCTTCGCGAACTCGGCGTCTGGGCTCCCCCCTTTAGGCGCGAACGCACGTGAAATGGCGAGGAGAAGAGCACGGAGGTGATCGCGCCACGAACGCAATCGCATAGTAGTAGTAGTAGTAGTAGTAGTACTAGTGCCACTTTATTTTACACTGGGTTCAGGGTAGGGGGGTGGCGGAGGCCCAAAGGGCCCCCGCGACGTCCAAGGCTCTGTCCGTGACGGCTTCTTGCGTTGCGAGGCCAGAGCTCCCCAGAGCCTGCTCCCAGTGAGAAGAGGGGAAAGGGCGGAAGGGGTCGCGCGGACACTCACAGAGCGAGTGGACGAGAGTGTCCAGCGCGCCACATAAGGGGCAGTGAGGGGAGGTGAATTGGTGTGGGTGAGTGTGCACAAGGCGAGTGCGGTGTGGGAAAGTGTGGGTTTGTAAGAGCCGCCACATGTGCGCTGCCGGCGGAGTAAGTGAAGTGTGCGGGGGAGGTAGGTTCCTGCGGAGGAGGCGGTAATGTTGAGTTCTGTCCCTGTACGTAAGTAGGTACGCGTGGGACATTTCGGGGATGCCATAGGCGTAAAAGAAACGGGCGCCCGGGATATCAATGCTCGGGCGTGTTGGTGTGCCGTCTCATTACAACCTACGCCTGTGTGGGCCGGAGTCCACAGCAGCATCACGGGGTGGGCAGGGGGATTCTGAAGAAGAATTTTGAGGGCAGCTGTGGAAATGACGCCCTTTGTGTAATTTCGTATGGCAGTTTGGGAGTCAGATAAAATGATCTGGGGCGTAGGTAATTGAGTTAGGACAAGGGCAATGGCTGCCTCTTCCGCAGTTACCGAGGAGGTGGTGGCGACTGTAGCTGAAGCCTGAGGGATTGTTGGAGAAGCGCCTACTACAGCGAGTGCGAGGGCAGGATGGGTGGGGTAGGCCGCTGCGTCTACGTAGAGAGTATGCTCAGAGGGAGGGTAGCGGGAGAGGTGTGCTTGGGCTCGGGCTAGACGGCGTCCGCGGTGGTAAGCTGGATGCATATTTCGCGGGATCGGCTTAATGTGGAGACGCCCGCGGAGAAGCCGGGGGATGTGAACTGGTGGGTCTAGTATAAGCGGGGGATTGGCATGATTTCGATCGAGGATCTGCCGACCAGCCGGGGTCTGGGAAAGGCGCGTAAGCTGGGCCAGGCGATGGGCTTCGATTAGTTCGTCTATGGTATTATGTATACCAAGCGCGAGGAGTCGTTGGGTGGGTGCGTGGGGGGCAGGAGCAGCACGGAGCGATAGGCTCTCCGAAGTAAGGCATCGAGGGAGGTACGTTGAGAGGGGGTGAGCTGTGCGTACGGGACGTGATAGCAAAAACGGCTCACCAGGAAGCACTGCACAATTCGCAGCCGTTCTAATTCCGTTAGCCCATGTTTCCTAGACGTGATACGTTTAATGAGACTAATAGTCTGGATGGTGTGAGTGCGCAAAAGATATATGGTGTCTGTGCTGCTCCTGTTGGCTTGGAGATGCATGCCGAGATGGCGAAGCTGGGAGACCCGGGGGATTGGTTGTCCGTCCAGCATTACCTGAATGGTGGTCAGGGGAGTGGGTCTAATTCTAGGTGGAGGAAGGAGTAGGAGTGCTGATTTAGAAGCCGAGCAAGTCAAGCCTGCTTGTGCAGCAAGACGGGAGACTGTGGCAGCCCCTGCTGAGAGTGTGGCCTCTATGTGGGCGTCGCTGCCTTGCGTGACCCAAAGTGTAATGTCATCCACGTATATTGTCGAGTGGAGGGCGCATATAAGCCGGTTTCATAACGCGAGGGATCCAGGTTACCTTCCGACCACGGGACGCGTTTTAGATGCGACGCATCTCTTTAACTCGCCTTGCCCCTCCATGGATGCATCCGGCGTCCATCCGCACGCCTCTCCCCCATTCTCCTCGCCACGCCAGCTGCGCGGTAACGCGCTCTCACCGCAGCGCCATCTTGCGTTAGCGCTCGCTCCCCTCGCCATGCCAGCGGTGCGTCAGCGCGCGTTAGCGCTCGGTTAACACATGCGCATGCGCTACTCTCTCTCATTCCCCTCATCGTTAACGCGCGGTACATATAAACGTGATAACTGTGCCGCTCCGCTCAGTCGCTCCACCGCCGCCGCTCCGATGACATCCGATGACCACCGATGATTTGAATGGAGACTAACAAGTCTGCTACCGCGATGGTCGGCGCAACCGTAACAAGCACCGCCCAGATGCGTCGCATCACCCCATGGTTTCCCCCCGCGGAAAGATGTGGGGAATTTTTTTCTAGAGGTTCGTCTCTTCTTGTTTTATACGGGCGCGGTCTTTTAATTGTTTTCTGTTGTGCTTAGTTTGGGAAATCAGCTTATTGGTTTTCTCGTTCTTTTATTGTTGATTTCCAACCTCCAAACACATGCGTGTATTCGCCTTCCCGTATCGTAATGATGCGGCCCGGGAAGGCAAGATGGAATGGTTTTCGCACGCTATGGGCGCCTAAATTCGTTGTAAGGTCTATTTATTATTTTACGCTTCAAAGTTTACCCGTTTGGTTCCAATAGATGTAAAAATTTTTACATGGCCTTTTTTCCCCTTGCAGCTGTTGTGAAGTGCGTGCCACACAACCTTTTGTAGCGTGAGCTACACTGGCCGAGGTTGAGCACTTTCGCGTGGCTCTTCGAGCGCCGTGCTGCGCATGCGCGAGGAGCAGTGACGTCTCACGGCGCACAGCTAACGCGCCGGAGCCGCCACCGCCAGGACTGGATTGGATTGGATTGCATTGAATTTCATTAAATTGGATTGGATTGGATTGGAAATTGTTTTAGCAGCAGTAAACATGGTAATCAGCTACCCCTAGACAACAAGGTAACCTAAGAATAACCAGCTGAACCTTAGCTCACGCTACGTATATCCTGGCATAGCCGAGAAAAGCCACGGCTAATTTTTTTACCACCCTATAAGTGGTATTCGTTGAAAAGTTTAGCTGTCAATTTCTTCGCTTGGCAACACTGGAAACGGCCACAGAAATGGCCGATGCGCCACGGACATGGCGCGGCTTGGGCCACTGCGCCCGATTCTCAACGGTGGTGTCAACATAGATGTTATTAATCCCACTCACATTGGACTCGAAGCAATTTTTTGGGTTCGTTGAGGCAGAGTTTGTTAACGTGCAACACAGTCATGCGCTTAGCATGGACAAGTACCGCCATCCCGCGGAGCCCGACGTAAATAGTGACGGCGCACTCACACAGTTGCCTGCATGCGCGCCTCGCTAGTGAATACAAGCAATTGTCTGCACATGTTGTTTTTTCCCGCGGTTGCTAATCCCGTGTTCCGGCGGTGTCTGGGGTGGCCCAGTGGTTATGTTGCGGGTTTCACGGCGGGAAGCACCCAGGCTCAATTTTGGGGACCTCCCTAACCCCATTTTTTCTCTTGAGTCCCGCGTTTCCAACACTTGCTTGTTGGCGCCTTTCCTCGTCGCCACTTCACCTCACACTTCGAGGTTTTTTGGTGCGACGGACAGATAAAGCCTAAACAGCGTCGCTGTTAAAATCAAGCAATAAAACACTCTTCACCATGTACAGCGCACAAGACATAAGGAAGATGCGCATACACAGTGCTGCGCGTCCCTGCTTTGTGCAGTGTTCCTGTGCGTTGAGCATGGCGAACGTTAAAATACCAATTATAGTCCAACACTCGTTGCAACAACACTTGCGCCCACCATGGTCTGCTCGAAGATGACCCAAAGAACGTGCGTAGACGTTCGCGGTTTGACGGTGATCTCCTGGTTGATGGTGAAGGTCTCCTTGGTAGTGTTGGTTATAGTTGTTCTCTCACGCATGTCCAGGGCGAGACTTACTGCCCCGCCAGCTTTTCCCCCTACGCTGGAGCCGGACCCACCGAGGCTGGGAAAAGACAGCGACGCATCTATTTTGAGCGTCGTCCGCACTCCTCGGAGAATCTGTGTTGACGTAGTGCGGGATACTTCCACACTGCGCTGTAGCTTGACCTTTAGTGGATTGTGGCGTTGGTGGTTTTCGTACACTTGGTCGAGTGCTGTCACAGATTTGGTCTCGATTCTTGTGCTACTTTTGTATTCGACTGTTACATGGCGGATCTTCATTGAGGGGCTGGAAGAAAGAAGTGATAGTGTTTTAAAATAATAATGCAGCACTTCTGAAAAGTGCCGCGTTTAAATGAGCCTGCAGGTCCAATATTCCACGACAAAGGGATCATTTCATTCCGCATTCAATTTTGATTTGCAGGCGGCCAGGCTATGCGTACTACCCTTACTCTGCGATCAGCACTTTGGCTACCATCCATCTTTAAATGTGAAACTGCGCTACCTTCATCCCCTGCCTTTTTTTACTTCACCCAACACCAACTCAGTCACTCTTCTGCATAGACCACCTACAATCTGCGTCCTTACAATATTCGAAAGCTACGCTACCTTTTTATTTCTAGTGAAGGACGCAGTACGCTACCTCGGGCGCTCTTCGCGTGGTGACCAGTTTTCACCTTGAGAGCCAGAGGTCAAACCACACACCCTCAGCAAGCGCCCGGCACGGAGCAGCTAGGACAGCCAGTGGTCTAAAAACTAAGCTTTATTATAAGAAGGGTGAATATAAACAGTTAACACAAAACAATGAAAAACACTGCGCAAGAGCAAAACAAGTTCACAAAAGGAACGGTGATAAGGCAACTAGATAGACAACGGCTACAGTCAAGGCCCACGCAGATATGCAGTCTGTTCGGGATGAAGACACGCTTGCTTGGCTGACACACTTGTCTACATCCTTCTGCTACGTGGAACGCTTCCATACTTTCTCGGGCCGTTTGTTCACGGTGCCTAACTTGATAGAATGTGAGTGGCGGGAAAATTAGGTTTACATCCGCGCAACTTAGAGCAACTTTAAGAAAGATGGGATTACGGGGGTCCCTGTAATGACAATTCATGCTTTCTCAAACACATGTTGATACAACTTGTGTTCCACTTCCTTTGTCTTTGTTTAAGTTCGCCCTGCTTTCATTCAAGAATATACCTTTCCAACTACCCAGCTTGGAACCCTTCTGGCGAGAGGTAGGCGACGGGGGAACGGAGACGTGCGCGGGACCCGCGTCGCCACCTGACGAAGCACCCGGCACAGAGCCACGGCCCGATGGCGGGAAGAGATTGGCGGTAGGTGAGGGATAGGCGAGGAGGTAACGGACACGTGCAGGGACCCCGTGTCGCCACTTGGTGGAGGAAGGCGAGGAGGCCACCGCCGCAGCAATTCGCCGCGAGATCGACATGTAGGTGGCGACAGCGTCGCGCTGCTAGTGTGGATGCTCCGTTGAGCGGCCCGGGAGAATGAACACTGTGGGAGCGCTTCGAGCCTTTCTCTCGCCGTATGTGCGCACGATGGGCGCAGAAAAGAGTGGTATGCTGTAGTTCGGTTCCCCAACGTTCAATGTATAGCATGGCAACGGCAATAAGTTTTTATTATTACGCCAAAAAAGCGGCGACCCATCGGGAATCTCAGAACGGCCGCATGGATGACAATGAACTTGTACGCCGTGGCTTGTAGCAAGCTCGATCTTTCCAGACTATGGCTTTGAGTCTTCACTAAAATCATCAATAGAAACAAATCAGGAAGCCTAGATCTCCGGAATTCAGTTTACAACAGCAGTTTCAATCCCTTTCACTGGTAGCATGACGCATTATTGCATTTGCATTACATTTGCATACAAAAGCCAGTCGTCCCTTGCCGCAACTAATGCTCTGGCTCCGCGAGGCGGGCGACCGTCCCTGCGGAACGGATTTGTAACTGCCCAGTCGGGCCCCGCCACCCGCCGCCGTAGCGTTAGCGGACGCTAGCCGCTATGCTAACACTCTTTATTGTCCCCCCCCGGCGACTCACGGATAAGAGAAAGCGCCACGTTGCGCCGAACGTCAAGACTTCTCCAGTGGGCGTCCCCTTTGCCCAGACCGGACTAAATCACACAATACTGTAGTAACCCTGTAAGACTGCACGTGCACGAGGATGAACAAGAGGATGTTGCTTCCCACCACAGGGTATTTTGGGTGAGAGGAACACACCTGGCCAACGAATCAACGGGCCCCATTTGGCCCTGCTTGCCCATATTGCTCCACATCGGCATCGACAGCAGATCTCCACTATCTTATGTAGATTTGCCATGGTCTGCAGCACTCTCGACACCAGCAGTTATACAGTGTGGGAGTCTATCCATGCCGACCTCCCGACTACAAACGCTGGCTCCTTGGGCCATATCGCAGCAGCCTCTTAAGCGTGAACGCCATGGCGCGTTTTTGCACGCGATTCGGGCGCGTCGGCGTTGCGCGTGCGATTTTTCGACGCCCGCGTCGACGATTCCGCGCTACTACTACTATGTGGTTCGGGTGAAAAGGAAAGGAAGTGCACTGGGGATATTATTGAGCCCAACTGTGGGCTCACCTGCATACAACCGAGTGCGGTGGGGAGGGGGAGGACGGGGATATAAAGATTAGAGAGGAAAAAGGGGGTGATAAAGAGATAACACGATTCCGCGCACGCGGCGCTTCTGGCTCGCTCAGAACATGACGCGCATCGCGCGTCAGTGGGAGGAGCCTGGCAACTTGCGCCAATGGGGAGGCGCGCGCCTCATGGCGGCGGTTTCGAAGCGCTCGAGACAGCCGGCTGGCTCCGCCGGGGATGTTTAGGCTTACCACTCCGGCAGATATTGAATGGACGCTTTCACTAGCGGCGCGGATGATGTTTTATAGTACCGTTTTCGCCCACATTATAAGCTCCTTTACCCCACAAGCAACTTCGTGCGTTCCTTGAGCGGCATTTTAGAGAGCGCTTAGGAGCGGTCGCTCGAGCTCCCGACACCACTTCGCGGCCGAGGCCGCCGCCATGCTGCTGCCGCCGGCCGCGCGCAGCGTGCAGGTGGTTCCGCGGCAGCGTTCAGCGCGCCTGTGGCGTGAGCGGTGCGTTTTTGCGAGCAGAAAACGCTCCATGCGGTTCACGCTTTAGACTTAAAGGCTGAGAGCGACTTGTCCTAGTACATTTAGCCATCCCCGCCTCCACCGTACTATACTGCAAAGCAAATTTTCCAATTAAAAAAAAGGTATCTTCGGCTGAAAGTCAAGGTTCTCCATAAGTACGTATCAATCAATCAATCAATCAATCAATCAATCAATCAATCAATCAATCAATCAATCAATCAATCAATCAATCTCTTCATTTCAGTTTCTTAGTATAGAGGTGACAAAAAACTTGTGGTGCCAAGAGAAAAGTGCAGACGATGGCTTGATACGCTCGCCACCTCTACAACTCACAGGTCAGAGGCGTTGAAGTGGTTAACAGCGCCCGTAGGCCTCATGAAAGGACTCATGAAAGGAAGGACAGGACAAAACACTGATCTTTTTGAGGAGAAGCTGTCTATGCCTGACTTGCGCCGTAGATCGTAAAACCAAAATGCACTGCAGGAAAGCCAACATTCTAAAACAGTCGTACTTATGTACTCAGTCATGTATCTACTACGTAGTGTGAAAGTTCTGATTTATGACGCTCCCGTTTTAAGTGACACTTTTTTTTTGCTCCTGTATCTGAGGAACCACTTGCGCTACAAACATGAACTACGCTTTTACTCTGGGGAGAAAAATGCGTGTGTATAATTTCTAACATGCTATACCACTCATAGTCTTAACCGTTGTTCGTTGAACTGTCCCTGGTGAAGATACATAATCTGCTCAACTACCGATTAGTCTCTGCGTATTCCAAGGATAAAAAAATTGCACTAATTTTTTTTTCCTCTGTCAAATCTGAAAGCAAATGTCACGGTTTACAACACACGGTCACCGGAATGCTGGCACGTACCCTGCCTAAGAAGAAAACTACTACACCCGAATGATAGGCTTTACATTTCACACTAACAAACAAACTCGACTCTATAGTAGTATAGCCGTCCCCTCCTTATGAGATTTCTGTACTGACTTTCTGTAGTTACACGGATTTACTTATAACACTGTTCTCATTTTTCATATTTTGTCTTGGGTTTGGAACGTCGTTTCTTTTGCGCGAAAACGCGCTTCCTTCTTTGACGCCCATGTATTTGCATCTCTTGTTCTCCCACAGCACCAACATATGAAATGCATATGAGTAATCTAGTGACATACATCCCGTCTGTACTACTGATGTGTTATCATGTCTCTAAACGGTACACCTCATGATGTTGTAAAATTGTTCATCGCCTTGGTTATGTATTTAACCTATGGTTTACTTTTCAGCTTGTTACTAGCTAGAACACAGTCCCACTCGCTATTAGGCACTAGAGTTTCCGTATATACTTCGCCAGAGTTGCGCGTCTGATTTCCACGAGACCCCGCACCGCCGGTTCTACCGTGACAGGAAAGCCGGCTTCTGTGCTGCGCACGGAACTTCTTTTCCATTGGTTCGCAAAGCAGTTGCAGTGGCTCCGCGCAGCGAATGGTGCCGCCGGCAATACCCGCATGCGCCAAGTATATTCTAGGCACTATAACTCTGCCCCGGCGCTGGAACCGGTGCGTCGGCTCCTATATGCGTGAAGGGTGGCTTTCCCGCGTGATTTTGCGACTCAAGATGGTGGATTAACGCGCCACTCGGTACCCCTAGCGGAGCTAATACAGGAACTCTATGAGGCACCTCATGGCAGCGCCCTCTGGCAACAAGCTCCTCCTTGTGCAGAATATCGCTAGGCAGGATATAATCAGGAATCGGAACGACGGGCCTGACAACCCCGCGATCAATTCCAACTTCCGCACGTGGTTTGACTTGTCCACGTGAGACGTGTGCCCCTTGCATTCCATCCCCCTCGTATGCTCGCTTTTTCCTGCTGAGGGAAACGCAGGCTTAGCCAAACTTATGGATACAGGTGTAGTTTGTTCTGCCGTCTCATTGACCCCCCTGCCCCCGTGACCAATCGATTGCAGGAGCGTACAGACCATCGTTGTCTGGGGGCAAAACACGGGAATACTTGAGTTCTGTCACTCACAAACCGATCTTCTGCGATTCCAGTTCCAGCTCTCGCATCCTAAGCAGGAGCTGCATTCGTTTCCTTCCGAATGCTTCCCGTTCTCGTAAAGCCGCCATCCTACTTAGCTAGGAAGCCGTCGGCGCGTTAACACCTGAGCCATGCCACCCGCCATGAAACGCAAGAAATCTCTCAAATCCGGCGTTGACTTCGTCATCTTTGCTCGCCCAGAGCCGACATTATTGTTCGCTGGTGTTGCTTTTGTTGTTGAAACTTTATTTTAAGGCTGGTGATGTGGGAGTTGTCCCTCAGTCCAGGAGACCATGTGACGACAGTGCTGGCTCAGCCATGGACACCAGGAATGGCGGAACTTCAAAGCCGGAGGTCATCATCAGGTTCTCCCACACATCAGGGAGATGGAGGGTACTGGATAACGGTGTACTGTACACCCTTGGCAGTGGGTCGAAGGTGTCTTGACTGCAGGTCCGCCAAGCGCCTGGAGGGAAGTCGGATGCAGCGCCGCTGGTGCTTCTCCATTTGATGGTGTCTTCGTTAGCGTTGTTCGCTACATTTCCAAGTCCTGTCGCGGCTGTGCCGGCCAAACCTTGTTGGAGGTTCGAGGGTTAAGTTATCGGAGAGCAAACCCTTCACTCTTGCGCGATGGATATTCCTTCTTAGCGATCGACTGTTAGGCAGGTGCGCTCTAGACAGAATGTTTTTCGCGCTGATTGTGAAGGAGGTTCGCCGGTTTGAGTAACTGCTGCCAAGTCCGGTGCTCGTAAGAATTTCTGGCGAATTTTTCACTTCGTGTCCATCGTGTGCAGCGCTGTAGATTGTATCGGTCAGTTTTGACCTCTCCGATAAACCAATGGCGTGATCAAACGCTGCCCCATCGCTTTCCTCAAGGTCACCTCCTCTCTCAGATGCTGTGGTAGAAGGAGAAAAGAAAGCAAAAACGCCCGTGTGTACGAGATTTCGGCGCACGTTAAAGATCCCCAGGAGGTCAAAATTAATCCGGAGCCCTCCACTACGGCGCGCCTCATCGCCAGCGTTGCGTCGGCGCGTTAAACCCTACAATCAATCAGAAGGCGAAAGGAAACACGCCAGGGGGTATGATTTTCAGGGCCAACAAAGGGATCCTGCGCCGTCGTGGCCACAAGTGTAATTGCCTCTAACAGGCATAACATTGTTGACGTGTGCGGTAAATATGCAGGAAGACTACCCACGGACAGCCCTCCCTTTGTTGCTCCCCCGTCGAGGGAGACGTCGTATACGAAAACTGTGTTCCCTAAAACGCCATTATGGCAGTTACCGCCAAAAAGGCGTAATACGAAAGTTTAACCGCTCACGCGTGACCTCTGCCCGCGCGAGCCTTTCCCCTCACAGCTCCCCCATGCCTGTACGATAAATAGGTCCTCAGCCTTACTCGCATGATAAATCAAATTTAGTTCGAAACCAAGCACATACGCCTTCTGCGCACAGTTTGGGCGGGTGTCTTAAACTCCATTTACAGTTCTTGAGTCAACTACGAGCCCGTTACGACGATCGAAATATGGCAATGCGTGTACGCGGAGAAGTTTAGAAGACACCCTCAGTCGTATTGATTGAATATATACTCACTAATGTTTGGGCCACCCAGTGTCTTCGTCGGTTCGTACATAGTAGACATTTTTCAGTGTATCTCCCCAGCCAGTGTATACGGTATTGAGGGTATGCATTATCTCACCGTCTAGGTCGACTTCATAGCTTTTTGCTGTAAGTGAAAGGCAGAGATTACCGTTTCGCAGTTATGGTATTTCAGCCAAAGATTTCCTCCAGAAAGAGGGACAAATGAAGGTATAACACCTAAACTCCACGGAGACAAATCTACGCTCAGCGACTTCTGAATCTCGCATGTGTTATGACAGTACGGGCCATCGTTAACATGGGATAGAAATATATAGCCGAATGAAACTTCTAAGGAGTTCTAGTTTAATTGTAGCGGACAAACATGGGGATGCACATTATTTTTTCCCGTAGGAGCAGATGTACTGACAGCAGACGGCGATTTCCCAAAATTTAAATCTTCACCGTGAACTAAGTAACGAAAATTAATGAAACTCGGAGCACGGGACGTCTTAGCGGCTAGTAGTAATATACAGTAATCCCTCGTTATAGCGAAGTCAGCAGGACGGCGAAAAATGTCGTTATAAGTGGTATTTGGATATAAGGTACCACTCGATAAAACTAAAGTAGTTGAGCTTTAATTACGCCACAGGTGCGATGAATCAAAACACAATGTATTCTGTGAAGCAAAACTTTATTCAGGTGCAAAAAAGTCTGCGAGTTTTCATTTTTCATGTTCTTGCCGGGCGCGACCAATCGCCGCTCCAATTTGACCAAGCAGTGACTGGCGTTTCCGAACGCCTCGCAGACTGCAGAGCGAATGGTAAGGGGAAGGCAGTGACCTATTTTACAGGGGGGATGGGGGCGTCATGGAACGCTACGAGAGTTTCACGCTGGAAAGCGCCGCAAATTCCGCTGTTCGAATCTGAGGTTGTGTTTGTTGAGCTCAAAAAACAATTAACCGGCGGCTCATTGGAGGTACACAGCGCAATATTGAAAACTTTCCGGTTTTGCACTTGGGTTTTCAATCATCGCTGGGCGATTTTTTCCAGACATGTGCAGCCGTGAAGTTTGCAAAACAAAAGTTTTTCGGCGCCTCGCTGTCGACGACACTTCTAATTCTACGCTTCGAGTGTCAGTGTTCCCGCACCGTCGCGTCCACGCCATTGACGAATGTGTACGAACAAATTTCAATCACCCTACCACGCATTTGTACCATTCGTCTAAAGTCCGATGTCGCAATTCGAGCATGACCGGCTCGAGAAAATCGCCGGGGAAACACCAACTTGTTAACGCCATACTGACCGCCTGTCTCGCCGCTGGGTCGCCGCCGCTCGGCGACGCCTCGGCTCGCAACTTCGCCCTAAGCGGGTCCAGCTCTTCGTGCGCTTCGAGTAATTCGGCCTAAAATGCATGCGTTTGGGTTGGGACCAGAAGAAATTACGAATAAAGCGATATTTCGAGTAAAGCGATTTCGTTATAACGAGGGATTACTGTATAGTGTTTTGTGGCAGTTTTTATTAAAAAAAAGGTGATACAGCTGTTTTCTAGTGACCATTTTATGAAAATGGTTCTGCATCGACGAGCGCTTGAAGCCTGGCTGCGTATACAAGCAACCTCCCCCGCCTCCTCCTCCCCCACGCGCATAAATGGGGTACAACAGGTGATGTGAGCGTCCTTAGACGTTACAAACACCGGTAAAAACGTCGCTCCCGAAGCCCCTCAAGGTGCACGTGTCTGTACCACACAAATGACCAAACTTAATTCCAGGAACACACAAAAGTCTAGCTCTGGAGACAAAAAAGAATGCCGCAGCTAGCCCTAGTGGGGCGAGTCTGGAGAAACAGCAGAGCTGGCAGCCCTTCTCCCTTCGTCGCAGACCCGGCTGTTGCAGCTCACTTGGATTTGCGAACTTGCCGCTGAAAGTTCTCCGTGACTGGCAGGCCCGGGTCGTTTTGTCCGCCGGTTTTCACATCTCTCCCACAGCGAACCGCGTTAGCACCCGCAAGAACCCGCGGCAACCGGCTTCGTGAACTCAGCGTCTGCAGCGCGAACTCGGCTTCCGCGCGCCCCATTTCAGGCGCGAACGCCGCTGAACTGGCCAGGTAACTGCACGCGGGAGATCATACCACCAACGTTGGGCAGAGTGTTCTCGATGGTCGAGATGGCCGACGCCGGGCGCACCCCACGAGGCGAACGCTCATATATGCGCTCGGTAGTATTTGTATCTTTTTTGCTGGTAATGCTGGACGTCGGAACTAAAAGCGTAAACAGCTCTGCTGTTAAAAGTTCGGTTTTGACCAGATTTTTCGGCGACCGCTGCATTGTAAAACCGAAACATAAGAAGGTGCGCCGTAAAAGCACTAGTATAGACGAATAAAAATGACAAAACATACCTAAAAGACACATAAAATTCACAGGTACATCGACATATTTGTCACGAGTCATTTTTTAGCCTAGGGCGATCGTAGGGCCACCAACAATATTGTGTAGTGCGATGTAGGGCTTTTTCAGGCGCAGTGTGGGGCGCTGTGGTCAAAATTGGTTGGCGCCACTGGTGTCAAGCCGTTTTTTGCCTTTGGTTTGTTTTTGACCGTATTTGAACCGGGCTTGTTTTTGTTCAGGGAGGAAACAATCGTTTCGTGAAACAGATTGCTCGCTCGACAAATATGGTCACGCCAGACACCGTTTCTTGCGTCAATAGGCCAGTGTCATCTAAAACTACCCCAAAGCCCTACAGTCCTCTGCAGCTAAACCAAGCATAGTTCACGCAGTACCAACAGCAGTACGCATCGGTACTTCTATATTTACGTGTGCTTTCGTAACTTCCACTGTTTGTCCTACCATTCTTAGGGCTTTCAAAAGAATGCGCCCTAAATTCAAGCGCAAATAGCTCTTTCGGCAAGCTTATAATACTTGTCTAATTTGCGTTTGCTTTTTCCGCCCTCCGCCAATCGCAGAGCTGTCTTGTATGACATCATAGGTTCTGTTGCGGGAAATGAGCTAGTGGGTCGCATGGTCATTCCCTTTTTTCCTAATTATGTAGCTTGTTTGAGCGAAGTTTACGTTAAAAGTGGTGTCAGTATGATTCTAACGAGGCAATCTTTTGAATGAACCAAACTTGTGTTTTCTCTTCATGGCTCCTTTAATATTCAAGATCCGTGACACCACCAATCGCTGTGCGGGAAAATGAATTGAAAGGATATTCTCTTGAATAAATTAAACAAGTACGGATTGAGAGGCAGGACGCTCCTAACCTTCAAATCATATTTTAAAGACCGTCAAAATAGTGCATATTGGTGGTTTTTCTTCATACAAACTTTACCTAAATAAGGCGCCCCTCAGGGAAGCATATTGAAACATCTTCTTTTCAATGTTTACATTAATTACCTGGCAACGATTTCCCAAGAAGCGCAATTTGTAATTTACGCTGACGATGCCTCCCTATTTATCTCTGGTCCTACAACTACAGAAACAATTCCGACAGCTAATGATACCCTACATTGCCTCTCAAATTGGTCTAACGCGAGCTTATCTCAAAATAAATGCGATGAAGTAGAAAGCGGTCCTTTTCTGCCCAATAAATGGGCGTGTACGAACAAATTTATTTATTAATCTTGGTAATAATATTTTTAAGGTCGTTAGACACCATAAAACGGTGCGTGTTATATTTGATGAGCACCTTCGATGATTGGAGCAAACGAATCGCGTATCCCTAATTTTGTCAAAAGCAGTAGGAGCTCTTTCTCAGTGCCATGGCATCCATCCAGTCAATACCAAGAAGCAGATATATGAATCATTATTTCAATTTCCCTTTAGATATTGTCATCTCGTTTGGGGTACTGCATCACGCACCAAGAGGAATACAATTGCAAGCCTGCAAAGTAACGCAATTCGCATCGTTTCGGGCGCAGAGTACTCGGCTCATAAACCGCTCTTCATTCGCTTTAAATGATGCTACACATTCCCGTTCCCATGATGTTAGAGCAAATTATTATTTCTGCGCCCACTGCTAAGACGTCACTTCGCACTACCTTTCATATCAAAATGCCTGCGTTAAAAGAATGCGTACCGGCCACTAATACTCGAAACTAAAAGAAGCGGCTTTTTCCCCGAACTCGCACAAACTACGGTAAACAAATGTTAAAATACGTAATACCTTACACCCTGAACACTAATATCACTTTACTTGATGTTCCCGAAAGCGATAAGCTTGATTTAGTGAACCCTTTTAAGTAGAATTTCTTCAGGGTAGAAGATACCAGTGAGTTTTTTTTTGTTTTTTGTTTTTTACCATCTTGACGAAACAGCGTAAAAAACGGGGACAGTAGGAGAGAAAGACGACAGGACGACGCTGTACTCACAACTATTTTTTAATAAACTGCACCACGCATATATATACTATGTCCCCAAAACCCACGTGCGCTCACAACATGACGCACATCGAGATTATCACTACAAAGTAACACCAAACTCTAAGTCACGGACTTATCTAGAAATAAGAATTATTTTTCATGTAATGCTATCGACGGCTCACTTATGCAGATATCGCCTCTCTTTCTAATGTGAAATGCTTCGATAACTTCCCTAGTGGTCTGATTAGTGTGAACCGAAAGGATGGTGGTGTCATGAAAAAGCGGAAAACACCCATGCTCGGAACAGTGTCTGGTGATATGTGAATCTTTCTTGTTTTTTAGTGCGTTTTTGTGCTCTAATAATCTTATATTAATGCAACGACCGGTTTGCCCAACATAAACGTGGCCACAATTAAACGGAATTTGATAGACCACCCCCGTTTTACACTCGACTAGAGGGGACCTGTGCTTAACAGAGCATTTCTTTTTAACTGCAATATCAGATTCTGCCAATTTTCTTTCTATTCGACCACATATTTTTCCCATCTTAATGGGTGCTGAAAAAACAACATTTATACCAAATCTACCAGCTACATTTTTGAGCCCATGTGACAATTTATGCTTATACGGAATTACTACCACTTTTTTCTTTTTACAAGGTTCACCCTCCCTTGGTTCTACGGAGGTAACTTCTTTTATCCGCCTAAGAAGCTTTCTTGTTGTTGCACAAAGAACATGCTCAGGAAAACCTGCCGTTCTTAACCGCTCCCTTTGTACTACAAAACTTTTTGAAACCTGATGAAAGCAAGACCTGGAGAGGGCCGATAACAAGCACGAGAAGGCAATGCCATTTTTTACGATCTTGGAATGCGAGGAATTAAAATTGAGTATGGGTTTTTCCGATCTCGGGCTGTATTCCCAGCACACGTGCGCATTAGTTAAATAGAGTTTAACATCTAAAAATTGCAACTGATTATTATTTGGTACTTCATGCGTGAACTGTAGACCAAAGCCATTATTATGGAAAATTTGAACCACCTCTGTAACTGTCTGTTTGAAATCACACTTCTTCACAAAAACAAGAAAATCGTCTACGTATCTTAGAACTTTAATTACTACGTCTTCCCCCCTTTTATCAATATTCCTATCCACCCTGGCCAGAAAAATATTGCTGAGTACTGGTGCAACTTTTGACCCGATGCACACCCCCGACCGTTGGCGGTACATATTACATTCGGCGTGCTTCACTGTTTTACGTTCACTAGTCCAAAAGGCCAAGTCACATTTGCCTTTGAGTCCCATATATATGTGTGCGTATTGTTTTTTTCTCTTTTTTTCTTATTTTTGTGGGGTTCACAGCGTTGTGTGAACCTTTAATTCTTCCGGTTCTATTTTTTTTTTCGTTGTAATGCGTTTTTTGTAAATTTTTTTTCCGAAGTTAAATCTACGTAAAAGTTCTCGCGAAAGACTACGTTTTTTCCCGTGCCCGTCGCTGTGCTCACAGCAAGCGCCACTTACCTTCAAAAGCGACGTTAACCGTTGACAAACTGTCATTTTCCCTTCAAGCATGCCTGCGCGCACTGGAGTTGTGTGTACATGCCATGCGCGTGTATACGTGTTTATGCCATTGTATACATGATCTCAGTTGTTCTACGAATTTTTGCTCCTGTACATGTGTTTACATTATGTGAATGTGCTATATTGTTGTGTTTATGTTTCTGCATATGTAATTTTTTTTACTTTCTTTCCCAGATTACCCCCTTTATGTCCCTGACTGGGCGCCTGAGACGTACCAATGGCGGTCCAGTCTTTTGTGGACGCCGGGCATACGACTGCTTCGTCACCACAGCCTTGACGTGTCCCTCCTACCCTGCCCTAAATCAAAGCTGCGCGTACGAGTCACTCCGTGCACTCCCAAGCCTGCTAGAAGAACTTACTGCCAGGCGCTTGCATCGACTTTGACTACTGGAGACAAGCTGGAACTTTATACTGACTCAACGGCACCGATTCGGGATTTGCGTCGCGTTGCGCGTTGTATTAACAAGATTATGGACACTTATCCATGCGCTGTCCGTGTTTTTTGGATTCGCTGGGACGTACTTCTTGCCCAAAAAGCGGCGGATCACGCCTGCCCAGGGACTTCCCACGGCCCCTACCACTTCTTCCAGTATCTACCATAGAAGAACTGCCGGTGAAAAAGGAAACCCTCCGTCGCACAACGCGTTCTTTACTTCCACCGCGTGTAACCAACCTCCCCAGTGGACTCGCTCGTTGGGAGTAGGTCGTGCTGCGGAGGCTTCGGGTTGGGGTGGCGTTATCCCCAGCAGTTACCCACGCTTGGCCTGACCGATATCCCGCGCCGTTTGCGGTCACCTGTCCCTTTTGTACGATCCCTGCGTCCGAAGCTGACGTTGAACATTTGCAATGGGGAGAGCGAAATAACTTTATTATGCTTGTTGGGTAGTTGGACGCGGTGGGTGCCCCTAGTCCAGGGCTCCAGTCTCCAGGGCGCCGGTGGCTGCTCTGGTGATCGTTCGGCACTGCTCGTCGTAGTCGGCGCTAGACAGTGCCTCACTCCACTGCTTCTCTGTTAGAGGGTGTTTGTGAATTTTGTGGCACCTTGCTGCCGTGTGGTAGAGGGTGGCTACTTCGTTGCACTGGGGGCACAGTTTCGGGTATTGGGTTGGGTACAGTTTGTATAGACGGGAGAGGTGAGGGTAGGTGTTCGTTTGGATTGAGCGGAGTGCTGTTTTATCGTGTCTTTGCAACTTCGGATGAGGATGTGGGAATTTAATTCGGGTTGCTTTGTAGTAGCTTAGAATTTCGGAATATATGGGCAACAGGAAACTCTGCTTGTGGGCTGTCAGCTCAGGAAAGGGAGGCGCAAGCCCAGGCGTGAGCCTGTTGATTTCCCTCTAGAGTTTCATGGACAGGGGCCCATATGATACTGACTGGATTCTTTGATTTGTAGCCGATTGCTAATCTGTGGGCTGTTTTGCCGATGCGCCCTTTTGCCCACTGCCTGCAGGCATTTTGGGAGTCAGAAACAATGTTCATTCGTGCATCCTGCTGACCTGAAAAGATAGCTACAGCGATTGCCGCTTCTTCTGCTTCAATAGGTGATGATGTCCGCACGCTAGCAGTTATGGTACGTTGCTGAATTGGGTTGTGCGCACAGATGGGGGCTATGCCACCGGTACTCGTAATGGCAGCATTTGTGTACCACGTGTACAATGAATCCACGTATATTCTTTGCATATTACGGCATCTGTCCAACCTTCTGCCGTAGTGGAGTGTAGGGTTCATGTTTTTAGGTATGGGTGCTACTTTTAGGGCCCTGTATATGCAATCGCGAATTTCGTGGGTGGTTGCGTGCATGGTGCCCAGTCGCTTTAGGGTTTCTATGCCTGTGTGGCTGGTTTCTGGCCTCTCGAACTGGCCTATTCTATGTGCCTCGAGTATGTATTCAACTGTATTGCTGATTCCGAGTTCATTCAATTTCTGTGTCGACGTCCATTGGGGTAATCCTAGCGCCATTTTGGTTGCCTTTCTATGGGCTGCGTTGAGTGTTTTGATGTTAGTGATGAAGACGACGACGAAGATCATATCATTCGGTCTGTCTGAACCAGGTCTGTGTAATTTTTCGCAGTTTTTTGGCAAATTTAGTGCTCGATTCTGAATATTCTGCTGTATTTAACACCAGAAATGGACCCTGCGGCGGGCGCAGCACCTAGTGCGCCGCCGCCTGGGTCGCTTCCCTGCCCGCTGCCTGATGTCGCGCCCAGCATGGTCATTCAGCCGGCTGCGCCTGCTTCTTTGCTGCTGGAGGCTTCTTCTGGATCATCGGCTTCTCCAAGCGCTCCCTCAGGATCCATGATCACTCCGGGACAAGTAAGCCACGATCTCTCTCCATTGGAACAACCTTTACCAGACAACGAGGATGATATTTCCGACATGACGGAGGTCTCTTCCTCTGGCACCGCAATACACGCGGAGGAGGCCAACAACCTCGCAGATGATGCTGAACCCTTCCAGACAGTTCAAGCTCGAAAGCGCCGTCGAGGGTCTAAGAGCGTATTCAAAGCCCTGGAGGTACATGCATCCACGAAGAACCCTCTGAGACACGGACTTGTGGTCATTGTAAAGCCTACGGACCCTTCAAAAATCATCACTAGGTTCAACCCACTAGCCGTTAAAGATGGGTTAGAAACGATAGCTCCCGATGGAGTGCTTCAAGTGCGACCGAACCATCGGCTTAATCTCTTGGCCATCGACACACGCAATGCTGATGCTACCGAGCGTTTGTTGACAATATCAAGCATTGCGGAAATCCCCGTGAGAGCCTATGAACCACGCCCAAGCAAATGTGGTGTCGGCGTAATTCGAGGTGTAGCTAAAGACATCACACCACCTGAGATTCTTGAGGCACTACGTCAGAGGATCCCAGTCAAATCAGTCCGAAGATTGGGCAAGAGTTCTGAAAGTGTGCAAATAGTATTTGCCACAGAGTCAACCCCAGAACACGTCATCATAGGCTACACGCGCTACCGCGTCTACGCATATGTTGAAACGCCCAGGCAGTGTACTAAATGTCTGCGGTTCGGCCATGTGTCCGAAGTATGCCAGCTTCCAATGCGATGCACTCGGTGTGGTGGCAACCACGATCGTACCACGTGCAACGCCGATAGTCTCCGTTGTGCTAACTGCGGGAAGAAGCAAGAAGCGACTTCTGGAAGCTGCTCGGTTCGCCGCGACGAGCAGGCGATCTACAAATATAAGATGGTCCATAATACTGACTATAAGTCTGCGAAAGCAGCTGTACAAGAGCAGCGTGCCATTGGACCCAAGAAATCTTCAAGAGGGCAAGCACGGGAAGGAGACAAGTCCATTTATACGGATTTGGATAAAGACTTTCCTGCCCTACCATCCCTACAACGTAAAGCACCGTCAAAAGCTGAAACTGCAGCTACCGCGGCAGCACCTACTCCTACAGCTACACCCCCTCTGGTGTCAGCAGAGGCCCTTTCACCAGCTCCGAGAGCAGCACCAATGTCCACGACTACGAGGGCGCCGACGTCAACACCAGTTGTCCCTCCAATCCCTGCTGCGCGGTCTTCTAGAGCTCATTCCCATGCTTCCCTCAAAGGACAACGCGAGTCGCAGACCGAACGTAACTCGGCAGGCCTCCGTTCTGCAATCGACTCCATCGTGGAAGCTGTGCGCCTCTTTCTCGGCTCTCTTGCATCCCCAGTGGCCAAAGCTGTTGTGACGCTCCTCGACTTCCTTTCACCTCTTCTAGCACAATGGCGGTAGCGGTACCCATCACTACACGTTCCCCCTCTGTGCAGCAAATTCGGCAAAAAGCAACAATTTTTCAATGGAACGCATGTGGACTTGGTCAGCGGCTTCCAGACTTCCGCAGATTTCTGAAAAAACACCAGTTCCCCATTGTTGCCATTTCGGAGTCCCGCCTTTCCAAAGACATACGGCTATCCGGGTACGCAGTCCTGCGCTCATCCACTGGTGTGGCAAAGACGAGAGTCCTGCTATGCGTGAGAAACGACCTCACATTCGTGCAACACAATCTGCCGCCTAACGCGTTGAACGAATTAGTAGCTATTACCGTGCGACACGCAGGCGTTTCCTTTACTGTCATCGCTGCGTATATTCCGCCCCACGCATCGCTGAACACTCAGCGCCTGGAGGACATAATTCGTCGTACACCACCTCCACACATCCTCACGGGGGACTTCAATGCTCACCATCCGTCATGGGGAAGTAAGAAAACCACGGTCAAAGGACGTCGCCTGTTGGACATTGCAGACCGCTTCAGTTTGTGTGTTATTAACACTGGGCAACCAACGTTTTATCGTGGACGGACGTCAAGTGCTATCGACGTCACAATGGTTTCCTCAGCATTGCCAACGACCACAAGCTGGTATGCAGACATAGAGTCTCATGGAAGCGACCATGTACCAACTTATATTATTGTCGACGGTTTGCCTTCTGGTCGTCGTAAATGTGCCGTTCATTTTGTCAACTGGGGTAAGTTCACCACAGACGTCGACACAAGCGCTGGTGATTTCTCGTCATACGACGACGCTATTAACAGCATCGCAAATACGCGGAGGTTGTGCAGCAAAACCGCGAGCCTGCCAAAGGAGTGTACAGTGGCTGACGTCGAGTATGAAAATCTCAGGGCAATTCGTAGAAGGGCAGAAAGGCGCGCACGGAAGACTTCCGCGGTAGAAGATATACGAGCAGCCAGACGCACGCAAAAGCTCATTCAGAGATATCTCAAGAAGCTTGCCAAACGTGAATGGGCGTCCTTTTGTTCGAAGCTAGACCCTCGGAAGCCGCTGACAAGGATATGGAGTTTAGTGAGGGGTCTTCGTGCACCGCGAACTCAGTTGCACCCTTTTAACTCAATTTCTCTGCGAATGAAGGTAAGCGACTTAGATGTCACTGAAGCCTTCTGCACTAAAATTACTGCCGCACCGGGATCTTCACCAACGACTATTTCCAGGGCTGCGAACCCATCACCGAACACACCCTACACGGACGAACCATTCTCTAAGGCAGAACTTGAAGCTGCTCTGTGCTCAGTCAACAAAGCCT
Source organism: Haemaphysalis longicornis (assembly GCF_048455015.1). Lineage (NCBI taxonomy): Eukaryota > Metazoa > Arthropoda > Arachnida > Ixodida > Ixodidae > Haemaphysalis > Haemaphysalis longicornis. The sequence goes on along the minus strand of NW_027526225.1, from coordinate 173,063 downwards.
CTTCTCCGGGCCCAGACGGGATAAACTATGCGGTTTTATGTCATCTAGGCGGCAATGCGAAGCGGTGGCTTTTGTCAATATTCAACCGCTCGTGGGAGACCGGCCGTCTTGAGCCTGGGTGGAAGTGAGCTCGTATCGTGCCAGTTCTGAAACCTGCGAAAGACCCCACGGATATTGATTCGTATCGGCCTATTGCGCTTCTAAGCTGCATTGGGAAGCTCATGGAGAAGATGGTGCTGCTTCGCCTAGAGTGGGATCTGAATGACAGAAGCGTTTATCCGTCGCAGATGTCGGGCTTCCGCAAGGGCCGGAGCAGCATCGACAACGTAATTGCCCTTGCAAAACATGTGAAGCACGCAAAGCTCGCACGGCAAATTACCATTGCAGTCTTCATTGACATTAAATCGGCATACGACTGTGTTCTCCATGAAGCCGTCCGGACAGCAATGAGGTCTGTAGGCATCGCGGGACGAATGTACGACTGGATGTCTGATTACCTCTCTGATAGGACCATCTACATGTCTGTAGCGGATGGTGAGACATCCCTCCATAACGTGACCCGTGGTGTCCCTCAGGGTGGGGTATTGAGCCCGACTCTTTTCAATATTTCAATGATTGGCCTTGAGAGATGCCTGCCGAAATCGGTTGAAATCTCTATGTACGCTGATGATATCTGTATCTGGTGCTCGGGCCGCAACAGGCGTGTGCTCCAATCGAGACTTCAGCGTGCAGTAAGTTCAATTGAGAACTTTCTCGCGACACGTGGCCTCGCGATATCACCGGTAAAGTGCGCTGCCATGGCCTTTACAAAGCGGGACGTCTCAAACTACCAGTTAACGGCCGCAGGCGTACCGATACCGTATGTCACCCATCACAGGTTTTTGGGTGTTACCTTCGACCGCCATCTGACATGGACGGCTCACATCCGAAGCCTAAAAGAGAAGTTAACGTCATTCGCGCACATCTTCGGCATGCTTTCCAACAGCACTCATGGATGTAGCGTCAGCTCTCTTTTACGGCTATACGACGCCCTCTGCGAAGGCTTACTTCGCTATAGCCTCCCAGCTCTGACTTCTCTTTCCAAAGGGAATTATAAAATACTAGAGGGGTTGTAGGCTCGAATACTGAGGATATGTCTTGGTGTCCCGAAGACCACCTCCAGAATGGGAACCATGACAGAGAGCAGACGGCTTCCGCCCACTGCTTTGCAGGCAATGGAGCAACTTCGCACGCGCCTGCGCGTTGTGACAAGGCAACATGGGCACCCTCTTGCTGCCGCCTTGGCCTCTGAAGTGCAGCACGCTATGCCCTCCCAGTGTCAGCCTTCAGCCTCTTCTCCTCACCCTCCGTGGCTATTCCCTCCTATGAAAATTGTCACCACGGTACCTGGATTTAAGCGGAAGGCTGTTATACCAGCCCCGGCTCTAAAGTTCTTTGCCTTGGAGCATATTAACAACCAATACAAAGGCCACACTCATGTGAACACTGATGGCTCAGTGTCGGCTACATCATCGGCGATAGGGATCTCGATTCCTTTGTCGCTCACTACCATCTGCACCCTATTGAGCCACAAGTCCTCGACGACAGTTACTGAGCTGGCTGGGCTGCGCGCTGCTTTTCAGTATATTCTAAAGCAGCCGGCCAATCAATGGGCTGTATTTACAGACTCCACATCAGCACTCGAAACCTTGAAGTCACTTCCAAAAGAACAGCTGGCTTGGGAAATCAATCTCTTGCACTTACAAGCCATACAAAGGGGACACAGCGTAGATCTGCAGTGGCTTCCTGCCCACTGCGGAGTTGCCGGCAACGACGCAGCTGACAAAGCCGCCTGATCTGCCCACAGTCTCTGCACTGAAGCTGTGCCGATCCCATTCACGAGAAAGGATGCGGCAATACTCGCCTCATCAACCGCATGGACTGCGCAGATGTCTATCTGGACTGATGCAAGGCAGCAATACGCACCTCTTCATGAGATTGATCCCAAGTGCACCTTCAGAATGCCACCTGGACTTAGCAAGCACGAGGAAGCCATTTCTGCATAGGCTGCGCTTGAATGGGGCCTACACGGGACATTACCTGTACAAAATCCAGCAGGCATCTTCACCTCTTTGCTCCAAATGTGACTCACGAGAAGATATCCATCATGTTATATGCGTGTGTCCAAAGTACACCGTGCACAGACAGAAACTCATATTATCTTTGTGCAGGCAGCTTGGTGCGGGACTTGAGCTGAGGGCTGTTTTGGGTCCATGGTCGGGTCCCAGTCAGGCTGCGCGTGCGATCAAAGCTCTTTTGGAGTTTCTTCGGAGCACAGAACTGGACAGAGTTTTGTAATTGAAAATTTTGGCCGTATCAAATGACATCATTTCGTTTTCACATTTTTTTTCTCTCTTTTTTTCGTTTTGTTTTTCTTCTCTCATCTAGCGTAGCAAGCCAGCCGGACGGCTCGGCTAACATCGCTGGTTTTCATTAAAGTTATTCTCTCTCTTGATGTTAGTGGCTGTTAAACATAAGAATGGAGCTGAGTATGCGACTCGTGAAATTATGAGAACGTTGACAATTTTTAGAATGTCCCTTTCTTTCCTCCCGTTTCTTCTGTTGGTTACTCGGTTAATCATTCGTAGTGTTAGTGCTATTTGTTTCAATAAATGGTTTAGGGCTGTTCCGCAGCCATTGTCCTGCTGTAGTCTTAGATCAGCACTTTTAGTGTCTTTACTGTTGGGATAGGTTTCCCGTCTATCTTGATTGTCATCGGAGTGGGTGGTACGTATGTTTCTCCCGGTGTTCTTTTTTAGGATTTGGAGTAACTCTGATTTTGCCACCGAGAATTGTAGTCCGCACTGGGAGGCAAGCTTTTGCACGGCCGTTGCTGCTGTTTGTAGGGCTTCTTGCTTTTGTCCGTCTGACCACGTGGTTGCCCATATGGTTATATCATCGGCGTATATTGCGTGACGGATATTGGGGATTTTGTTTAGGGTTTCCGGTAGCTTGTGCATTCCTATGTTAAAGAGCATTGGAGATATCACAGAGCCCTGTGTGCCTTTATTAGGTACTTTGTGTGTGTCTGTGCGTATATCCCCAATCCCTGTCATGGCCGTCCGGTCCTCTAAGAAAGAACTCACATAGGTAAATATTCTAACTCCGCAGTTTAGGTCGTTAAAGTTGGATAAATCTGTTTGGTGGGGGATCTTGTCGAATGCGCCATTTAAATCAAGAGTCAAGATGACCGTTTGATTTACACAAGAAGCTGCATCTAAAACTTGTTCCTTTATTTGGAGTAAAATATCCTGGGTTGACAACTTTGGCCTAAAACCGTATGTTGTGGTAGGGAAGAGATGGTTAGTCTCTATGTAGTTCTGCAGTAGGACTACATGTTCCATTATCTTACCTACACAGGAGGTTAGCGATATTGGCCTCATGTTGCCTATTGACAATGTTTTGCCCGGTTTGGGGAGAAGAATCATTTCTGCGTGCTATCCATTCCGGTAGCAGTGTGCCTTCCTCCCAAAGGCTATTATAGTAGTTTGCGGGAGCTTCTATAGATCTGTCGTCTAGGTTTTTTCAAGTATTTGTAGGTTATTCCGTCTTTGCCGGGTGTGGTGCTCTTTGTTATCTTAGTAAGGGCCCTTCTGATATCCGCTTCCGTAATTGGCCTGTCTATGGTTGGGTTGGGGTCGCCGCTGTACGTGAAGGCTTGCGGCCCAGTCCGCGTGGGGTTTCGGAGATATTTGTCCACGAGTGCTGCTTTTAGTTGTTCCTCTGTTCCCGGGAAATTGTATATAATCTTGTGTACATTCTGTGTTTGTTTCTGGCTGCTTTTTACTGGGCCTGCTAGTTGTTTCAGTAGTGCCCAGGTTCGAGAGAAGTGCACCGTCCCTTGTATGTTGTCACACATGTTTACCCAGTTTTGGTTGTTTAGTTCTCTCGCGTATTCATTTGCTTCCGCTGTTATCTTCGATATTTTAATTTTGAGCTTTTTCCCGTTGTCTCTTTGCTTTTTCCATCCCTTCTTCAGGCTCCTGCATGGATCCCACAGATGGAGTCGTCGTCTGTCAACTGCTGGGATGTCTTCTGTACCCACGATCTCTCTCGCGTGCTTTTTTACATCCGAGATTAGTTGCAATGTCCACTCCTATATGTCCCGTATGGGTTCACTATCGGTGGATCTATCCTTACGGACAGTGTCCCAGTCTGTGATTTTGTTAGTTCGGATCTTTCGTTTAGGTGCTGTTTTCTCTATGCTAGTGATTAGTATGTGATGGCTGCTACTGAGGTTTTCCCCCGTGTTTTCCCAGCTGACCTGAGTTACGTTTTTAGTGAAGGTCAGATCCGGACACGTATCCCTGGTTATACTCGTTCCCATTCTGGTTGGGTATTTGGGATCGGTATGCAGTGTCAGATTGAGTTGACTGGCTGCTTCATATGTTTTCCTTCCCTTACTGCACTGTTCGGTATATCCCCAGTAAGGGTGTGCGGCATTGAAGTCCCCTAATACAATTAGGGGGTCTTTGTTAGCTGTTTCGGCTGTAGCCGTCAGTAATTGGTGTATTTTGTAGTTTTAGATGCGACGCTGAGAGCATCTCTTGTCGGCGGCCCTGTCCTTCCTCCGTGCTTCCGTCGTCGTCGTCGGCGTCCGCACTATCCTCCGCTCACCCCCTCTCCTCTCCGATAGCGAACACTCTCTCGCGAGGGGCATTGGATTGGCTTGGATTGGATTGGATTGGCTTGGCTTGGCTTGGATTATATTGGATTTGGATTGGATTGGATTAAAGTGGATTGTGTTGGATTGTGTTGCGTCATACCCGCGGCAAACGCACAGGCGCCGGCGCGTGCCCAGGTGAGAGCGAACACTCTCTCTCAACATCTGCGGGTGTGCGGCCCAGCGCGCTCTCACTACGCCGGTGGGCGGCGCTGCGCGCGGTGCTGCACATGTGCAGTACTCTCTCTCTCCGCGGTCTCCTCTCCTTCGGGCGCGCTGCGCATATAACCGGTGTGCCGCTCTCCGGCGGCCTTTCGGTCGACGGTTGCTCTCCGCTTGCGCTTGAACCTCCCTCAGCGTCGCATCACACCAGGGTTCCCGCTTGGGGGGAAGGGGGCTATAAAGGTTAAGTATCCAACGTCCTGGGTAGGCCTCTGTTTCCGGAAAAAAATTCGATGAGTGAGTGGGCGATACCTGCTGAGTCGATATTGTGCTCAATTGCGGTGTGCGTTTTCTTTACGAGAGTAATGACTTTGGTGGGATCTGTCCCTGGAAAAGACTGGAATCCAGTTATCGCCAATTCGGCATTGTTTTCCTGTAAGGAGATAATGTTGGGGGGTTTAGCGTTTGTTTAGGCATAAAGCGAGAGGGCGCTTCGTTTTTCCCTGATGGCCCTGCAATTCCACTGCCATGTGTGGAACATGTTTATTTCCTTTCTTTTTTTACGTTTGCCCATCATGTTAATTCGTTTCGATTGCCATGGTGTTTTCGTTCGGGGATTTGAGTTTCTTTCTTTTTTTGGTCATCGTTCTCATTCAGTTTGTCCATGATGCGATTATACAGGACGAACAACTGTTGGATTTTCTCTCTGAACTCGTGGAAACGCTGTGCCACAAAGACAAGGTCAAGAACAGCTGGGTTTTCAGGTTGGGGATTGAGCGGTTTTCATGTGTGGTCTTTATGTGGATGAGGTTGGCACGTGGGGTGTGAGAGGTTGGGAAACGAGTGGGATTTCCATGGATTGATTTTGTTGGGATGAGGGGGGCAAGGTTGGTGTGATGGGTTGTGGTTAGTGATGGTTCGATTCAGCAATAAGCTGTGCCCTAAGGTGTTCGTTTTTCTTTAGTAGTTGCTTGTTAAAGTCTTTGGTTCGCTGCAGTTCGCTTTTGAGTTGTTTGATTTCTGCTAGATTTCCCTTAAAGTTGGGTCGTTTTTGTTGGCATCATTTTTGGGAGCAGTGGAGATGAGGCGGTCTGCCCAGCTTACCGATGATGATCGCTGCCCTTGGTCCGCCTTCTGGCCGTGCCTGGCTCCTGACGGGGATCGTGGTCTGGATCCGGCGCGCCGTCCGTTGTCTCCATCCTGGGCCGTCCCTGGTGGTGCTCTGGTGGTTGATGGGTTGGCTGGTTTTCTTGTTTTAGACCTGGACCGGTGTCGTTGTCCGGTTTCTGTCTCCAGTCCTGTTTCCCGGGTGCCGGTGGTTAAAGTCTTGTCGTCAGTGGTTTGTTTCGGTTTTACATGCGGTCTGTATCGCTGGTTGCAAGCCTTGGACCCCGTTGAGTGTTCTCCTTGACAGATGGCGCATTAAGGACTGCACAGCTGTTGTGAGTTGTGTTTTAAGTGCGAATGCACTTCTTAAGCGAGCCTGAATCGTCCGCCGCCGTCGTCCGCATAGCAACAGCTGCGGGGGCGCGCGCTCCTCGCCTTCCTCCTCGTCTTCCCTAGCAACGGGGGGAGATGGGCGCGCGCTACTCTCCTCCTTTTCTCTCCGCTCAGTGACTGCGGGTGTTGGGCGCCTCCTCTCCACTTCGGGCGGGAGAGCTCTCGCTCGCGTAGCGGGCGCTCCGCATTCCGACGCGTGAGGGCGCTCGTGTAGCCCTCGCCGTAACAGCGGGCGCTACTCTCCTCCTCCTCTCTCCTCTCAGTGACTGCGGGTGTTGGGCGCCTCCTCTCCACTCCAAGATCACGATATCCACCGTAATCGCGCAATCAACAACCGTGCATTCGCACTTACACACTCTCCCCCTCGGGGAAGTGCGAGGGAATTTTTTTCTCCACATTCACTGCATGCCCCCTCTGGGAGTTCGGGCAGACATCTGCCCGGAGTCCCATCTTCCTGCACACGCGGCATACAAGGGTGAATCTTCTGTAGGGGTAGCATCGGACTTATGCATCCCAGTAGCAGATGTGGTGGGGCAGAGATTTGCTCTCGAATGTGATCACTGCTGAAGTGGAGTGTGTGAGCATTCTCGCTTGGATGACGTTATACCGTCAACCCGTATCTGGTCTCGGAGCTCTTCCTCTGTGGTACTTTGTGGAATCTGATGAATAACTCCCTTAATTAAGTTGTCTGTAGCCGCCAAATAGGCGGTTACTTCACACATTTTCCCATTGATGTCGACAGCTGGGAGGTTTTTCAGGTATAAGGCCGCTTGGGCGTGTGGTGTGCTTACAATGCCGATGCTTTGGTTTAGCTCGATGATGACTGTCCAAGCACTTGAAATTTCTTTCGGTGCTTGCACCGTTTTGCTCAGCCCCCTCGCTAGTGCTACCGTTCCGATGGCATTTAGTTGTAGGCCATTGCGTGGTCGTATGATGACTTTGTGTTCGTCTCGCGGTAGCAGTGGCTGCCGGCAAGACCTTATAACGGCTCCCGCGTTGGACGTGTTGAGCTTGCTGACCGGGATGTATTTCCCATTCACGACGGTGTGCCATTCGTATAACGGGTTCTTTAGGGCTTCCGAAGACGTGGCGGTTTCGTCGGGAGGTTTGCTTTGGTCCATTTCCCCGTCCCCGGGATCTGGTGGTTGCAACATCCTCGCTTGGTTCACCGGTTGTGGCTAGGCCTTATGTTAGGGCTAGCAGGGCCGCCACCGTTGTGAGTTTTCGGTGCTTGCGGAATTCCAAAAAAGGTGGCTCACCGAGCTACATGTGGTGTCAGCAGGTTCCGTAGGTAGAGTTCTCTGTTGGCGTGGATTCTTCCCGGCTTCTAAGCGAAATTTGTTGTTGTGATGGCCTAAAGCCGAGCCGACATGGAGCGCCTTCGCCCTCCTTGGGCCCCTGGTGGTCGTTCTCTTTGCAGTGGACTTGCCCAGGCTTTAGAGACGTCCGAACGCAACACCACCGAGGCACAGGGCTCCATCGTGGCAGACCCCAGATCTCAAGCGCTGAATATAGGGGCCCCAGCACCGGTTTCTTCTTGGGTGTTTGTGCGTTGTTATGCCGTACGGCAATCTTTCGCGAAAAAAAAAAGAAAAAGAAAAAAAGACCACTCCCTTGTTGTGAACAATCATTTTTCTTTGTTTTTTCTATCTATCTTTGTATTTTTTGCGCTACTGAATAATACCTTGCTGTTCTGCCGCTGCCACCTTGTGTGTAGGGTCTCAGACTTCGTCAAGCTGCTCGTCGAGCAGCTTTTTGTATATTGTTCGTTTTTCCTCTGATTAAAATAAAAATTATTCCTGATTCTGAAATTAAATTCAACAAACCATCATTGCATGCATCGTTAGAGGACAGAGAGGAAAGGGCATTACATTATCTGAAACTAGCGCTTTTCAGCGACATTTGCGGGAAAGCAAGAAGATACGCGACCGTGCTTTTACATTTCACCTTTGTAAAAAATGCGGCCGACGATGCAAGGTAAGAGCCCTGGACGCCATAGGTTGATTGCAGTTAAACGAATTTATTTATCGCGCCCCAGGGGCAGGTAAAAGAGGAATGATAAGTAGCATTTCTACATACATCGCGTTGGTCTTTCGTGAGTACTGAAATTCGTTTGAAGACATTCTCTCAGCCAGCCTACTGTGAGCAAGTGGCGCCTCAAAAATAAATGTCGCACTGTTGCGGTTTGCTGGCGCGCAGATTAAACTGAGGGAGCTCGGCTTTCAGGCTGGGAAACCTGCGTTGTAGCGAATTTCTTAAACGTTTGGTGACAACTCACCACTGTCAATCCAGAGCTGAAAAACAAGTACAAGACACACTGAGCACGTAAATGAAATTTTTCAATCGTTGTTCAAAAAGCAGCACAAAAATAACGGCAGAGGAAACTTATAAACTGGGACTTTACCTTTATTGATTCACGTGGCAGTTCACAAAACAAATTGAACACCAAGCTGCTATTACCAACCAATGTAAGTTGAAACACTTTAAAAAAAGTGGGGAAACCTGTTTTATGGCTGTAAACGGGGTCCATATTGCTTTGCTTCTACGTCAGTGCCTTGCAAAGTGCGTTTTCGTATCCTTTAAGCATTTTCTTCTCAAAATGTGAGTCCGCATTTTTTTTTCACTGCCAGTTTAACGATATCTTGCAGATGCAGTAACTTTAGGCTCCAGACAGCTAGATAAACTGCACCTTCACGTGTACCTCTATTCTGCATATTTTTTGTCTGTTTTATTTATTCATGACATGCTGCGGACACTGGGTCCACGCAGGGTGGGAAATACAAGTGCGTCAGGGTGCAAGTGCAAGTGCTGGAGGGCGCGCCAGGCAACAGAGATTTTACTTCTAGACATCTAACATAACGTTTCCCAGATGACTGCACGAGACAACATAACCTACGCCTAATTATACTTGCCCTTTTTGGTGGTTTTCCACCGATACACCACAACAGAGAAGTCTAAATTACCAAAGGGTCCGTCTGATGTTAAAACAAGCGGAGTAAATCTGTCCCTTTAAAGTCGGAGGTTTTACGGTTTAATCCACCTGGTCGTCAGGGTGGCCCTACCAACTTTCCGCCTCCTCTCGCAACATCAGCCACAAAGAAATGTCGCCCTCGTCTGGACACCCGCCTACTGCACATTGACGGGCAATAATTTTGCCCATCATCAAGCCTGCACACCCTCCTCCCAGGACCCAGAAGAACAAGCGGAGTCCACACCACTGGTTACGTTTCAGGACATTACACAGTACTATCGACTCGACAGGCAACAATTCCCTCAACCTCACTCCAAGCTGTCCAAATCATAATAAACGACTCTTCGTCGCATCCAAACGAATACCTTCGTCCATCCAATTCGCTTACACCACATGTTTCCCACTCAATTTCCCGCCCAATGCACTTTTTGCTCTAAGCCTGGCACACTCTTCCACATTTTATTAGAGTGTACGCATAACCCTGACCTCCCACCCTTTCCTTCCCCCCTCCCCCTCCATGAAATGTGGGAGAACCTGATCACCAGCGACCACCTGGACGTCCAGCAACTACTTTAATCTAGGGCGTCGGTCGCCCGGTCATCACTTGGATTCCCGGACTAGGGAACCACTCCTACTTTATAAGGCTCACTAAAGTTTCATACTACTACTACTACTACGGGACAAGTGAAGAGGTCTAGATAGACTGGCTCTCTCATCGTCACCTTGCACCCTTTGTTTCCCTTTGCCACAGTTTTTCATTTTAAGGGCTACAATAGTGTTATTTGTCACCCGAATGTTGAGACCGTGCTGTCTAGAGGTCGTATAGTCGCTAGTTCGGCAAGAAACCTAGTCGGTTAGTCGGCACGAAATCATTGTTGTCGCTGTCGACGTGCTCTGCAAAGCCGGAGACTGGCCAAGAAGGGAAATAACCATTTTAGTCCGCGCACCGATTTCGTCGACCACTTTCTAGAGCTGGTACCGGAAACAACCGTCGCCATTTACATCATCATTCTAAAGCAAAAGCCTTAAACCTCGATGCTTGAGGCACGTGTGATGGGAGCTACCGAAAATACGTGGCCCCCCAAATTTCAGGGAAAGCTTGCACTCACGCGCAAGACTTCCATGGCAAAGCTGTTGTAGGTGATCATTGATGGACGCAAAGTTGAGTTTTAGCACCGTTGTTGTGTCGTGGTCGACGTCGGTGGCATGGAATTTCAATGACATTATATTGAGCAAGGCCATAGTGAGCTCGTCTTTATGGTCGACGTTTTCGAACGCCACAGTGCAAGCGAGGCTTATGGTCTGTCGCGGATGCTTTGCACGCCGAGCCTCTAGAAGCGCGGGCTCTTCCCCGGCCGTGCGAATTACCCGCGGCCGGGCCATGTGGAGTAAGTGATCACATACAGCAGCAACCTCGACATTTAAGTCGCGGGTCTTCTACGGTACAGAGCGCATGCGCTCGACTACATGAGGACTGACGAACTACGGGAGTACACTATGACGTGTCTTGCTCGTTCTCGGCGAGTTTTGCCATGTTTCGGCGAAAGCTGGGGTGCTTTTGTGGCCAATGTTGGCCAATCTCCATATGCTTGGCTTGAAGTACGCGCGATCGAGGCACGCGGCAAATGCTGTAGTGTTTTTTTGCCAAATATTGGCCAATCTTCCTAAGTGGGCATTCTGAGCTTCACGAACGTGAGCTCGAGGCGCGCCCACACGAGCGCTCGACATTTTCTTGGTACTTCTAAATGCGGACACATACACGCAAACGATTTGCTCAGCAGCATCGCTGTTAAAAATTGTTTTCGCGGTCCGGACAGCGTGGGCAGGGGATAGCACGCCAGAACAGGGCTCGAGCCAAGAGCATGAGCTTGGGGTTGCGCATCAAGAATAGGAAACAGCAGCGCGGGAGAATGGTCTCGAGAGGGCTCTGAGAAAGGGCGACGCGGTAAGCACCCCAAAAAGGAAAAATGAGAGTCAGTGGAATAGGCGGCTTCCGCACGAGCAATAACAGCCACGTTCTGAGAGTGAAGTGAGCTTAATGCTCATGGTGACGGCTATCAAAGCTCGAAGAATCGCCTCGCGATGCAGAGTCCGGGGTCCGCGTACGGCAAGCACGAGGCCGGGGAAGGGACCGTCGGGGGGCCCAGGAAAGCCCCACTTCATGCGTGCATACCTTTTTCTGCACTTGGAGCTGGTAGGGTCTAAAAAGCTTGCTCGCCAGCAGTTGCGCCTTCGCGGTGAAAACTGGGAATGTATGCTGGCCCGAAGATGTCAGGGATGGCAACGACACCTGGCGGCCACGGAAGGCTACCAGCGTGGTGAGCCCCATGCCCAGAAGCGGCAAGCGGAACGACCAACTAAGATTAAGCTTTTGATGCAGGAGGGTCAGTTCTGTGTCGTCGAACAAATGGCCAACGGCTCTTCTGCGCAACGTTTCAGGCCGTAAAAACATGCAGATGATGATTTCAGTGTACAAGCCTAAGTGAAAGCTTCCTTTTTGTCGATTTCCACCTATGAGTGGTATCCGTAGCTTCCTTTTTGTCGATTTCCACCTATGAGTGGTATCCGCCATTTTTTATACTTTAGGTGCTGTCCAGTGACACTATTTTGTTTTCAAAACTTTGATGGAGGCTGTGCTCAGAATTTGTCGCTTCACCCCCTTCCTTACAGTGTAGTGACAAGGACGACTCGGGCGCTACCATACGTTTTAAGGGAGCTACTGGTGTATTCAAAAGGGTTGGCCGAATTTCTTTGCTTCAACGCAATAAAATAATGAAAAAATTATAATCATTGTAGGGAATGGAATGCCTCAGCGCCTTCCATGGAGTAGGCTGGTGAGCAGCAGTGTCACAGCGCTTTTGACGGCTCTTAAAGTACACCCGAGTCGTTTTATTTTAACCATACGCGTTGTTACCGTTTAAAAGTCGCTTCAAACAAAGAGACCATGTATGGTCGTGCAGTAAGCCGTTACTCACCCAGCTCACGAGGACCAATGAGAGGAACATGTTTGCTGTCTTCAAACTCTGAATTTGTATCTGATAAAAAAGGTGGCTGAAAATGGTGGGGCTGTGTTTGGTGCATTCAGCGCAACAGCTGCAGACAATCGATTCCTTTAAGAAACGTCGCAGCAGAGCGAAGTACGGTAGTATTCACGAAAACGTATGTGACCGAAAAATTGCATTGCCGCTAGACACAGAAACGATAGGAAAAGGATAGAACATGATAAAAAATAGCACCCATTGTATGTCAGCCCCTTGACAGCCTTTGCGGGGTTTCCAAACCACGAAATAAAGACACTGTCATGTGTCTTAAATAGCAGTTTAGAAAATGTCAGCCTATACGTTTCTCCCGATACTTGTTCTGTCCTGTTTATCAAACGTGTGAAAAGGATGACCGAACGACGAGGAAAAAGTACATTGTTTAACACCTGTGTCCGTCATAAGGCTGATGCTAAACGCGTCTAAAGCCAAACAACAGAAACTGCTTCGTTTTGTATTCAGAAAACGTAGCAACGAAGCAAACAAAGCAACGTTATATATTTGAAGTGAAACTCACTATGAGAACAGAGAGCGTACATACACTGACATCTTTCGTATGTTTGTACAGGCACGGGTCATATTTTTTGTTCTATATTTCATATATTGCCGTCTGAAGGAGGGACTTGGAAGGCCAACGACACTACAGAACCACCAAGGGTTGGCAGAATACAGTACTCGTAACCGAAACTGGCCATTTGCAGTTGGAAACTTCCTGCCATATCGAAGCAAGCGGAAAAGCAAGAATTAAACCCTATACTCGGATACAACTCAAGAAAAATGCGGCTTTTCCTCATCAAAGGACCCCCCTCCAGCCAATGGTGTCACAGTATCAACGTGACGTCATGGTAGACCGCCTCTACGCCGCGTTCACGGAAGAAATCACAGAGCATGTTCTTCCGCGCGTACGGACTTCTACCAAAATGGCCACCTCCGCTGTTCGCGTCAATCCACCGGCGGCGTCCGGCTCTGAGAATGATTTTTAGTGCCATTCAGTCGTATTTCTTGTTTGCGTGTTGTGTGCAGTGTCCTTAACATGCTCGGTAACGACAATCGCTATGGTGTTTTTTCTTCTGTTTTGTGAGCGAGTGGCGTTGCCGGGAAATAGCCGCCGCTGCAGGTACGGGATTGTACAAAGCAGTCGTCGTCATCCTGTGCGGGCGTTTCGTCTTGAGCGTGAAGTGCTTCTCGTTCTACCGTTTAGTCCCTCCTGTGTATGTGCTACCCACGTTATCGCACCAGTGACTGGGACAGGGGGCGATAACTCCTTGTTAATTTGTCGTAGATTACGCCAGTCGCAAGTATTACTGTTGTGCATAGCGCACGACGTTAACGCCATGGAGAGCTATGCACTGGGCGAAACGCAAACAGTGCAACGTCGCGCGTTGCATTTCGTTAGAGCATATGTCGAGCCGTGTGTCCCAAGTCCATGCCGGACGCAAGCGTATTCGCCCAAATTGTGATCAAGTCGCCAAATACAAGAAGCTGAATTATCGCGTTTTTTGAGCGTGAATGCGTACGAGCTGTAGCTTAGCTGCGTGATGTGATTTATTATGCCACCTTTTCTATTTTCATTCTCGGTTACGCTGAGATTCCATTGTTAAATGTGGTATTTCAAGCTGGTATGTTTTCTTCGCCTGTTTTATGTTGGAGCGCTTTAAATTGTTGTTTTGGACAAACACCTTTGTGAATTAAATACGAATAGAGATCTGCGTTGAGTTTGCATTGACTATGATAATAAATATTATACATGAGTATTACCACTGTAAGTTCTGATCTGATTGTAGGGTTTAACGCGCCGACGCAACGCAGGTGATGAGGCGCGCCGTAGTGGAGGGCTCCGGATTAATTTTGACCACCTGGGGATCTTTAACGTGCGCCGAAATATCGTACACACGGGCGTTTTTGCTTTTCGCCTCCATCAGAAAAGCGGCCGCCGCAGCCGGGAATCGAACCCGCGACCCTGTGCTCAGCAGCTTAACGCCTTAGCCACTGAGCCACCGCGGCGGGTTACCACTGTAAGTTGAATTTCATTGTCTTGCTTAGGCTGCGCAAATGAGCTGTGCTTCGCGATAGTGAAATTTCATGAGCTAGATTTCACCGGTATGATTAGCTGCAACAATGCATGCGAAGACGTGAAACACAGCACTGAAATCAAATAACCAACCTTTCAGCTTTTCCTACACATGTGCATGCATATTCTTCACCAAATCAAATTCTTGCATCAGAGATGTGCATTATTGAAGCTATAGGCACTGCTCGCCTTGTGTTTATGTCACTTAAGTAAGAAGCTGCTGCTGTAATGGTCATCTGCATGCATGTGCTGTAAATTCGAGATAGAGCATTCAGAGTGGAAAAAGTGACCATTTCACCCATTCTCCCCGTTGCATCACAAGTGGCTGCTTGAGCGAGAAGCTCGCTGATTCAGCAGTGCTCAACATCATGGATGCCAAGTCGAACAGTAAGCTGCTGCTTGCTGCAGCGCTGTTCAAAACGCAACACGTGCAATGTCTACACATATATTAGGAGTGTAAATCGCAATGACAGCACATCAATTGATGCCAAATTCATAACACGGGCAATGAAGTATGTTTGAAGGGTTACTTAGTGATCTGTACCATAAAAAGCTACCTGCACTCGTTGATGTATGACATGTCGGTTGAGTGGACGCATGGAAACACATATATGGTACATATCGCTCCGCTGAAACTGGTCAATGGATATCATACTTTTCTTGTTGCGCAAGAGCCAGAATCGGATCATATGCTCAGGAAGAAATTTATTATCTTGCGAAAAATGCACTACATGAAATTATTCCCATACATGGGAGTATAGATTAAAGACAACGTAGTTTCCTCTGCCCAAAACATTGGGAATTGTCTTCATTAACGTTGTGCTTCTGCATTTTATCCAGTGGCTCAGACCACAAATAAACCCCATTTATCCTAATTCCTGCGTAAGACAGCAGATAGCAGCTAAACAGAATCAAAGTAGAAATAAAACACCGAAGCAACTTTTCTGGTCCTCACTGCTGTTATCATGTCAGATTTGGCTCAGACAGCTAAACAGACACACTGCTGAATTATGCAGAGAAAATGAAATGAGCAATAAGAGACTGAAGCAGATTTATTAGTTCTTAACGCTCAATCAAAAGACAACTTGGCTCAGCCAGCTACACAAGCAGACAACGCTGTTACATGCTTTCATGTAGGCATTTTATTTGCAACTGTTTCTGCATCTCATACGTTCGTAAGTGCCCAAACAATGTAAAAAACTTGCAGTGAAAACTCAAACTAGTGTCTTGTCCTGTAGGTCAAACTTGCCTTTATCACCATTTACAGTGTCGCACAAGGAGCCCCAACGCCACACACCGCAGAAGTGATTCTGTTTGAAGTGAATTTGTGAAGTCGTTGGACTCGCCTTGCACACACCTCATGCTATACATGCGAATAGTCACCCTCCTCGTGCAGCGAAAACTATCGCACAGTGTAAGCGTGGCTTTACTTCCAGAAAATAGTTTGGAACAGTGCGGGTTTTCTCTAGCTCAAGATGTACGGTTTCCTTTTATGAATACATCTGCCACGTAGAATCCTGTCATGACTGAACTTATTCGGCTTAATTCCTGCACCACACTTATAACAAATGAGATCACAAACCAAGCACTGCAACAGCCTTTTCTTATTCTCATAGCTACATATCAAGGCAACCAACCATGAGCCAGCACCACACAAAACACCGCTCCGTTCACTACAGCAAATGAGATCATAACCCGATTGTTGAAATAGCTTCTGCCGCCCTCCCTGTTATACTGGAAGATCACTCTTGAGTCTACGACACAGCAGACAACACTGAGTAATTGCAAATGAGATTACAAACTAAACATTTCAATGGTCTCTTCTGATTCTCATAGCTACATGTCAAAGCAATCAACCCTGAGCAAGTTACTCCCCACACACAGGCTGCTCAGTTATACTCCAGAAATAAAGCACACAAACAGCATATCTGGTCTTCTCTGCTGTCTGAAGGAGTTTCTTGCTTCTGCAGGTATGAAAACACAGGTATTTAAGCTAAACACCGCACTCCACATTAACTGAACGAAGAAAAGGCGGCACTGGCGAATAGGTCGCAGCCTTACACATCTTGAAAGGACTCGATAGCAGATAGGTGACTGTGAGAGTCCATGTCTTCACCCAGATGTATTATAATAGAACATGCGCACTTGGTCCACCGTCTCCTCTGAACTTTGTTTCAATGCTGATCACATGCTGAACAGTGTTTGCCCAGTGCTGATCTGTTATCTTGGCAACTTCTTCCCTCAGGAGCACCTCTACATGTGGCAGCTTAAATGTGGCGTTTTTTGCTGCGACGCCTCGCTTCATCTGAGCCCATTTGCACTCAGTAGGGCTGAGCTCACAATGGCAGTGCTCCCGAATACATCCTGTCCTTTCAGCTGCACCGTCAATACGTTTCCTGATTTACCGTGTCTTAACAGAGGCCACAAGGCTGAGGAGCTCCTGTTTAAGCGATTTTTTTTTTCATCCTAAGCAAGTCCTTCGGACGTCACCCGGTCCTGTACAACATTTGCGCGAAGTCGTCGTAGGCACTGCTTCTTCCAGCCACGAGTGGTACGAGGCATTGTCCATGACAATTACACTACCGAGTGGCAGTCGTAGCAAAACGGCCCCAAACCACCTTTCCAAGCGGATGTCGTTCGTCTACTCGTGGTAGTCGCCTGCCTTCGTACTCCGAAAGATATCCAGGCACCCAGCGACGAAGCCGCCCTCGCTGTGCGTTACAATCAGGCGCTATCATTTCCCTGACGGCTGCTTCAAACGTGTCGTCAGACCACGCATGAAGGCGTCGTGGTGGGAAGCAACCATCGTGTCCGTCAAACAGTCGATATCGTGTGTCCTGCATTCACTCAGGTTTCATCAAAGTAGAATATTTTTTGATCTTCAATCCTGTACCTGGCGATGTCCTACAGGTACTTCTGCTGCCACGCGACAGTGTCGTGCCGCTCGATCAGCAGCGAGTTCCGGCCCTTCTTCTCATACCTGAACCCGATGTCATTCAGCAGCCGGCGCACAGTCCATGGCTTGAGAGGAGTAGCATCGCCGCTAGCGTTGACATCCGCAGTAATTGCCATCAATGTCGAGATCCTATTGCGGCAAAAAAGGCGATGCACGGACGACCGCAATGCGCACTTCGTGAAGTCGTCGTACACTTCTGAGCATCGTCTCTTTCCACCGCTTCGCGGGCACTTTCTGGAGGGCGTTGCAAGATTGCCATCGTTATTTTTCATCTCCTTCTTCCCGTCCATCACCAAATTCACGCTGATTCCAAGAAGATCGCTCATTGTCGCGACCGTTTCTTCAACGCAGCGCTCCGGGTGTAGATGCTCCGCAAGCGAACGTACGCGTTCCGGATCATCTCCCACCCGCAGCTGCAGATGACACGCAGCTTTTGTTTTTCTTCTACCATCGGCGTGGCGTGGATGGGAACGCACCACAATCCTACCGTGGTCAGATAGTGGAGGGATTGGCACCAAAGTGCCGCACCCCAGAGCAGCAAAACTCAACCAACCATCATCATTCAACTCCGAATCCTCAGTCGAGAACGATAACGCAGACTCAGACGCGGCTTCTTCGGGCTCCAAACCGGAAAAGGAACAGGCAATGCATAAAACCAGAAGCAAGCGGTTGAGGGAAAACCCGGAAGAGCAGAAATTTATCATCAGCAATAAAATTGAAACTCACTACTCCGGCTGCCGAAGAAGTTTTTTAACGTGGTGCATTATATTGGCAAATAAAGAATTTTTAGCTAAGGTTCTTATCTCGGCTCAAAATATAGACGTCCTGAAGAACTACGTTTCGGCGCGGACTCACTCAGAAAAGCTTGGCTCCGAGCGCTGCCTGCAGGTGCAAGGCGGTCGGCCGCGACGTCACGTCGATAGAGCGGCACCATTGGCTGGAAGGGGGGTACTGGAAGTGGGGAATAGGGCTACGCCCCCTTTTTCTTGACTTGTATTCGAGTATATCACTCCTCATAAACGTTCAGTTAGTGTAAGCACCCAATGATTGATCATTATCGGGTTCGTATATATGGGATAGTTCCTTTTCCGCCTGCAAAATTTCGTTCGTTGCGCAACACTAGTGAGTACCATTGGGTGACATAGGGTAAAAAGTTCCATAGAATACTAACACCATACAGGAAATTTTTTGAAACAGTGACAAGAATTTTATCTGGGTCGTACAGGATAACAAGGTGTGTCTTAATTTGAATTTGTAATGCTAGAGGGACTTTTTGCGCAGTACTAAGTAGATTGTTATTGTGTGCTAGCTGTTAAGTTCGGGCTCCTCATTTATTTATGAAATCCGCCGAGGGCTCATGTATCGGCGTTGCCTCCGCTTGTAGCTGTCATGCTGTGTTCCTTTCATGCAGCCGCAGGAACGCGATGTTGGGGGCCGCCGAGTGCATGCCTTGTGTTCCTTCCTTTTGTGTGGTAAAAGACGGTGATGCTTAGCCCGAGTACCTTTGTTGCGTTGGTATGCGGTCAGCTCGACCGGGAGGCCTCAGTGAACGGCCGATGGGTGCGCTGCAGTGAAAACAGATTCGGCGCGGAGTTCCCTCGGACAGCGCGCACGCCGCTATTACGGCTTGCCGACATTGGGAGGTGTTCGGTCGTTCGTCGTGACAAGCTGACGGGAAGCGAAAGAATGGCGTCTCTTTGGTGCCGGAAAGGCGCGCGACGTAGTTTTTGAGGATTTGCGAAGCTGGCGTCGGTGCTGTTCGTTGATGGGTCATTCGCCTCGGGAATACTTGCCTGGGGAGCTCTTCCCGGTAGTCATGCGGCGGGCGGCGGCGTCCCTTAGTCTGAGGAAGGGATTAGCTTGCGACTCTCTTCGTGCCGGTGCGCGCGCGGACAAGTTCGAGGCGGCAAGGCGAGGACGCTGTAAGATGTTAGCCGCGCGAAGACCGCCCTAAGCGTTCGGCTTTGGCTTTGGGCAGGCGCCGCTCGATTCGACCACTCCACGCGGTCAGTGACTTTAGGTGGCCGATGTCTTGTATTTGCTTGTCGGTTGCAATAACGTACGCAGAAAACGAACTAGGAGTTGCATGAGAGAGAGCGTTGGGTCATGTAACCGCAGGTGGGGACATGTTTAGGATTGGTTGGTTCTTGTGGCCAATCTGTGCTTCATATCAATCATGTTGAAAGGGTTTTCGCTCTTTCTTGAACTCCCCCTTTGGAGGTGTGGTTTTTGGGATCAAAACCAGAGTGTTCGGAGGTCGGTCGAGGTCGGAGGTGGGACCGGAGGTCGGTCGAGAGGGATCTAGTTCAGTATAGATCTTGGCCGAACAGGCTGCTGCGGGCAGAGTGGCAATGTAAGAGTCATTCTGTCCTGATGCAAATACTTGGAGTAATGTAAATAGTGTAAATAAACCTAATACCCAGCAAGAAAGTCAGTCCTCATCCCATCCTTTCTCCAAGCACCGGACGTCGGTCATCGAAGCGTGTCGAGATCGTCCTCTCGGCTCTAGCATCAAAAGAACTTCATTATTTCGTCTTCATCAGTCACCAAGAAGATGGAGAGGCGAAATATAACTCTAGCTATAACGAAAATTTAGTTTTTTTTATCAAGTAAAAAAGGCACTATCTAACAGCAGCTCTCGCGGTAAAGCAAAATAACTAATACAATGACTCCAATTCGAGCTACGTCTGATGTGCCAACAAGGTGTTTCTTAGGGTGCCAGTATTATGCCCTGGCGCGCACTTTTTTTGCATGGTGCTACATAGGTGGTTACCCTGTACTGGATCCTGTATCTCTTACTTCAATTCCGTTCAGGACTATATTGACACAATGACGAGTTCTACCAGCTATATCTTGTTGCTTCTCCTGTTTACAAATGATTGTACTATGTTGATGGCGCTGTGGGGATGGCGCAGATGGTGCTGTGGTGAGAGCGGCGTTACCGCGCAGCTGGAGTGGCGAGGAGAATGGGGGGAGAGGCGTGCGGAATACGGATGGATGGAGGGACAAGGCGACTCAAAGAGATGCGTCGCATCTAAAAAAATCAGTCTGTTCGTCAACGTCGTTGAGGCCAGCTATTGGAGACCTGTCAGTGTTATTAAGAAAGTGAAATAAACCAATGTAGTCCCCACGAGCAAAGTCGTAGTTTCTGCTTCCTGGTGTGCAAACAGGGGGACTGTCATGAACTAGAGAGATACGTTATGCAATGAAATATGTACTGACGAATGAAACTCGTCTGGCTTTACAAGGTTAGTATTACTGCGCAAGTGTAATATAATAATAATAATAATAATAATAAAAATAATAATAATAATAATCAACGAATCAATCATTCAATGTTTATTTGTGTACCCAGTAACAGCGGGAAGCGCTTTGTGCTGGCGCACGAGAAAAAAACCAAAAGGAAACAGGCGAAGCAAGACGTGCTTGTCACACACACAAAAAGAAACTGCCATTGGTTACACTGTATGACAATACATGCTTTGACAAACCCACGGATGCACACACACACACATATATATACAGGGTGTCCCAGCTATCATGCACCAAGATTTAAAAAAAGGGAAATTTCGTAACTTGAAGAAAACCTAGTGCATAATGTTTGCAGTACTGTGGAGAAGCGGAGAGTAATTTTGTCGTTAATGAGACTTAATTAATTAATTGCAATTAATTATTTAACTCGAGAAATACTGCCCTAATCACTGAAGTTCCAATGAGGCACTTGTAGGTAACCACGAGAGGCATCTAACTGCGCTATTTTCAGCGACGAACTAATTGCGTACTCATTTATTCGGACTGATAAAGGAAACCCGCGAAATATGAAAAATACCACGTGATGACGCTTACGCGCGCACCGTAAAGCAACGCCCTCAAACAGGCTGCCTCTGAGTTAGCCAGAATGAAATAGACAAAAGAAAGAAAGAAGAAATCGCGACTGAGTTTGTTCCTTATCTGCACACGCGTCCCGCGAATATTGCTGCTGCTGCTCCTTCCATGCATGCTATTATCAAGGTGATGCGCTGTCTCTTAGGGCGGGTAACACGCGAAGCAGTTGCTTTCAATCAGCTTTGTTTGGGGACGCTGCTTTAAAATGCGCGCGTAAGCGTCATCACGTGGTATTTTTCATATTTCGCGGGTTTCCTTTATCAGTCCGCATAAATGAGTACGCAATTAGTTCGTCGCTGAAAATAGCGCAGTTAGATGCCCCTCGTGGTTACCTACAAGTGCCTCATTGACACTTTAGTGATTAGGACAGTATTTCTCGAGTTAGATAATTAATTTCAATTAATTAATTAAGACTCATTAACGAAAAAATTACTCTCCGCTTCTTCACACTACTGCAAACATTATGCACTAGGTTTTCTTAGAGTTACGCAATTTCCCTTTTTTTAATCTTGGTGCATGATAGCTGGGACACCCTGTATATATATATATATATATATATATATATATATATATATGGTTTGGAAATGAGGGGCTCGTTAGGAAATACAGAAAGAAATGCCGGCAGTCTACAACGCCAAAGAAAGCATAGGGGAACAGTTAGACGATTTATTACGGTTGGTGACGTTGCATTATTTTTATTTTATTATTAATTACGTGAGAAAGAAAGAAAGAAAAACACGCGCCCAGAGTGGGGACCGAACCCACGCCTTTCGATATATATATATATATATATATATATATATATATATATATATATATATATATATATATATATATACAGAAACATAGGTCGGCAGTCTACAACGCCAAAGGAGGCATAGGGGTGTTGTTAGGCTTTATTTTTTTACTATGGTTAATGAAGTTAAGATTCTTTTTTAAATATAAGGAAGAGAGAAAGAAAGAAAAAACACGCGCCCAGAGTGGGGACCGAACCCACGCCTTTCGATTCGGTTCGGTCCCCACTCTGGGCGCGTGTTTTTTATTTCCTTTCTCTCTTCCTTATATTTAAAAAAGAATCTTAACTTCATTAACCATAGTAAAAAAATAAAGCCTAACAACACCCCTATGCCTCCTTTGGCGTTGTAGACTGCCGACCTATGTTTCTGTATTTCCTCAACAAGCCCCTCATTTACTTACTATATTAATCTATATATATATATATATATATATATATATATATATATATATATATATATATATATATATATATATATATATATATATATATATATATATATATATATATATATATATATATATATATATATATATATATATATATATATATATATATATATATATATATATATATATTATATATATATATATATATATATATATATATATATATATATATATATACATATACAAATATATACACACAAATTGTAGTGGTTAGAGCAACAGGGCCATACACACAGATGGTTATTTGGTATGCATACATACTGGCAAACGAAATACGCAGATGGAATAATATAAGCTGTACAAAAATGGAGTGATCTAAGATGGCTTCCACGTGATATAAACAGCAAATACTGCTGCTACTACTACAACTACTGCCAAAACTAATAATATTAATAATGATAATAATAAAGTGGTTGCAGCAGCCCGGAGTGTACCACGATCTGTTCACCTTGTTACCTTCCCGGCATGCTCAAAACCCACAGCCGCAAAGCCTCTAGTTGGCTGTTAATCAACCGACATGCTGTATCTGCTCAAAGGCCAACACTTGTTAAACTGTTACGTGGAAGCGTGTTTATGCGAAAACAGCAACTAAAAAATGGGCCGCAATTGTTTCATCAATGCTCATTGCGTATGTCAAATCATTGAGACCATTGCAAATATTTCCGGTGATTGCAAGAACAAGAAGCAAAATAAATTCATTGTAACCTTTTCTGTTAGCGTAACTATCCAGACGCGCACTGGGAAAACACCCGACACGGGCAAGCTTGTGACTGCGAGTGTCCTCGTGGTTGCTGGCAGGGATTACTCCAGGTTTTCCAACCATTCCCTGAAGGACACCTCCTTGCATGGCGCCAGCTGTGTCGTGGAGGAGAAGTTCGTTTCGAGGAAGTCTCGCACTTTCTTCACTGCTCGCAGCCTGCTGTAGACGCCATGCGTGGAGAAAACGGGGCAGTCGCCGGTGTACTCCGAGTACTCGGTACCGTACACGGCCACGCCGTACTTGAGGTCAATGTGACGACCTTTGGCCTCGCAGAGCTGCGAATCGACGAAAGGTAAGGGCAGGGTGGTAACGTGCTCGCAAGTGACACATGACATCGAGTAGCGTCGCGTGCTTCAGGGGACATGAAGACAAGGTAAAACTGTTTATTTTGACACCACTGCTTCCGTTGGTACCGGGGTAATTGAAGAATAATGGGAGAGGCCTTTGCCCTGCATTGGGCGTAGATAGGCTAGTGATGATGATGATGATGATGATGATGATGATGATGACCGCCGTTGGCCTTATCACGGTGGAAGAAGACGCTATCATTCATGTATCACAACTTATTGTTACGGGTAGTTTAACACAGGTGAAATGCTGGTATGCTGCAAAGAAGAGACTATTCGAAAGAAGTCAAGAATCGCTTCCTGGTGCTCAGCAGGGTAGAACTCCAATCTACATTTCCTGCCCCTCGCAAGCGCCGTGCCTTGTGTCGTTCATTAAACTGTTTGCAACAACGATAGTGGTATTGTGAAAGAACGAGCCTTTGGCAACTCAATCAACTCAACTCTAGCCCAAAAACACGCTTTTTGAACACAAATAAAATGTCGACAATCTTCCAAAATTCGTGCTACATGACGTCTTTATTCGGGGGTGACGTTATAAAGGGAATACTTAAAATATAGTTATTAGTCTGTGAACTGAACGTTAGCATTAATACGAGACGATCAAATGGAACTACACACACCACTAAAATTGCAGAGTCATGGTTCTTGGTAGTGGGATCGGTCAGTCGCACAAACAAATCCATGTGACGGTATAATGATCCGGTGGCGACGTGGCTGGTGATTCGCCACAGTTTGACCTGCTGTCCTTAATGTTTAGCTTATTTCTTTGAAGTTGCTGTTAAAATTGACGCCAGTATAATTGGGTAAATAAGTACTTTTGAATGGACCCAACTTGTACATTGCCTGACCGCATTAACTGGTGATGAAGGTGCTTTCTAGCCTGACGATGGCATTCTTCGTTGCAAAGGTCCATGTATTTAATCTGAAAAGTGTAGCCTGAGTCAACTGTGTACGTTTATGACAGTGGATACGACAAATATTTTTCATCATTCTTCTTCCAGTATAAACATTCCAGTATAATCAGTATCAGCATTCCAGTATAATCATCATATGTTATGGCCAGTTTGTGTTACATTCCTCCCTCCCCTCCCTTGCCAAAAGGTGCCTTGCATACTAGCTGCACCTTACAAGTGATACGTAGGGCTCGAAATTTTCTGTGTAGCTTTTCAAACGAAGCCTGCATTGGCTGACTGAGGTCGCCGTCGGTGCTTCTTGGTGTGGAACGCCAAACTCCTTGCCTCACCGCCTTCCCATCCCTCCTCTAGCGCGGCTCGCCGGCGGAAACCCCCCGCTCCCACAAGTGGAGCATCGGATCACGCCGTGCTCCCAGCCAATCACAGTCGCTCCGTCTCTCTGTACAAGGGATTGGAAGGTCAGCTCGCGCCGCCCGCGCCATTTCTCGCCAGTTCAAGGCCAGCTGCGCCATGGGTTGGCCGCGTTTGGACCACTCCACTGAAGAGCAGCCACCCTTGAAAGAACGACAACGGGAGCAGGCCGGCGAACGGGCCCGTACTCGGAGAGCTAATTCTAAGTTCCGACAATTGGAAAGCAAGGCGAAACGACAGCTGTGGGTCAAAGGAGGGGTTCTTCAACCAGGGGTCGCGAATTTCGTTTGATAGGCATCCCACAAGGGATTTTTTACGGATTCCCATGGTTGGACCAGCTTCGCGTGTTTTCGGGGAGTTTAGCGTTGGATGTGTTAGGCTGTCTTCAGACTACCGGCGCAGAAGACGCATCGGGATATGCGGACGTAAAAAAAAACGGCGTGTCACACAGTCGGGTTGGCTGAGAAGTGAAATGACGACATTCGTTAAAGTTGTTACGATGGTGCGGCAACGGTGTGAACCCGGCCATAACGGGGTAAACGGGTGGGAATTTTAACGAAAGTAAATGGAAGAGGTCGGTGGCGAAGCTATGAAGGATGAAAAACGGATATGGGCAGTCGTCGCACGCAGACCGTTTTATCGACTTTTATCGCAACACGCAGTGGCAACAAGGACATCATAATTTCCGCTAGCCTGACAGCCGGGGTTTAGTAAGTATCGTAACGTGATCTGTACACGCCACTAATAGCGCAAGTAGTGTTTGTGAAATGTGTCCCTCTAACTTATTTCATAACAGCCACAGACACAGTGATATCAGTTAACGAATCGAAACAACGTGTACTTCACCATGAGATAGATAGGCGATCCTTCGTTTTAACGGAATTGTTTGGGGCGACTAAGAAAATTGTACTTCCTTTGTTCCTTTCAGTCTTTGTTAACAGAAAATTATATTATAGGTAGCCGCATAACGCAAATAATAATACACCCATAGGGCTATACTGTGCATATGATTGAAATAAATGCCTCGCAAATGGAAGAACAACCAGGGAAACAAATTTTAGGACAAAACCAATTTTTGTGAAATATAATATGTTCAAAGCTCATCAAATCTATTACTTCTAACCTACGATACATTCATATAACTCGCCTGCATAATGTTCTGACCACGATACCTAGCACATACCCAATACGCAAGCCCCTAATTCCACCGCCCACAATTCGAACTAACTATGGTTATTGAACTTAATAAAGAAAGAAGAGGTGGCCACTCGGGGCAGCTGCACACCAACATTACAATCACTGCCCAGTTCCATCCGCCATTAAACACACATTCACGTCCCGCGGTTACCGCCCCGGTTTCTTTAAAGGAGTACTGACACGAAATTTTCGTGTTATGTTTTTTTGCGCTGCTATGCGTGCCTACCAGCCCACTAATTATAGAATGACACATTAGACGGTCGAGCGCAGCGTCAACATTCATTTACGGCATCGTTTATTCGCATAGGTTTCGATTTCGACAAAACGAAGGCCGAGCGGCCGCCATGACAGGAGATATCACGTGACGTCATCATTCTTGCCGCACCGCCAGTACCGCCGCCGCTCTTGACGCGCGTGCGCTCGCTCGCGCACGCGCGCGCCCAAACTGGCCGAGGTTTTCACCGTCCCCACGCACCCGGGCAGCACGACGTCAGTCCCAAAACCATGACGTTACACACGCCATAGCAGCGCCAGCCAACCAAAGCAAATTTTTATATCCTCCTTGGCGGCAACCACAGCCAGCGCGTCGGCTTCGTCACGGGAGCCCCGACATCGGCAGTTTGGGGCAAGTAGCAGATGATGTCATGCTGGCCCGCTCTGGGCTTTCTCGTGCGGGCGAAGATTAAAATGGATTTAAAATATGTTACGCCGAACGGTTGCTGTTGAAACTTGCTGGGAGATATCTCCTGATAAAAAGGAAGCATTTTACATAGTTATCTCAGCTTTGAAATTTCGTGTCACTACTCCTTTAACAAAATGGTGCCGTTACCAGGATCGAAGGACTCAACAGATGGAGAACTGAGTGCGCACCGCCCCTCAACGATGCCGTGAGTGACCGCAACGATGGGACTAAACTGCTACCAGTGACCACTAACCGCAAGCGGCCAAGAAGAAGAGCCAAGAAAGAATGGAGAACGTGCCTAACGGTTACCGGATCTCATGCCATCAGCGACATTAACGATTCTTGGCGAATGCGTTGCCGAGATCAATGAACAACTGCTTCAATTCCAACGAAATGGAAAGTTGGGCGAGTTGGTACGTATTCATGATGCAGTGTAACAGCGCAATAAACGACGAGGGACACAAAAGAAGTCCACAAGACGGGCGCTGACTCGCTGACTAGCATTTTATTGGAAAGGAACACAAATTTATACCTGACACGTACAATTTGATGTGGTGAAACAAACAAAATTTGAAACCTCTGATAAAACCGCGTAAAGGCCTGATAACCGCCTGATAACCTGATAAAGGACTGATAACTTGATAACAGGCTTAGGTGGCATCTAAAAAAGATTTTTCCTCCTTGTACAGCGTCAGAGATTGATTGATTGATTGTAGGGTTTAACGCGCCGACGCAACGCAGGCGAAGAGGCGCGCCGTAGTGGAGGGCTGCGGATTAATTTTAACCACCTGGGGATCTATAACGTGCGCCAAATCTCGTACACACGGGCGTTTTTGCTTTTCGCCTCCATTAGAAAAGCGGCCGCCGCGGCAGGGAATCGAACCCGCGACCTCGCGCTCAGCAGCGCAACGCCTTAGCCACTGAGCCACCACGGAGGGTAGTACAGCGTCAGAGACGGCTGGCTTACACATCCCGTTCGCCTCTTGTTGATATATTGAGACTTTGTTCACACATGACGACCAGCTGACACGAGAAGTTGTTGAAGCTTATCATATCAAAAAGAGGCTAACCGGATGTGTAAGGCGGCCTTCTCTGACGCTGTACGAGGAGGAAAAATCTTTTTTTAGATGTCACCTAACTCTGTTATCAGGTTATCAGGCCTTTACGCGGTTTTATCAGAGGTTTCAGAATTTGTTTGTTTTCACCACATCAAATTGTACGTGTCAGCTATACATTTGTGTTTCATTTCAATAAAATACTAGTTGCGAGTCAGCGCCCATCTTGTGAATTTATTCTGTGTCCATCGTCGTTTATTGCGCTGTTACGTTACATCATGATTTATTTCCACCTACTATGACCCTTCTCGGCGACCCTGCAACACTAACGATGCCGACCGCTGGCATGGAGGCTGAGGCTCTGTACGAACGACGAAGAGTCGTCCGATACGACACAACCGCACCGATTGACGACATTAGGACAAGCACCACGGGTGGCAGAGGAAGCATGTCAGAAGTGTCAACACAATAAAGAAAACTCAGGATCACCCATGGAGACGCCGGATAGATGTCGCCTTTGCTGCAGCAGAGGTTTGAAAATAGATTTTGGTGGCCAATATAAAACGTGGAGATGTGAAGGAGCCGACATTCAAACGAAGACCATGAAAACAGCGAAACACATGCGTCCTATGTGCATACGGAAGTACCAATACAAACTGCGGTTTAGTCGTCTGGCATAGGAATCGGTAAAACACGAAAGTGAAATGTGCAGCGAAATCTGCAGCTCAGCATGATTTGCGGGTCGGCGGCTGGCTTGTGGGTGTGCTTCGCGAGCGACGTCCTGCTGGTGGGTCACTTCGGCAAAGCTGTTCTGGCGTCATTTCCGTGACGGAAGTGACATCAGTGAAATCTTGGTGTATCCCGCCATAAAACCCTTGCGTGTTGAAATATAAAGCCAGGAAACGAACAACCCTAAGTATGACGTACTCCTTGGTCCTAAAGGTTGCTTCCCCGCTGGAAGACCCTCTGTGCAGGGGTGTACACTTTACAGGCCGCTTGCTTTGTTGTACTGGCGTCACTTCCGTAACGGATATGACGTCACTCAAATGTTTGTGTATCCCGGAAAAAAACACTTTCGTGCTAAAAAGACGGTTGTAGCCACTAGTGTCAGCGGCCGTAGTCAATCAAAGAGGAAGTTAATTGCCGCCATTTTGAACAGTGTTCTGCTAAGTCCGTATCAAATTGGCAGTGCAAGTGCATCGGCTTAGTGCCCCTATGTTGTCAGCGGTGTCGTTTCAGGGCAACCTTTAAAAGGAAAGTGTAATGGTGACCGAGAGCGCGTCGAACCTCTGGGCAAGAAAACAACTTTGCAGTGATGATAGGAATGTTCACGTTGGCGGGGTCTTGCGAGAAGCCTGCAATGTCATCTCGGAAGGCTTCGCCGAAAAGCTTGGCTTTTGGCTGGCAGTTCGAGAGCGCCGAATAATTCGAAAATTTCGAACGCCTGCATCCGGATAGAGGCGAATAGCGAACAGAGGGCAATTCCATCGAATATCCGACAACACCGAATATTCGCCCATCTCTACTTGTAACTCTTCATCTATGTACATGGAAACGTTGTAGTAGTATTGTGCGTCATCTTTTTAATATATGAGCTTGTGTTATGTGTTTTCCTCTTTTGTTACGTTTAATTTCTGTTATAGTGAACTTTTTATTTCGTTTTGCACCGAGCCACCTACTTGAATCTAAATCCTTTGTGTGATAATGTGAAACTTGTAAGGGGCCCGGAGCTCCGTCAGGTGATGGTAACGTTGGCCAGGGCTCCCTCATACAGCGGTCTAAGAAAAGACAAAATAAAATGCTGCTATATTAATACAATGCTACTACATATAGCTCGCCCAGCAGTTCACCCAACTGTGATGCTCCAATTTGTGCCATACTTTTTCTCCTCTATTGAGCCCTATGAGAACTAATGTCATACAGGAAATGAGACGGGACATCCCCTCTGATTTTGCCCTGCTTTTACCGCGGTTCGGAAAAGAGCACTTCAGTCTCTCCGCGGGCATCGACCTCGTACTCTGCAAGAACGGATGGATACACAATCGCACATCGGGCTATCGGACGCACTTCGTTCGTGGAGTCTGATATCCCGATTCAGCACTTCAAAGAGGCCATGCAGAAAAAAACACGTTTGGTTTATTCGCAAGATTGCCTCGGTAAATCATACTGACACCACTTTTAACGCACACTTCGCTCAAATACGCTATGTAACTAGGAAAAAAAAACAGGATGGCCATGCGACCCACTGGCTCCTTTCCTGCAACAGAACCTATGATGTCATATAGGCCCAGCTGTGCGATTTGCTGAGGCCGGAAAAAGCGAACGCACATAAGGCAGGGCTGACAAGCTTGCCGAACGAGCTATTTCCGCTTAGATGTATTGCATATTCATTTTACAGCACTAAGAAACGTGCGGTAAACAACGAAATTTACAAAAAAAAACACGTAAACTTAGAAGTGCCGATGCGCACACCTGTTGGTACCAGGCGCACTTTGCTTGTTTTAGCGGCACTGTAATCCGCTGTTTTGGAGTTGTTTTACACGACACTGGCCGATTGTCGTAAGCGACGCTTTCTTACGTTACCCTGTTTGTCTAGCATACCGTATGTTTCACGAAACGATTACTCTCTAGCGTAACAAAAAGAAGACAGGTGTAAAAACGGCCAAAAACAGAGCAATGGCGGACAACGGTCCGTAGCTGAGTACGGTAGCGCAATCTGGGAGGACTGACGCCAAGCAAAGCTGCAGAGCCGAATGACGCAGTTGGAAGTCATTTGAATACGCGCACCTATGACTTCCCTGTAGACGTCACGAAAACACATTATTTGGCACGAGAATCAAAATTTGAACCTAAATTAATTGATTTCTCAGTGAATACGCCATGATTGATTGCCGGAAAAGCGCTGGGGACAATAAAAAACACGAAATCTCACAAATAAAACAAACTTGTATTTACCTCATGGCCCCTTTAAGGAACAAAGAGGACCTGGCCGATCCTTAAAAGGGTACTGACACCAATTTTCGGCGTTATTATTATTGCACAGTTCGCTTCCTTTACTCAACAGAATACCCTGCATGGTTGAAATGTGAGCGAATTGAGACGCGAAGAACATACTTTAACTGGATCTCATTGTCGCGCCGACGGAACAGCACGCGGAGCGGCACTCAGCAAATGGACATCAGCGTGACATCATCCCCTGGTAGTCAAAGAAGTGTCGCGGACAGCGCTCGTCAAAAACTCGTGACGTCACTTCAGGCTCACGTTCAGGCATAACAGCTGCCCAGAAAGGCACTGCTGGCAAAAATAAAATTCCACACACGGGTAAGAAAGCGATAATATAGGCCGGAATCGCAATAGAAGTCGCCATCAGGGCTGAATTGAAAGCGGTCATCGAATTTCCACCGCAGTGGTGGGCCTAGCATCTTCAAGCCGCTCAGCCGTTCAGCTCCGGCGGCGATGCGGTCGAAACAATGCCCCCACCTGCCTCCGCAGTGTTTTGACGTCCGCACAAAAGAGTGAGGTCATGCCGGGATTCTGTCATATGCGCCTTTCGGGCTTAGAGCGCGGGAAATGGAAACAACAATTTTCAGACCGTTCAATGTAATTAATTATCGCGCGCTGAAGTATTTAAAGTGCTGTTTTGAGTTCGCCGGACCATTAAGCGTCGATAAAAGCTATAAAAATAGATAATATAATTTTCGTGTCAGTACCCCTTTAAGAGAGCCGACCTCGGGACCACCCTACCTTGAAAAACATGCGTACACAGGTCCTCGTCCTCAGCAACCATAAAACAACCCATTTCTGCCACAATAGTTGCAACCGGTTGAATGCGGTAATAAACACATACCAAATAGGAAAAAAACGCGGCGAGCAGCGCGTACCTTTTCTATGATGTCCGTTCCGCTGTCGAATGTCACCGTCCACGGTCCTCTTGCGTCGTGAACGAAAGTTGTCCGGAGCAAGATGTCTCGCACCAAGCTTTGGTCGAAGGCCCCACCTTGGCAAAGCTGCATCGGGAAGGAATGCGTCGTATTGCCATCTTCTACGGGCACGAGGACAACGTTTATAGTCAAAGCGCCTGTTCCTGTTACCTTTTTATATAAGCTAAAAGGCGGCGACATGAACTCTTTTCATTCTTGTAAAAGCGCCATATCACCGCATCAATGCCTTAGAGTTTGAAATCTGGTACTTTAATAGTACTTTATTAGAAATCTGGTACTTTAACGTGTGAAAAACATCGGACGGAGGTACTAGGATGGGTTCACAAAGTAAAGAAGTCGTGCACTGTGGTATTTTGTGCAGGTGCACTTGTGCTGGCATTTTCTAACTGTTTTAAAAGGTCCCTTGAATACAAAGCGACTTCTCCATAACATGGCTTTGTGGTAGCAATTGCAAGTATGAAGGCAGTGTTTCACTTCGGAAGGACTGCCCTGATAGAATATAGGCAAGGCCCGTGAGGAGTAAAGTATCACCATGCCGTGATACAATCAATTTCGACTACACCTGCATCATAGTTACTGCTTGTAGCCTAATTTCTGTGTATAGTGTCGTGATGAACGTGTAGCTGTCGTCTACCATAAAACCAGGCAATTCTTTGGCAGTAACAAAAATTTTGATCCGAACGTTAAAAAAGTTGGTGCCAGCTTTGTGTGTTTTTAAAATGATCAATACCCATTAGACACATAAAAGATCATTGGGGCCATAACCACAAATAAGACCTCATTAAAGAATACAGCTGATTGACTCGTAACTGCTCAATACAGTTAGTTTCTTAATGTGCCGCCTTCTGGGCAGATAGCTTGTCTTCTGAGCCGTCAGAAGCTTTTCGCATTTACTTTAGGGGTGCAAGGCTGCGGTGAGCTGAGCTGCATCGCCGCTCTCAAAGTATGTGTTTATGTGAAAGCATAGAATAGCCGTAGCGATAAAAAGCCGGCATCTGCGTCGGAAGCCTCGAAACGACTCCTTAAATGTAGTTGCACAGTACGAGGCGTTTCATAGGACAAGAAAGACGTTGCTTATAACTTTTAAAGGAGACATGGAGACACAACAAAAGTTTGGTTCATTCAAAAGGTTGCGTCTTTAGAATCATACCACTTTTGAAGTAAACTTCGCCCAAATAAGCTGTATAATTTAGGAGAAAAGGGAATGGCCATGCGACCCACTAGCTCATTTCCCGCAACAGAAATTATGATGTCAATGTCTATCCCCAGCTCTCCGATTGGTGGAGGCCGACAAAAGCGAACGCAAATTAGGCAGAGCTTATAAGCTTGCCGAACGGGCTATGTGCGCTTAAATTTAGGGCACATTCTTTTAAAAGCCGTAAGAATGGTGCGACGAACAGTGGAAGTTACGAAAGCACACGTAAACGAAGAAGTATCCGCCGCGGTGGCTCAGTGGCTAAGGCGTTGCGCTGCTGAGCACGAGGTCACGGGTTCGTTTCCCGGCTGCGGCGGCCGCTTTTCTGATGGAGGCGAAAAGCAAGAACGTCAGTGTGTACGACACTTCGGCGCATGTTAAGATCCCCAGGTAGTCAAAATTAATCGGGAGCCCTCCACTACGGCGTGCCTCATCGCCTATGAAGTGTCGCCGCGTTAAACTCTACAATCAATCAAGTAAACAATTAAGTACCGGTGCGACTGCTGTTGGTACTGTGTGAACTAGGTTTGGTTTAGCTGCACAGGGCTGCGGGGCTTTGGGGTAGTTTTAGACGACACTGGCCGATTGACGCAGGCAACGGTGTCTTACGTGACCATATTTGTCGAGAGAGCATTCCGTTTCACGGATCGATTATTTTCTCCGTGCACAAAAAACAAGCCAGGTACAAATACGGCCCAAAACAAACCAGAGACAGAAAAAGACTTTCGATTGATTGATTACTGTTGGTCTCCCCTTTGAAGCGGGGTTATGACATGTCATCTTACAAAAAAGGACTAATTTACCCATATTTTACACTCTTGGTTTAATACTAGCGCTGCTTAGGGCAGGCACAAAAAGCTTATTAGGCACAAAACACTTTTTTTTTCCTGTTCCAGGTGGTAACTGTCCTAAGCAATATTCCCCTCTCTGCTTTTCGTCGACCAGCATTTTAATCTTATTTTCATCGTCTCTATAGCCTTGAAGTTAACTTCTTCTGTGATACCCTTAAATCCTAGGGCTTCTGCAAGCCGAATATTTCCCTCTAGAATCAGATGGATACCCTCGCATTCTAACACTATGTGCCGTATAGTTTGTTTCTTTTCCGCAGACCACGCATACCCCACCATTTTGTGAATACTTCCCCACAAAGCTCTTAGTTCTCAAGCAACCTGCTCTAGCCTCGAAAATCAAAGCGCTGCCCTGGGAATTATCGTAGAAATTTTTCCTTTCTGATGTTCAATTTCTCAGCCCTGTACATCTCTAACGACGTTTTAGCTTCCATTTTTTCCCTCCATTTATTCGTTTCAATCTACCTTGCCTCTTTTTTGGTTACCTTGGCTGGTTTGGATTCTCCACTGTTCTTTCCCTATTTCATCGTTAGCCTTCTAGTCTTCCTTAACCACTGCGTGTCCACGCTTTTCAAGTATAGGTACCTAAAAACATTAGCTGCCCACCTTCGTTGATCCATTGGTCTCAACCTCATCTCAAAGCATATTTTACTCTGTGGTTCTCTAACTTAAAACGACGCCCAGCCCATATCTCTCCCAGAACTGCTTCGTTAGTTGTTTTTTTCCATGCGCGCCTAGGGCAAACGTCCTACCGTTCTCTGGTTTACTTCAAGGCCTGATAGAACGTCTGATTTTAAGCAGAGGCCTGATAGAACGTCAAGGCCTGATAGAACGTCTGATATTCGCAAACGTGAGACCCGGAACCATTACTCCTTTCCACATTCCTCTTACTACTTCATATTTGTTGTATACCCACATAGCTCTATGCTTCATAATAGCTGCGCTTCCCTTCCCCTTAACCTTAAGTTGCTCCTCGTGAGTACTTAAGTAGTAATCCCCTTCGTTTATCCAAACTCCCAAATATTTATACTCCCTCACTCTAGGTAATTCGCCTTGCTGGATAGACACTACGTCAATGGTAGCGTCATTGCTAACCATTATTCCTGATTTTTCTGCGCTGAAATTTAACCCGAGGTCGGTGGCCTCCTGGCCGCTAATAGTTATTATCCGCTACGTATCGGTTTGCTTATCAGCTAAAAGAACAATGTCGTCGGCTTATAACATTCCCGGAATATGCTGTTGTACCACTTCGCCTTCCCGCGGTATGGTGGCGCCATCTAGGTTCACTAGCGGTAAATAAAGGCTTTCAAATCGGCTGCAGAGCGGTTGGCTCCTGTGATGTCATTACAGGCCACAAAAACATAAGATTTAGCGGGAAAATCAAAATTTTAACGTAAATTGAATAATTTCTCAGTGCACAAAAGATCGTTTGCATCCGGACAAGCGCTGGGGACACTATAAATCACGAAATCTTTCGAGTAAAGCGAACTTGTATTTTGTCTTCATGGCTCCTTTAAAGTACCGAAAGGTGGCCGCCCACGTCTACAGACCGCAGATCAAGGAAACGAAAAACGCGGCCAAGCGAGCGAGAAGACAAGCATCCAAATCCAATCTCAGCGAACTCCCGCATTACACGGCGCAAAAACAAGCAGCGACGCAACGCGTGGGAGACAGATCGAAGCCATTCGTATCGCAAAGCGACGTGTCTCAAGAGGCAAGATTAGCAAGCGCATAAACAACGCGACGCGTCTCAAGACGTCTCAAGACAGCTTTTCAAGACGTCTCAGGCTTTTAGATGCGACGCATCTCTTGCTCTCGGGTACGTCCCTGCATTGTCGCGGCGTCCGCGTGCCCACTGCACATGTGCAACTCTGCTCCGTTCTTCTCTCCGACAGCTGTGCGCAGCGCTCTTGCATTATCATAACAACAGCTGGTGTGCGCACGCTTCACCTACGTTCGCGTCTGCTCCGGCGCAAGCGTGCGCATGCGCGCGACTCTCCCCCCGGCTCCTCTCCTTTCAAAAGCGGGAATATAAGCGGGGGAGCGCGCGGCGCCGGATCAGTCAATCGCTCGCTCTCGCCCTTGACTTGACTTTGCTTGGCGATACCTCCGTGCTTGACTTGAAGCAGATCTTCCGATGAAGACGTGATGGAAGCGACAGTCCCTTCAGCGAGTGGACTGACGCAATCCAATACCAGCGTCAGTCCAAACGCTCATGCGAACACATGCGGGTGTTCGTATGAGAACACCCGCATGTGATGGAAATGCATCATACGCGTTCACAACACGTTTCACACGATTTAGAGAATCAACCCAATGGAAACGCCAATTGAACCCCCCCCCCCCCCCCCCCGATGCGTGGCATCACATCAGGCTTCCATCGCGGGAAGATGGGCGTAATTTTTCAACTCGACAGCATAGCTCGCGCATGCGCAACATATAAGAAGGGCTGAGGTGTCCTCGGGCGTATTTTTACGGATGGTATGAAATGCGAAGCACGTGTGTTTTAAAAACGCACTTCGAAATTCCCGAAAATCGAAAGGAACCAACTTGAGCATGGGGGAAGATTTTTCCCTCTCGGTTCGTAATGCCCGCCGCCATCTAGTTGCTTTCGCCAAGCAGAACCCGGAAAAATTCGCTTAAAAATTCGGCTAAATCGCTTAAAGCGCGAAATTTTTCACCCGACATCACAATTAGTAAAAGAAATTGCATAGCGATCTTCGCGACCGATCAGTAAACCACACCACCCCCGAGTCCAATCGCAGAAATAATCTTTCCTTTGCTGTTATCTTCACATCTATCCGCAGCCTCATTCCGAACCGTCAACTTGTGTCCAATGTTGTGGCGTCTTCCAACAGTAATATTTTTATTACGTAGCGTAGGTGGCAGCTTTTCATCACTGGCACGCGTGCGAGAAGAAAAAGATTGACATCCTGATACGCAGGGCTCACAAGATCGCGCTCGGCCTGCCGGAAACGGCGAGCACCGATAGACTGTTGCAGTTGGGCGTACACAACACGCTCGAGGAAAGCATCGAGGCGCAGAGAGTGTCGCAGCTGGAGAGACTGTCGAAAACCAAGGCCGGACGCACCATCCTCGAGAAGCTGAGCATTGGGTACCACCAACAACAAGGACGCAAGACCTCGCTTAAGGAAGAGATTCGCCGCGACCTGCAAGTGGATCCAATACCCAGAAACGTACATCCAGAGCACAACAAGGGCCGACGTCAAGCAAGAGCCAAGGCCCTCGTCGACAAGTACGGCGAGGACCCAAAAGCCCGCTTCGTCGACGCCGCGGAATGCGCGGGCGGACGCCATTACGTGGCAGTCGCGGTCGACGGCACGGGCAACACGAGATCGGCGGCGAGCGTGAAATGCGACCAGGCTGAAGAAGCCGAGGAGGTGGCCATTGCCTTGGCGATAATCGACGAGGGATGCACCGCGGTCCTCAGCGACTCGCGTCAAGCAGTGCGAAATTTCGCCAAGGGCGAAGTTTCACCGACGGCTGCTCGCATCCTGGAGCGAGCCCATATTCGAGCCAAAAAACGCATCATCTGGTTCCCGGCGCACGAGGGCAAAGTGTCGGAGAGCAAGATCAATCGGAACGAGTCGGCCCACGCCGCGGCGCGCGCGCTATCCCTCCGCGCCGACGGCGACGTCGAGGCCTCGCTACTCTGGTATAGCGCCAAAGACAGACTAGTCGGATACAACGAGATCACGAAGGCGTACCGCCTGGCTCGAAGGAATCTCCCTCCACCCAGCGAAAAGCTGGACAGAGCCCAGGCGGTTACATTCCGACAAATGAAAACGAGGACCGTTCCGACGCCCCACATGATGCACAGGATGTATCCCGATGCCTACCCAGACAGCAAGTGCAAGGTCTGCCGAAGGGAGACGGCCACGCTAACGCACATGATGTGGGACTGCAAGACACACCCGGACGAACCTAACTCAGGACTCCTACCGCCGCGGCTAGAAGCGGCGCTGGCATCATACAACCAAGAAGACCAACTCTGGGCCGTCCAGCAGGTCCGAGAGGCAATGGCGAGGCAAGCCCCGGAGGACCCCGATGGGGGACCGTAAAGGGACGGCCCATCCGTCCCCTCGAGGATGATGTAGGCCCGATCGACGAGCGCTAGCGTCTCGACGTCAGCGTTAGTTCTGCAGGCTTAATAAAAGTTTATTCAATCCAATTACATACTGAAACGTGGCTTACCGATGAAGTATCAGACGCTTAAGTTGATGGATATTGATGATGCTCGCCGTAGTGCAGGGCTCCGGATTAATTTTGACCCCCTGGGGATCTTTAACGTGCGCCGAAATCTCGTACACACGGGCGCTTTTGCTTTTCGCCTCCATCAGAAAAGCGGCCGCCGCGGCAGAGAATCGAACCCGCGACCTCGTGCTCAGCAGCGCAACGCCTTAGTCACAGAGCCACTGTGGCAGGTCCGACGCTTAAGTACTCTCTGATTTACCAGATGTTGAATTATTTCTCACCGACCGCAAATGCGGCCGCGGGGGCGGTGTGCTAACCACTGTTGCCCCAAAATTACCCTGTTGTTTGGTCGGTGGAAAATCGGACATTGAAATTTTATGGCTACTTTGCCGAAAATCGTCTCAAACAATGCTACTTGGAGTGTGTTACGGGCCACCAAACACCAATCGGGGTTTCTCGCGCGACCTAAACAATGTGATGAGCACACTCACATGCACCCACCCTAACTCCCAGATTTTACTTTTTGGTGACTATAATTTTTCTAAAATTTATTGGCACGACCACATCCTCGTTGTCATACGAGGTTGAAACATAGACATTTGCCTGAATTTCAACCCAACTGAACTAATGTCAAAACCCACACGCATTGCATATGGTTTTGCTAACATCCTAGATTTAATACAAACCGACCATCCTAATTTCCTCAATTTCACACCTACCCGAAATTAGCGATCATAGAGTAATACACGCTGATTTTTGTTCCCCCTTTAGTGTCCCGAAAAAGTGGGGAGAGTAATTACCTTACACGGTAAGGGTATTATTAGATCATGAACTCAACGCTGGAAAACCACTTTCCGGATCTTAAAATTAACTTTCATCCTCGATCTCTGCACCGTAACAGGACGATCTTCAAACGTAAAATGAACGAAACGATCGATAAATTAATCCGCAATGTATCAATTCTTGCCACGCCACAGAAACCCTGGTTTAGGAAAAAACTGAAGACGTTAGCGAACAGAAAGAAAGCGCCTTTTTCTAGCAGCGAAAACACGAGAAAGACCAGAGGCTTGGGCGAAGTACAATACAGCCGAACACTATTAGTAGTAAGGCGAAATAAAAGTTTTTCAACACACACCTGCCAGGCATGCTAACCGCAAACACCAGAAAATTCTGACAAGTCGTCAACCCTCAATCCGCTAGCACAATCAACTTTACTAATGAATTGGTTCACGTGTTCACAGATAAGCATTGGCAATGCGTGAATGCTTTTAATACTGTTTTCCTCTATGTTTACCAAGAATAAAGGGTATCTGCCCCTCCAGCCATGGCACTATTGGATACACTATGGGTTCCATTGAT
The DNA here is from genome assembly GCF_048455015.1 of Haemaphysalis longicornis. NCBI lineage: Eukaryota > Metazoa > Arthropoda > Arachnida > Ixodida > Ixodidae > Haemaphysalis > Haemaphysalis longicornis. The sequence continues at coordinate 133,609 of NW_027526225.1, read as the reverse complement.
TGTTGCGCTGACGGTATTTCATCTGTCATCCAGCATAGGAAACTTTCCTCGTTGGGTGACGTGAATGAAATTATTTATTAAGTACTAAAGAACATTCATGACACTATCGCCCCATTTCTGTGTTTGCTGTATCCGCAGTCGCTCTTCACCGGCATTCTTCCAGGTACTGAAAAATAGACAATGCCGTTCCCATCTAACAGTCAGGTGATAAAAACTCTCCATTGAACTTCCGGCCCATTTCTCTAAGAAGAGTCCCCTGCAAACTCATAGAACATGTCATCTACTCTCAGGTTGTAAACTTTCTAAACTCTAACAACAACTTTTACCATAGCGGACACGGTTTTCGGGAACCATTCACTTGCGAAACACAGCTAGCAATCTTTCTTAACAACCTGCATGCTAACCTTGACAACAAATTACAAACTGATGCACTTTTTAGATTACGCGAACGCATTCGACACAGTTCCCCGCCAGCGACTTATGCTGAAACGAAACTGTACTAAAGGGGACCGAAGTGTTTCTAACTCAATTCGTGCATGTCAATAACAAATCTTCTGAGCGCCTCAAAAGTAACATCAAGTGTACCTCAAGGTTCGGTTCTTGGCCCCCATCTGTTCCTGATATACATTAACGACTTACCCCTCAGCGTATCGGGCAAAATTCACATGTTTGCAGAGGATTGTGTAATCTATCGAACATTAACTAACGCTAGCGACCAAATGATCGTCCAGCAAGACCTTCACACCATTCAAGAATGGTGCGATAAATGCTTGCTATCTCTTATCCCGACTAAATGTAAACTTGTTTCCATGTCCCGCCGTAAAAAAAACTTTTCTTTTTCCCTATCCCATCGCGAACGTCACTGTACAGCAAAAATCACCCTACAAATATCTAGGCGTCACGTTGTCTTGCGTTCTTACTTGGAATGCGCATATTACCAACGTCATTTCATTCAAAAACAAAACACTGGGCTTCCTAAAACATCACCTATACGGAAAGCGTCCCAGCATGTAAATTTGCTCGCTTACCAGTCCCTCATAGATGAAAATTTGAATATGCCTTCACCATATGAAATCCGCACCAAACATAACTCATAAACGATCTCGAATATGTCCATAATCGCGCCGCCCATTTTATTCATCCCCTGTTCTCGTACATCAGCGTTTCTTCCATGAATGAACCATCCGGGTTATCACCACTCTCACTCATTCTCATTTTTCACCCATTTTTCACATTTCTCATTCTTCACACAGTGTGGGCACTTCCATTATCCCCCTGACATACATTTCACACTACACCTGCCATCCGCTTCAAGTTTTCTGTTATCGTACCAAAACTGTTACCTTTTCGCCTGGCATCCTGAAGCGACCGCCAAATCACGGCAGGGGTACAGCTGGCAAGCAAAATACCAGAGAGAGCATTTAACCAACAGGTAACCGTGCAGGTGCAAGCCATCCAAAACCTCATTGTCACCAGTACCCCAACGAGAAGTGTGCTGCCGCGCTATGCAAGGTCACGTCCATCATTCTGGGTGCCGCCACATACAATCTCCAGCCGTATTTAAAACATTTTCCGGGTACGGTGCGGGGTGTCATCCACGGACTAGACCCTGGAACGACCACCGAACAACTGCCCTACATACTTGCATCGTCAGGACCACGGATAGTGCAGGCCAGAATACTTGGCCAGTCAACATCAGCAGTAGTGACTTTCGAGGGCCCGCATGTGCGTTTTTCATCCGAGCACACGGACTTCACACTCGCTGCAGGCCTTACCGACGGTCCATACAGTGTTGTACGTTGTGCGGCGACATCGGTCACCGGCGGGATGTATGCCCGACACCGGAGGTGACCGTCTGTGCCCAATGTCACGAGCGAGATCCTTCGGCCGAGCACACATGCACCCCAAAGTGCAAATTATGCAGCCTCGCACAGCTCACAGCAAGCAAAGAGTGCCGCAAGAAGCTTCACCCACAACCGCCACCTCTGCATGTCCGCGAACGCCTAGCCAGGACCGCGGTAACCTACCAACGACAGCCCCAACAACCAGCTGCTGCCGCCCATCCGCCGCCTCCGACCCAGATTCAGGACAACGCTCGTCGCCAGTACCACTCGTCGCAACAAGTAAGCTGGTCTTCAGTCGTAGCGCCCGAATTTGTCGCCCCACAAGACTTCCCCCCATTGCTTTCACCGAAAATCCCTGCGCCTGACAACAGCCCCCGCATTCAACAATTAGAGCAAGAAAATGCGCAACTCAGGAAACAGTTAGAAGCCCAGGCAGCCCGCACAGAACAGCTCGAGCGCCGCATAGAAGAACTGCTAACTCATCTGCAAAAACTCACGCCGGCACCGACAGAGAGCACATCACAAGTTACACCTGCTTCAGCAGTAATGCAGCAACCTTGCGTGCCACCCACACCGTCGGATATCGGAAGGCTAGAAAAACTTATTCGAGAGATTGGACAACGAATGGAAAGTCGCATAACTGCTATAGAACAACGACAGGAAGCTAATGAAACTGTGAGGAGGAAGAATAGTAGGAAACAAAAGACCCCAGGCCCCAGCAACCCGCCTAGCACAATACCATCCGACGATGATTGCGAACCGTGTGAAAGCGGGGAACTCTGAAAGCTCCCCTATAAAACCAACAGTGATTTCGCAGTGGAATTGCCGATCGTATAGAAGCAAGCGAAATTCCTTATCTCATTTTCATCACTACATACGCCCACAGTAATCGCTCTCCAAGAAACAGGCACCGAAAAAGTAACGCTGATGGGATACAACACGTACTCTGCAGAGACAAATTTGAAGACGGCAACCCTAGTCCGTGCAAGTGAAACAGCGTAGGCACACAGCCTCCCCACTACAATGGACTACACATTTGTGGAGCTAATTTCGAACAAGAAGACGTAAACCAGCCTGTTTATTCTCAACATTTACAGTGAGCCATCATCATCGCTAGGAGACATCGATCGCGTCTTTAAAATCGCGAAGCAACGCACGAAAGGACACGCTTTGATTATTGTCGGTGATTTCAATGCCCATCACACCACCTGGGGCTATCAGCGTGATAACAAAAAGGGCCGGCAACTCCATGATGCCATCCGGAACAATAATCTGCATTTATGCAATGCAAGCGACACTCCAACGAGAATAGGGAATAGTGTCTCCAGAGACACTTCCCCTGACCTTGCTCTAACATACGGCATTAAAGATATCATCTGGGAATGCCTAGAAGAAACACTCGGAAGTGACCATTATGTCATTCAACTGCAACTTCCGCATCACAAAACCCCACCACAGAGAATAGGAACTGCCCGCGTCACCGATTGGCGAAAATTCCGAGAAACAGCTCCAACGAACCCCATTGATGACATTGAAAAGTGGACTGAAGAAATGTTGGAAGCTGAAAAAAAGCAAACTAAAAAACTGCCGCTCACCCAGGATTGTCCCGCCGTAGATGCCCACCTACTGCACCTTTGGGAGGCCCGACGAGGGCTAACAAAACGGTGGAAAACTCGACGAACAAATTGAAAATTACGGCTCAGAATAGCCCGACTAACGCAAGAAGCTGCAGACTATGCATGTAAACTTAGCCAAGAAAATTGGTCTGATTTCTGCACGAAACTGCAAGGCACACTCGGCACCCGACGCACGTGGCATCTCCTTAGATCCTTAATGGGAACTAAGGAAAGTAAATCAGTCACAGCCCACCAACTAAAACGTCTTATCCACAACTACGACGGCACGGAAGAAGATCTCCTTGAGGAAATCAAGAAACCATGGCAAGACGTAACTAATCCGACCCCTTCCCCTCTTCAGCCATACACCGGTGCTCCACACCCTGAAATGGACAGCCCTTTCACCCTAGTGGAAATTGAAGCAGCGGTACGAGGTTTAACGAGAAATACTACGCCCGGGAAAGACAAGATTGCAAACAATTTGCTTCGAAATCTGGATGCCGCAGCGTTAGAGACCCTTCTAGACTACATTAATGAACATTGGACAACCGGCAATATCCCTCCTCAGTGGAAGCATGCAGATATTACCTTGATACCGAAACCTGGAAAATGGCTAACCCCTGCTAACCTGCGGCCTATTTCCCTCACTTCTTGTGTTGGAAAGGTGCTAGAACATATGGTTCAAAATCGCCTCTCCCCCTACATTGAAGATAATGGGCACTTCCCCAACACCATGTACGGGTTCCGCCCCCACTTGTCCACACAAGACATCCTTTTGCAGTTGAAGGAAGAGATCATTGGCCGGCTTTCTAATACACACAAGAGGTGCATCCTGACCATGGACATCAAGGGCGCCTTTGATAATATCAACCACCAAGCCATCCTTCAAGGACTAACTTCTATCAACTGTGGGCAACGAATGTACGACTACGTCGCAGACTTCCTGACCGGGCGCACAGCAACAATAGGAATCGGTCACCTTCGATCGACGACATTCAGGACAATACCCAGGGGCACCCCTCAAGGATCTGTAATATCGCCGCTTCTTTTCAACATAGCGATGAAGGACCTTCCCTTTCGTCTGGAAGACATCCCGCATCTCCGGCACGCACTGTACGCAGATGACCTCACCCTCTGGACCCCCACAGGATCTATAGGTGAGCAGCAAGATGCTCTGCAAACAGCCATAGAAGAAGCGCATCTTTATCTGCGGGCTAGAGGTCTCGAATGCGCACCAGAAAAGTCGGCACTCCTTGCTCTCAGTAGTGGGACGGCTCAACGAAAGAAGCGGTGCATTCCGGATCCGGAAATACACATAGCAGGAAAACCAGTCCCAAAGGTATCCCATCTGCGCATTTTGGGACTTACAATCCCCCAAAATGGATCAGGCCTCCACACTATAGCCCCACTACAAAGGACGCTCAGTCAATTAGCTCACTTAATACACCGCGTATCAAATCGCCGATTTGGATTGCAAGAGTCGGACACCTTGCGCATGGTGCAGGCAATACTAGTCAGCCGGATGGCATACGGTGCGCCGTACTTGGCTCTCAGCAAGAATGAGAAGGCAAGATTGAATATCTTTATCGGCCAAGCATATAAGACAGCCATAGGATTGCCCTGCAAGACATCGACAAAGAAATTGCTTCAACTTGGATTACACAATACCTGGGAAGAGATAGAGGAAGCCCATCATACCTCTCAAATAGAACGCCTCAAATTAACGCCAACAGGACGTGCGACCCTAAGAAGATTGCACTATAAAACGCCGCCAATACAAGACCACAAGGTTAGGATTCCCCTACTTATTCGACAGAACATCAGGGTAAGGCCACTACCACGCCACATGCACCCAATTTACGATCAAGCTCGCAGAATCGCACGAGCCAGGGCCATGGACACAAAGTATGGGCGAAATCCGACCACAAGGTACACTCACGCGTCTCCTTATCTGCAGCGACCAGCGCACGCGGTATGCTTCACCAATTCAACAGGGCAAGAAGTGACCTGCCTCACCGTCCGTACAACGCAGACGGAAAGCGCAGAGGAAGTGGCTATTGCTCTAGCCGCGACGACTAGCGAGGATGCAATCACAGTGCTTACGGATTCGCAAGCAGCGTGCCGCAGCTATCTACGGGGACGCATCTCCAAAACAGCCCTCCGCATCCTCGAAACCAAGGGTCAGCTACCTGAAATAGAAATCGTCTGGGTACCCGGACACACATCCCTCGCCGGTAATGAGGCGGCCCATGCCGCTGCCCGCGCGCACGTACACCGGGCCATTATCTACGAGGGACAAACATCGCCTGCTGCTCCCAAAACAGAACCTCTTGTCAAATATGGAGACATTTTGGCCCGCTATCGCCAAGGCAGAAGATTATTCCCGGCTCCACATCCCCAGTTATCGAGACAAGAAGCCACCAGCCTGAGAAGGATACAAACTCCTATCCCCATCGCACCCTCCTTCACGCGATGTACTCCACCATATACCCGGCCACCTGCAATTTCTGTCCCTTGCCGGGCACGCTATACCACCAAGTATGGGAGTGCGGACAAACCCCAGGCCTACCCCCCAACCCTTCCCCCTCTTACGAGCAGTGGGTGGCCTGCCTGAAAAGTCCAGACCCTGGGACCCAGCGTATACTGGTGAAGAGGGCCTGGACTGCCAGCCAAGCCCAGGGCATCCCGGACTAGGGACGCCCCCCACCGGGCGGGTGCCCTAACAGCAGCACCAGCGCTCGTGGAATAAACATTTATTCCTCCTCCTCCGCTTCTTTTCTTCCTCATGCAGCCAAAGACTGGAATGACCTTCCGTACTCCATTCTTTCAACCGCTTGCCCAACAAACTTCATAGCAAATGTCAGTAGTCACCTTTGTTCTTAAAACTAATGCATTCAAATGTTTTTTCCTCTGTATATCCACCCCTTCTATAATGCCCCCAGTGGGGTTTTTGAGGAAATAAAAAATGAAATGAATTGTGCTCTTTTTACCTCCGTGTACGGGACGAGGTGGGAGCCCCGGTAGTCCGTGCACTGGTCTCCTGGTTCGAAAGCACTCTCGTTGAGCGGCTTGTACCGGCGGCCGAACATTGCAACGGACACTGCCAGCACTGGCGCGTCATGGTTGAGTTTCTCCAGCATATCGAGAGCCTTGGCCTGCAGGCGCAAGTCAAACGATGAGTCCCGACTTGTCAGCGCAATATAACCCCTCTAACACGTTCGTCAGTGTGGCGTTCCTAAGCGCGAGGTCAAGCACTTGGTTCAGCATCGCTGTGGCTGTTTTTTCTTAGAACCCAGCTATATATGTATGTTTTGGTTCCCCGTATTGAGCTCACCAACGGAAGTCGCGCGGACACAGAATCGCACGCGCTCGCTCTAAAGCTAGTGTAAAATGCCGCGTAGCTCATGCGAGTATGGGAGAAGCTTGAAAACCATTGTACTGAGCATCTTGAAAACAATTGTACTGAAATTGGACATTAAGATGACTCTATCAGTACACCAAGTTTCACGTACTTGCAATTATTGTTAGTTCACAGTGAAGTTCTAACCATGCAGAATTCCCGTCTTCTGTCGATATGAGACCTTCTACACAGGGAATACTGTTGAAGAAACTGGCTGTGGCAGACGTTTCGTCAAAACTGTACCGAAACAAACAAACGATAATTAGCCGCTAACACGTGTCCAACTGAATGCCGATTTCAATATACTCTTCATAATTACGTCAATCTCAGTGAAGTTGTAATATATGGGAAATGGTTGTGGAGTATATTCTGTGACGTATCGACCACCAACCGGTAATATTTCTTCTTTTCTAGCATTTTCCGAAACGTATCCATGCTGGATATTGAGCAACATTACTCGTTAGTGTGAGGGGGAGGTTTAAACATTCATTTTTTGCGAGCCTCCCCAACACAGGCCGATTTCTGCAGACTTTTGGGAGCCAGTGCTTGTGCAAATTTTATACGCACGCTAACACGTGTTCAGGTTACCACAGCTACAGTCATCGATATTGTCGTAACAAACGTTCTCATCGATAATTTGACTGCTGGAGTTATTACTGCGCCCATAAGCGACCACCTTCCAATATTTCTACTATAAACTCCCAAAACTGCCAATGAATTTACACAAGCAGACGCTCCAGAAGTATTCATCCGAACCATGTTGTCTAGTACGCTGGACCACTTTGCTAGTAAAATGCACCAGGTTGACTGGAAGCCGGTCCTTCAATGTGTAGAAGCGAATGAAGCTTACAATAAATTTATACGCGCTTTTCTAAATATCCATGAACAATGCTTTCAGCAGAAGTTAAGAAGGGCCAAAATGGCAGAGAAAGCATGGGTCACTCAAGAAAACCTCATTGCAATAGGGGAAAAAACAAATTGTACCAAACATTTATTAGGACACGAGACCCAAAAGATTTACGCGTATTCAAGTGTCACCGAAATAGGACAAATACGTTTATTCGAGAACCTAAACGGGAATATCTAAATTACGTATTTTATGGCGACGTAACGAAAAATTAGCAGTTGCTTAGATCGGTTATGCCAGGATATACGTAGCGTGAGCTAAGGTTCAGCTGGTTATTCTTAGCTTTCCTGGTTGTCTACGATTAGCTTGATTATCGTGCTTACTGCAGCTTCAAAGACACACACATGGTGTACGCATTATGTGACATATGTATATTTATCACGCGACTCCGGCGCAGCATCACCAATCGCTCCAGAGCTAAGCTGGTTCCATAGGCGCACGCCGGTGTTGCTGCGACGCTCGAGCCATCGGTTCCACATCCGGCCACCCCTCGCATGATCATCAAGTGGACCGGGTCGCCACGTGCGGAACGGAGGTCGGCGAAGACGCTGGGCGCGTGGGGTGTGTGAGATACACCGGGCAGCGAGCAACGTTCTGTGCGCCGTGTGACATAACTGCTCCTCGCGCATGCACAGCACGGCTCTCCAGGAGCCACGCGAAACTGCTCAACCTCGGCCAGTGTAGCTCACGCTACAAAAGGCCCGATCTTCTGTGGAAGAGGATAAGCTGTGTTCTTTCGTTGAAATCGCAGAACGCACCGATGCCATCCATTACTTATAAAGATATCGTGCTTACTGGAAAAGATCTGGCAGACGGTTTTAGCGATAATTTTGTTAATCTGGTTAGTCGTAGTTATGACCCGCGATGCACAGTGTATTTACACACAGCGTTGCCCGACAGACCTACCACAGCGAGAATTGTGTCAATAAAAAACAGCGCTTCCAAAGACCGTCCTCCAAATAAAACCCGTAAAATACGTTGTAAACATTACCAACATTATCGCCCCAGTGTTAGAACATGTCATCAATTTAATTTTTTATACAGGAACTTTTCCTCAACGCCTGCAGGTAGCATGAGCGGTCGCCATTTTTACAGGCGGGCCCAGCAATTCCTTTTCGAATTATCGACGGATATCGATACTCCCACTATTCTCGAAGCGTGCAGAAAAACGCATACATGGGCGCGTGGCTAACCTTTTAAACAAACACCGACATATCACGCCCTGCCAGTTCGGCTTCATGAAAGGGTGCTCTAATTATTTATTGTAAGGTTTAACGCGCCGACGCAACGCAGGCAACGAGGCGCCCCGTAGTGGAGGGCTCCGGATTAATTTCGACCACCTGGGGATCTTTAACGTGCGCCGAAATCTCGTACACACGGGCGTTTTTGCTTTTCGCGTCCATCAGAAAATCGGCCGCCGCAGCCGGGAATCGAACTCGCGTCCGAGGCTCGTGCTCAGCAGCACAACGCCTTATCCACTGAGCCACAGCGGCGGGTGAAAGGGTGTTCTAGCGAAACGGCTGTACTTTTCCAGAAAGAACACATATGAGCATCTTTTGAACAGCAGTTGTGTACGTTGTGGGTATCTGTGGATTATTCGAAGTCTTTTGACTGCATTAATTGTATGACCTTATTGACAAAACTTGAGCGGTATGGCGTCCAATGAACTTTTCTGGCTTTCCTTAAATCTTATTTACAATTTCGTCGTCAACAAGTAAAACTTGCAAAATTCACATCTGAAATGAAGACTTTCAACGCTGGAGTACTACAAGGCAGTATCCTCGGGCCATTGTTACTCAATCTGTACATTAACGACACGTAAAATTGATATTGACACTAAGTTTATAATTTACGTAGATGACACCAGCATTTTTTTTGGCCTACAAAAAAATCCAAAATTAATAAACAAAGCCAATCACTTGCTAAATGAATTAATACCGGGAGCGCGGTAAACGCTCTCACAATAAACACAACTAAAACGAAGGCAGTTTTGTTTCGACCGCGACAGAAAGGCTTTCAAGAGGAAGTTAATCTAAAACTCGGATCAGGAGCTATGGAAGTGCCTGTTGTTAAAGGCGTCGGTGTACTCTTCGAAGAACATACGTCCTAAAACAATCATGTCGAAACGGCCCTAAAATAGCTTGCAGAATAGTCGGTATTTTATCTAGGCGAGGATTCTTTCTCCCACAAAACATAAAGAGGATAATTCATAAATCTTCTGAACGAAACTTGACTATTGTTACTTGGTGTGGGTACACAACGACAGAAACGAACGTAACAAAGTTCGCCATGATTCAAAAGAAAGCAGTACGTATGATAGCAAACATCTCGCATGACGCTCAAACAGACCCTCTCTTTCGGTATTTAAACGCGTATCCTGCACACGTATTTTACAACGTGGTCCTTAAATACCATTTAAGAATGGTGTTAAATACAATAATGCGTTTTTGACCCAGTTGTCCCTCCTTACACTAAAGAAAACGTGAGGGACCTACGTGTTAATCAACTGTGGAAAATTCCACGAACACTGGCGGACTATGATTGCCAGCTGCTGTGTTATTAATTGCCTTTTTTACTGAACACCGCCTCGGTTTGTTAGTGCGCAAATTGTATGGCACATGAATTTACTGCCTGCAGTGTCGCTCTGAAATCTTTCCTGCTGCCCGAGTGATTTGTCGCGCGCTTGTTCTTGCGGTGTTACCTTATTTTTGCATTTCTCTGTATTTCGCTGCAACATATCCTTCTTTTGGGAAAGAGCTCATTTTCGAGGGGGCTTTGTTTTCTCTACGTTTTTTCCGGGCTATAGCGTTATCGCGTTTTGCTTTGGCGAAATTGTAACTTCCCGTACGTGTTTTTTTTTCTTTTCTTTTCTTTGTTTGATTTTTGTTCAAAGGTGAAACTAGATTGTGAGGCCGGGTTCAGACTGTTGCCGCGACTCTCGTAATATCTTTAAAGAATGACGTCGTTTCAAGTCTACGGCAACCGAACTGCGTTACACGCCGTTGTTTTACGTCCATAGCTCACGATGTGGCTGTTACATGCCGGTAGTCTGAACATAGTCTCACCACTTTTTACCTGTACAATCGATTTTTTAGCGCATGCAATATATTGACTGTGTGCTATAATTAGAAGGGCGCAGTCCATGTCACGCCTTAGCGGCTTTTTGTCTGTGTTCCCTTCAGCGTCATTTTGATACTGGAAATAAAATGATTTGATTGGATCTTATGAATTGCCGTCTGCTGTAAATACATGGACTTGTAAACGTGAGGGAAACAGACAGCCCCTTGATTGATCTCAAGAATAACTCTAGCGCTTCCAGGTTTCCTTCACCAAATCACCGTAAAGTCCCGAAAGAACGCCCTCCCAAAACAGAGATATCAAGTGAAAAATACCGGATGGGCGAACTTTCGGTCAGGTGCGAAAAACTACAAAAATCAGCCGTACCTCCAACCAAAAGTGCTTAGATATAAAGTAGAAAAGACAGGCTGTGTTTTGTCGTTCAAAATCACAATTTCGGTGGTGTTCCCGGCCGTGGGACGAAGTTTCCGAGGGAGCTTCGCGGGCTTTCTAAGGCGACGAACCTAGTGCGATTTGAAGGGGCGGCCAATCTTGGGGCCTTTTAGTCAATTGCATGTTTCACACTTAAAGAGAGGTGGGCGATAGGGAAGGCGTTTTCTCGGGAATCACGGTAAGTACGAAACAGCTCCCGCAATCGCACATGAGATTTAGGTACATTGAATTTAGAGCCACTTTTTACGCAGATCACGACGCGATGACCCACCTGGCTTATCTCGTACGGCCCTGTTCCGTCTGGAATAGTCGGTGGCATGATTCTACACAATGCGGCCAGACGCCTGTCATCCGAGCTCATGTGGCCATGGGCGATGATGAAGGACGGCATGTAGATGCTCCTGCATTAAATGGATTGGGTGAAGCACCTGACGGTCCGTGTCTTGAATACTTAGAAGACTAGGATTGAAGGCGGGTGCGCGTGCTACAAAGCATTTTGGAGTTGCCAAGTTAATACCGGTCCACTGCCAGTATTGCATTCTTAACGCACCTTTTAAAACCCGCATTTTTCATGACACTGAGTGTACCGGGGAGAATTTCATTTTTTCTGTTGAATTTTAATGCCTAGTGAATCTTTTCATTTGCTTGTGGCTACGACACGTAGCCCAGCGTTAAAACTTCGGCCATATATCATGCTCACGATATAATAGTGGTGAGCTGGGGTAGTTGGTATAGTGGCATAACAAATGCGCGAAAAAGACGGAAAGACAGGAAGTAGGCAGGACGAGTCAGCTTCCTGTGTTCCCTCCTTTTCGCGCTGTGAAGATGGTCCTTAACTTGTCGGTATTCTCTGTGAGTCTTAGTCAACAGCTTTGTAACTGAATTTGCGTCCCGAGCAGTAGAGATTGTGTTAGCATACGTTTTTATTGGCAGATTAATTTTCATACAGGTTCCACAGAATAAATCTAGCCTGTTTGTTCGGCGGATTCCGAGAGTGACGCGTATCTTTAGAGCGCAGGGCGTAGTTGACGAATTGTTTACGAATATTCCGGGGCGTCGTGTGTACCTCTTGACACCGGAGTTTAGCAAAAAAACTGTGGTTGATTCCTCTGTCATAGGAATCAGTAAAACACGAAAGTGAAATGCGCAGCGAAATCTGCAGCTGAGCATGATTTGCTGGTCGCCGGCAGTCTTGTGGGTGTGCTTGGTGAGCGAGGTCCTGCTGGCGGGTCACTTCGGCGAAGGTGTACTGGCGTCATTGTCGTGACGGACACTCACGGAATGAGTGAAATCTTGGGGTATCGCGGCATAAAACACTTTCGTGTTAAAATATAAAACCCGAAAACGAACAACCCTAAGTATAACGTACTCCTTAGTACTAAAGCTTGCTTCCCCGCAACAAGATCCTGTGTGCAGAGGGGCACCCTTTACAGGCCACTTGCTTCGTTGTACTGGCGTCACTTCCGTGACGGATATGCCGTCCGCGAAATCTTCGTGTATCAGGGAATAAAACACGTTCGTGTTGAAATAATGTGCAGAAACTCGGAGTGGGAACTATGAGATAGTGCGTACGCATTGTTTCAAGGAACTCATCCCCGCCCTTACACGTCTAGGTGTGCTTGCTTTAGAGACCACCAAGGCTTTTTTAACAGTGGCTTACAAGCTCGGACCCGTGTAAGCTTGAGGTCCATCCGTGCTAATCGTACCAAAAAGCTCGGCGCACCAAAGTGGAGAGGAGGAAAACGCTGGGCCAAGAAGTCTCAGGGAAAGGGCGAAGAGGCAAGGAGCCGACCAGCAGGTGACGGGAGTGCGCACCTCAAAAAAAAAAATTCCCGCATCTCCACGAAGTGAATCATGACGAGTGGGCCAAGCACTGGGGATCGTTCTTACCCTAAATCACCAGTGAGAGTGCTTACTGCTGCTAAAACGATATCCAATCCAATCCATTGCATTACAATTCAATGTAATTCATTCCAATCCAATCCATTTCAATCCAATCCACTCCAAATTGAATTCAAATCAATCCAATCTAATGCCGTCGCGCATGCGCAGAACGGCTCGCCAGGAGCTCTCTCTCTCTCTCTCTCTCTCTCTCTCTCTCTCTCTCTCTCTCTCTCTCTCTCTCTCTCTCTCTCTCTCTCTCTCTCTCTAACCTTTTGCGAACCTTTTGTTTTGTTCTTGTTAATCGTATGTGAACGTTTTGTTCGCAGATGTTTCGATTTACACGGTGCTGTGCCGTGAGCACGGACGCCGGACACCGGATGGACAAGCCTCGGCCTTAAGGTGCTTCGCCCCTAAAAGAAAACTCTTCCCGTGGTTGGAAGAGTAACTCGGTTCTCGCGTTATGAAACCGGCGTGTATCCGATTGCGCTATGATTCCATTCGTCGCACTCAGCGTTTCCTCTGGGTGCGACGCGCAGGCGTTGGCTTTGGACTTTGGCTTCGAACTTTGCCAGTTTAGATTTCGGACTTTGGGATGGTGGATAAGATTGGCAGACCCAAGAAAAGCCAAGTTAAAGCCAGTGAAGATCACCAGCTCCCCTGTTACACGGTCTTCGCATCTTAATCCTGAAAATGTCCGAATTCTTTAAAGGGCCTTTCAATAAATATTTTATATTGTCCATGTATAACTTTGAGGAGCATTCTGTCACATGTTAAGAACCCAGAGATGGACAAACTGAAATATTTTTGGGGGTGTTACGAGTCGGGAAAGCCGATCTTCAGCGTTTATTTGTGCCCCTCGGGAGCGACGCTAAGCCGTGCACAGTCAAGCCAGGGCGTTCAATTTCCAACACGAGCGAACGTGCCAGCACGCATCGCCAGGCGCGTCAACGAGCCACTTCGTTGTCGGCGTCTCTCGGAGGTACGGGCAGCGCTAGCCAAGATACGGAGAAATACCACACCCGGCCGCGACCGTATCACAAACAAGACACTGACCAACCTTGACCATGACTCCGTCACATCGCTCACACAATTCATGAATGGCTGTTGGGAAAAGGGAGTCATACCGCAGGAATGGAAGACGGCTGAGGTTCATTCAATACCGAAACCAGGGAAGGAGCCAAGCGTTGAGAATCTCCGCCCAATTTCATTAACGTCCTGCATAGGAAAGCTACTCGATCACGTCATCCTCGCTCACCTACAACAATACCTAGAAGATACTTGCCGAATTTCTACATCCATGTACGGATTCAGACCAAGTCTCAGTGCCCAAGATATTCTTCTTCAGCTCAAAGAAGAAATCATGATGCAGGCCAATAATCACACGCCTAAAGCAATTCTCGCCCTTGATTTAAAGGGGGCGTTTGACAATGTAAATAATCAAACGATTCTGAACAATCTCAATAACCTCCACTGTGGAGCCAGGACATACAATTACATCAGGGATTTTCTAACAAACCGGCAAGCAGTCTTGAAGGTCGATGGCGCGCAATCACCTCCCATTTAAGTTGGAGGTCGAGGCACGCCGCAGTCGCAGTTCTTTCCCCACTGTTATTTAACATCGCCCTCATCGGCCTTCCCAAACTATTAGATGCCATCCCTGACCATATGGATGGGCGTAAGGTCGGTAGGGGAAATGCAAGATCGTCTTCAGCAGGCTGCTGACATCGTGCACGCTTATGCAGCCAAGTGTGGTTTATGCTGCTATCCAGAGAAATCTGAGCTTCTCCTTGTCCGGAAGCGCCAAAGTCGAAAACACCAAGACCCAGGCATTCAAATTACTCTTGACGGAGCTACGATCACGCCTTCCCCACACATAAAGATACTGGGGATGACCTTTCAAGAAGACTGCCCCTACTCCATACTCCTTCGGCACCTCAATCAAACAACAGGACAAATTGTTCACATGCTCCGCCGAATTACCACGAAGACTAGAGGGATGAAGGAAGCAGACACACTAAGGCTTGTCCAAGCTTTCATCATCTCTCGCATCAATTACGCCATCCCGTATGCGATCCTCTCTAAAAGCGACGTAACCAAACTTGATACACTCATTCGGAAAGCATATAAACAAGCACTTGGTCTCCCCATCAGCACCGCAACGGACAGACTTCTCAAACTGGGAGTACACAACACTGTGGAAGAGCTCATAGAGCCTCATTTGGTAAATTAGCACCACCGTCTAGCGACCACAAGAAGAGGACGCCAACTGCTTGGTCGCCTTGGATACAATACCCCAGAAGAACAAGGCAGTTCTTCCATGGACATACCCACAACCATAAGGAAAAACATCTATGTGGCTCCCATTTCACGTAATATGCACCCTCAGTTTCACCAAGGAAGACGTGCGGTGAGAGCACAGGCATTAGATATAGTCCATGGATCAAACCCCAAAAACTATGTACACGGACGCTGCCGACTACGCTCGCATGGATACGATGACAGCGGTCGTCACCACTGTCACACTTACTGGAATCAACACTACCCAAGCAGAAGAAGCAGCCATCGCTCTTGCGATTGTCCACACCTCAGCCGATACAATCATTACTGATTCTCAAGCAGCATGTCGAAACTACCTACGCGGAAGAATATCAAGACCAGCTGCAAGAATCCTTCTCCAGCGATCCCCTCAACGCAAGATCAGTCTGGTTTGGGCGCCTGCCCACTCGTCCCTTCGCGGCAATGTCATGGCCCACACGACAGCCCGAAAATTAGCCTACCAGGCACCGCGAGACGACTGGCTTCAAGCGACTCATCCCCTAGTAACATGCCAAAGCATCACACAGCACTACAAGCTGAGTCGGCAACAATATCCTCCTGCCAACCCGTCACTCACCAAGGAACAGGAACATAAACTCAGGCTTCTGCAGAAAAACACGTTCCCACATCTATCTAAACTTCACGCCATCAACCCCACCCTCTACAGCGCCGCATGCTCACACTGCGGTGATTTCCGTACCCTCTACCACATGGTCTGGGCCTGCCAGAAAAACCCAAATGTTCGCCCAATTCCCAACCCTTCTTATGAGCAGTGGGAGAGAGAACTGGCCAGCTCCAGCAGCGAAACTCAGCTTCGGCTGGTGGAACGTGCGGAGAAGGCAGCAAGCTCCAACGGGATCCTGAAATGAGGAATCCGACCACGTGCTCCCCCCCCCCCACCCCCCCCAAACTTTTTTTTGAAAAATAAAGTTTACTATCTCTCTCTCTAGGCGACTCTCTCATCATCATGACTGTTCATGTTGCCGGTAAATTCGAAATCCGCAAAAGGGAGATTCGCTTAAGTTTGCTTATGCTCTCAAAAGCTCTCAAAACTCAAAACAGTGGGTCTTAGGTAATGACAGATAGCGTCACAATTGCCGAGGTATAATGTTTCGTAGAGGCCTACAGACAATTACCTGTCGAACTTAGAACCTTCGAATGAGACACAGGGACGAGAAATATCTTTATAAAGCTTTAATGTCCAAATTATGACAGTTTCAGTTCACTGGGCGATGGCGGTAGATTCAGGGCAAGAACATGAGGGGGTCACTGACTCGTGTCGAAAACGCCGGCTGGGTGTTTTTGATCCCCCGTTCCCGTGCGTTCCATTGTTCGAAGGTACCACCATCCTTTCGGTTCATGGCAATCAGGCAGATAGAGAAATAATCAAAGCATTCCACATTGGTAAAATAGGTGATTTGTGCATTAGTGAACCGTCGATAGCACTGCCTGAGAAAGAATTTTTGTTTTTGGATCGGTCAGTTTGAGATATGTGTAATGTGCTGTGCGTCATGATGTGTGGGCATGCAGGTTTAGGTTGTAGTACTATGTTGTGTTGCGGTTTCAATAAAATTAGTTGTGAGTACAGGGCCGTCCTGTCATTTTCTTCCCATAGTGTGTGTTTTTACGCTGTTTTTTGAAGATGTTGAACAAAGAAGAGCTGTGGAGAAAGAGAAAATGGAGAAAGAGAAAAAGAGAATCTCACAATCAAGACTATTGCAAGGACAGCTAATACAAGGCAGCCACCGTCAGCCTTCTCGTGACTATTGTTGCATAAAAAAGAGAAGGAAGTTCCGTTCTTTGTGAAAGACAGCTATAGATGAGGAGGTGGTATATCAGAGCGACACAGCGAAACAATCTCAAGGGAAGGAATTTCAACCCCTCGCCTCCCAAGATACGTTGATGTTAAGCGCAGAAAAAAAAAAACAGGGACACAGTAGACAAGGACAAGCGCTTGTCCTTGTCTACTGTGTCCCTGTTTTTTTTCTGCGCTTAACATCAACGTTATGGAATACCAACTAGCCCGAACGCAAGCCCTTCCCAAGAGAAGATCACGTGTCATGCTCTCCTTACGTTTTTGTGTGTACACAACCACAATGTTCACGAGACTTGGTGGTAAGGCAGTGGCATTACCAGCTTTGTTGTAACCAACGTCCAACCAGACTCCACCATACCAACCTGAGCACCTGAAGCACCTGGCCGTGCATGCTTGCTGTGGCGTAGAAGCCGATGCCGAGGTACGCCGCGTCACTCCGCTCTGTTCGCAGTTGTTGCAGCACAGGGTGAAGCACCTGCAGGGTGGTTACCGCGTGGGGCACTTCGTTGCGGCAAGCATCCTTCCGAGTACTTGTACTGACCACTCCTAGATAGGGCCTGTGGCAGTGCTCTTGGAGGGACAGTTAAAGCAACTCTTTGTTTTAACTGAAAGGTCTCATCTTTCATGCCTCTCTCGGGTTTAGTTTGAGAGCCAAAAAAATTCGCGCATCTTCACGAATTGAATCATGACGAGTGGGCGAAGCACTGCGGATCGTTCTTACCGTAGATCACCCGTGGCATTGCCCACTCGCGCATGTAAATGAGTGAGAACGCATGTGTACAGTATATACAATTCAAATCCAATCCAATCCGATAAAATTCCATTTAATTCAATGCAATCCATTGGAATCCAATCCAATGCTCCTCGCGCATGCGCAACACTGTGTACACGGACGCCAAGGGACAAGCCACGAACAAAGCGAGGTCCTAAGGTGCTTCGCCCCTAAAATTCTTGTTTGCTGACAAATCAGAAACTAAAGCTGACAATTCCCTTTCTAGTTTTCCTTCTGTTGCATTCGTGATGTGTAAGAGCACGTCACAAAATGCCTACAGCAAACTGTGGCCATATTGTTAATTTTAGTCGACAGACGCCATCTTCTTGAGTGCTCATTGGTGTTTATTTTCGTCTCAAAGATTGGAACCCAATCATAAAGAGAGTTTTGACGCCATCTTGGTGTGGCGGTCATCAAATCTCTCCCCACTACGCCACCAATGGCAACATTTTTCGAGGAACTGCTGCCTCTTTGGAAAAGGGGTAGAGAATACACGGGAACACTTAATGCAGTGGTTAGTTAGAATGGTTTGATTTTAAGCTAACCCTTTTAGGGGCGAAGCTCCTAAAGCCATGGGTCTGTCCATCCCTTGGGTCTCCCGCTAGGGGGCTATGGAGTCATAACCTACTCCACATGAGCTCTCGCTTTTGCTGCTTTTCTTGCGGAAAAAGGCCATTCACCTTTCTCAGTTGTGCATCAAGAACACCGGCAAGTCACAGGGAATCTCCCGTGGCCCCGTTTACCACAGTGAGTGCATTTTACGCCAAGATTTCAGGCTGTTTAAACATCGCATCAGGCTAGGCCTCACGAGAGGAACGTTCCAAGGCCGGTGAAGGAGAGCGCCTCGAGGAGCCAGTAGCACATGCCCGCACCACGCGCATGAGCAGCAGCGCGAGCTCTCATCGGCAAGCTGCGGCTGCCCAAGAGCTCCACGAGCCGGTCCAGCCGCAGCTGCTCGTCGCCGACGCAAGCTCGGAGATGCCTGCGTACGTGACCGGGACCCCAACAGCCATGGATACGAGTTCGGCGCCGGGCCAGCAGCCCATATTGGACCGCAGTTCGGGCCGCACGGCAATTGCTGTCCCGGGAGCGGAGGAAGAAAGCGCACCGGAGAATCAAGCCGGCTGGGTCTTGGCGACTCAGCGTGGAAGGCGATCACCGAAGGCGAGCACCGAAGCTTCGCAGCAAGCTTCAAACAAGCCCGTCACCGGTAAGAAGACGTTTCAACCAATGAGGGCCCAGTTTGCCCGTAGAGTGAACGCAACCATCGAGAAGGCAGCACGTATGCCTAACAACATGGCACGCAGCGAGTTCAAGATCGTGGTTAGGCCTCGCGGCGGGCTGATCATCGGCAAGACCAAGCCAACGGAGCTTATGAGCGCCATTGCTAGGGCTGCCGGAGTGGAAATGCAAGCTTTTGCGGAGGACATTGCCTGTCCCAACATCGCTCAAAACATTGTTGTGATGAGCACCCCGAACGAAGAGCGGGCCCAGCGCTACTCGGCGATTCGGGCCATCACCATGGGAAATCAAGTATTTTAAGTGTTCGCGTATCACGCAGCACCGGAGAACACAGCCAAGGGTGTGATTCGAAACATTTCCATCAACGACACCCCCGAGGACATACGCCGGTATGTACTCAACAATTTCAATACTACGGCGATTGACGCTCACCGAATTGGCAACTCGGAAGCGGTCATCGTGCTGTTTCAAGGCAACAAGGTCCCGTCATACATAAAGTACGCGGGAGTGCTGATCCGGTGCTATCTGTACCGACAGCACAGAGAAGTTTGCAGAACGTGCGGGCAAATTGGACACCGAAAAGATGTCTGCCCGTACCCAAACGCCCGAGTGTGTTTCGCCTGTGGCAAGCACAACCCGGGGCACAATCACGAAGAGAAGTGCAAACCGCACTGTAAACTCTGCGGAGGCCCGCACCCAACGGGCACGAAAAATTATAAGAACAAATTCAAGACGCCGTATCTAGTCAAGAAACGGCAATGGAACCGCAAAGAGGCAGAAGAGGCGAAAGCTAAGCCTCAGCCCGCCATGAAAGTCAGGCTTTCTAGAAAGGACGAATTCCCCGAACTCACTCCTCTCGGAAACCACCAACGTCAGCAGCGGAGCCGCAGCAGAACGCCAGCCGCTGCTGTTGCTACCCGCAACGCGGCGAACCGCGATAAGACGAGAAGCCGATCGCGCGATGGTGTGACGCGAGCCAACACGTCATGGGTCGCGGTGGCGGCAGTGGGCGGCGGCGCCAAGAAGAAGGCGCGCTCCCGCTCAAGGAGTACAAGAGGACCTCAGAACGAGATCCAACAATTGAAGAAAATGGTGCGAGAACACCAGGACGTGATCGCCAAGTTGACCAAGCAACTAGAAGAAATCCTGCTTACAGGAAACAAGCCTACAGCAACAACACCATGTGTCCAAGGGAAGGTACCCCAACCTCCATCCCTCACGCCGAAACACCTGCAACAGCAACAACCAGAGAACAAGCCCGCCACCCCAGAGGAAGCGAGCGAAGAGTCTCTGAACATGGAAGACGAAGCCGACAGGATCTCTTCGGTATCGTCCCCAACAACACAGACTACGAGTACACCGTGCAGCATCGGCTGTGCGGCCCGCATTCGACGTATCACAGAACGCGTAGACAGGCTCGAGAAACGCGTGGACGCTCTCGAACACAGAATGAATGCCAGATTCGACCGGCTGGAGAAGTTCCTGTTCGAGAAACTCGGAGATCCCTCTGCAGCCACCGGCAACCACGGCAACAACGGAACGCAACAACAACAATCATGCCCACCCCAACCAAGACAAGCCTAAAGATCTGGCACTGGAACGCCAATGGCTTCCAGTGTCGAAGAGCCGTACTACAGCAACACCTGACGTCCATGAAGTCTCCCCCTGACATTATCATGGTCCAAGAAACACACACGGAGCAAGCACCAACCTTGCCGGGATACCGCACACACGCCAGCCCTCCCAGCGCACGGGAATGCGGCACGGGAGCATCACAGGGGGTCTGCACTTTTGTCCGCAAGGGGATCACATTCATAAAGCACGAACACTTTCTCGGCCGCAGCACGGCAATCGAGCTCTGCGCGACCGAGGTGGTGATCGGCAAGAAGAAGACTGAAACCATGCTCTTCATCAACACCTACAGCAACCCGCAACACAGGCAACAGAAATTCAAAGCCCTGTTTCATAAAGCACTGAAGACGGCCCCCAGCGACACGATAGTGATCGGCGGGGACTTTAATGCGCAGCACAAGGAACTCGGATATGGCATCACGGCAGCCAAGGGAAGGGACCTGTTGGACGATGCGACGGACGCGGGCTTCATCCTGCTCACCGACCCAGCCAACCCCTCCCGCATCGGCACATCGGTTGCCCGGGACACCAACCCTGACCTCGCATTTGTGCGGCTGCCAGATGGCAGTCCCGTGCAGTGGAGGAACACGGGCCACAACCTGGGCAGCGACCACCACATTATCGAGGTAGAGATCCCCACCCTGGCAAAGGGAGGCATTGGCTACCAGAAAATCAAACACAGGCTAACGGATTGGCACCGGTTTCGCGAAACGAGCCTGGGCACCCAAATCACGGACATTGAAGACTGGGCGGAGAGGCTGGTAGAGGCAACTTCGCAGGCTACCACAGAGGTGGAAACGGAAAACACCATTCAGCGTATGGACCCTCGCCTCGCTCACGTGATCGAGGCGAGACAAGCATTACAGAAGAGATGGAAGCGGCAGAGGCACAACCGCAACCTCAGAAAGAGGGTAGCGGAGCTGAACCGCAGCATCGAAAAATACAGCAGGCAGCTGTGCGCTCAACTATGGAACGCCATCTGCAATGAAGCGGACGGGCAGTTACACGCTGGCCGAACGTGGAAGCTGCTCAGGCACCTGATGGACGAATCCAAGAGCAAAGACTACCAACAGCACAGACTCTCTCAGATTGTCTACGCTACCACCAAGCAACTCGGATAAGAGGAGATGTGTAAACGCTTGAACGAGCGTTACCTCCTTAGCACCCCGAGCGAAACGCACATAGACTACCAGGGACCGCCCAACCCTCTGCTCGACAAGGATATTGAAGAATGGGAGGTTCGCAAGGCGGCCCAAGACCTCAACTGCAAGTCCACAGCCGGCCCTGACCAAATCACCAACAAGGCCCTGCGAAACCTAAATGACGAGGCCATAACGGCCCTCACCAACTACTTCAACAAGTGCTGGCGCGCCGGAACACTACCCAAGCAGTGGAAGGCAGCCAGAACAATCCTAATACCAAAGCCGAACAAGCCACCCGGCATTGAGAATCTGAGGCCCATCTCCCTCACTTCGTGTGCGGGAAAGGTATTGGAACATGTCCTAAACAACAGGTGGCAAAGGTTCCTAGAAGACCGGAACATGTACCCGCACACGATGCTAGGGTTTCGAGAGAAGCTCAGCACGCAAGACGCCATGCTGTTAATCCAGCACGAAGCCATGGACACCACCACAGTCAACACCGGGGACAACCGCGCCATCCTCGGCCTAGACCTACAGAGCGCCTTTGACAAGGTACGCCACTCTGCGATCCTGGCTCAAGTCAACAGACTGGGGCTCGGAGAGAGGACCTACAACTACATCAGGGACTTTCTGTCACACCGCACGGTGATGCTACAGATTGGAAACCTACAAATGGAAGAGCGGAAGCTGGGCAGCATCGGCACTCCGCAAGGCGCAGTCATCTCGCCATTTCTCTTCAACCTGGTGATGATTGGAGTCGCCGAACGCCTGAACCAGCTCCCTCAAGTCAAGTACACCATCTATGCGGACGACATTACCCTCTGGGTCCCCGGGGGTAGTGACGGCCACATTGAATCCACACTACAAGAGGCAATCGACAACATCGAAGACTGCCTGAAAGACACGGGACTACGATGCTCTCCGCAGAAATCGGAGTTGCTGATACTACAACCGCCCGGGCGCCTCCGCAAGCGAGCAGCGGAGGACGCCAAAAAGATCACGCTGCGCACGGGGGACGGCACAGTCATACCCCACGTGAAAAGCATCAGAGTGCTCGGCATGCACATCGAAGCCAGCCGCAGCAATACAACCGCAATCGACCGCATGGTCACCAAGATGGGGATCGCAACGCGTCTCATCAAACGAATATCTACGCGCAGACAGGGAATGCGAGAAGCTAACCTGCTGCGCCTCTTGCAATCATTTGTCATGAGCCACGTTACATACGTTGGTGCGTTCCACTACTGTAAACAACAGGAGAAGGAAAGGATCAATGCGGCCATCCGCAAATCCTACAAGGCAGCACTGGGGTTGCTCAACAGCACGAGTAACCAGTCCCTTGCCGAACTGGGGGTACACAACACCCTGGACGAGGTGAGTGAAGCCCAGCGGGTCTACCAGCTCGAACGCCTCGGTTCCACCAAGACCGGCAGGGCCATCCTCCAGAGGTTGGGCCTCAACCCACCTCAAGTTGACCAACATCAAGATAGGATCGTTCCCATAGAGGACGACATCATTCCCAAGATAAAGGTGCTCCCCTTGCCGCGGAACGTCCACCCGGACAGGAACGCGGAGAGGAGAGCGGCGCGAGCCCGAGCGCTCGCCGAGGCACACAACAGTGACGAGGGGGCAGTATACGTGGATGCAGCCAAGCACCGCGACCGCCCCAACACATATGTGGTGGTGGTCGTGCGAGCCACCACCGGGGAACTAATGAACGCCTGCAGCATCAAGGCCCGAACGGCCGCGCAGGCAGAGGAGGCTGCCATAGCCCTAGCGCTAGCGAGCAGCCCCACAATCACCACGGTGCTCAGCGACTCGAGGACCGCAGTAGCAAGCTACGCCAGGAACGCCGTGTGCGGGACTGCAGCGAGCCTGCTCCCCGAGCGCAAGGAGACTACAACGCACATCCGCTGGTTCCCCGCGCACGTGGGGGGCATTGCGGGTGGCACCGTCAACCGCAACGAGGAGGCGGACGCCATCGCACGCGAGCTCGCGCACCGTGCGGTGCCCCCCTGCCCATCGTCTGCGGCGGAGATCATGGAGCCCCTGACCAACTACGGGGACATCCTTCACTGGCATCGTGCGGGAAGACGCGCCCTGCCCCCACCTCACCCGAGGCTCAAGAGGGGCGAAGCCGTCCTCCTCCGTCAACTACAGACTGGATCCGTGCTGACTCCAGCGCTCGCGCGCCATGTGTGCCCTGGAACTTACGAAAGTGCAGTGTGCAGTGTGTGCGCGTTGGTGACTGCAGACCTGGCCCACATCATGTGGGGATGTGAAAGACACAGTGCAGTGGGGAGCCCAAAAGAGCTACCACCGGACATTATAGGACTCGTGAGCGCGCCCGAATACAAGCGGCAACTGCTGGCAGTCCAGCGGCTCGAGGCTGCTCTGGCCCGGCAAAGGCGAAAAGGAGACCCTCCTTCGGGAGGGGACTCGCCGAGTAGCCTGAACCGGTGCCCAGGCATAGCTTCGGGGTCTGCTTAGTACATAGACAGGGGGTGGCGAAGACCTGCGTGGCCTGACCCGCCTCCCCGCCGGACATTTTCAATAAATGTCATTTTCTCTCTCTGTCTCTCCATCCCTTGTGTCTCGTGGTACGCGACCGCCGCATGCTTTCGGAGATGTCGCAAAGTTGGCCGCGTTGCACGCGCAAGAACCGGCTGCAACCGGCAGCGCAAACTCGGCACCGGGAGCGCGAGCTTGTCTGTGTTCGCCGACGGAGGCGCGAGCGCACGTGCACTGCGAGGGGGAGATCACGCAAGAGATCACGCCACGAACGCAGGCAGTCGTTCTCGGAGATCGAACGAGACGCAAGGACCTTTGCTCGTTTCCTCTCGTCTTGTTCGGGCACAAGTTCGCCCTAAATAAAAGTTCTTTCTTTACCGTTGTGTCCCATCCTACATGACAAATTGTGGTGGAGGTGCGGGGTAGTCCTCGATGGCGCGGGGTCTTTCACCAGGTCTGGGCCTGGGAGCATTGACTCCGAAAATAAAAGTTGATTTGTACAATGTACGCACACAGTCTTACGTCTTTCTTAATGATGTAATGGACGAACTTTCACGGGAGAGTTACGGTTACCGATGATCTCCCCCTCTCGAGCTTCGCCCCACTTATCATCATTCATTCCGTGGATATGGCGTGATTTTTTTTGGTCTCCCTGTGGCCGTCCAATCTTACGCCCAAGCCCACTGCAAGAACGCCAGCTTACAAAATGGGTTTCCACAAGGGCACATCAAGCGATTAAAGAAAACGACGCGTCCTGTGGGTGGAATTGCACTTTGGTCCCTCCAGTTGATACCCACGTCTATCCGATCGCGCTATTCCGGCACGGTCCAAGCAGTTGTATTTTTGGAGTTTGACTTTTACTCAAGTGGCATGGCAGAAAGCTTCGCGTTTTAACTGTTTCTCTGAAATAGGGGCGTTATTTTTTGTATTGGCTGTTGCATAAATATGCGCATGTGGTACAGTTGACTACCGCGTTTACGCGCATGCATGCATCATTTAATTGCACTTGTAAGCAAGGCGGAATAGTTCAACGAACGCAAAACTGGAACAAAGCCTGCCGCTTGGCCTTACAAACGCTATTTTGTAATGTTTCCTGCCATAAGTTTGTTTAAAAAGGGAGCGACAAGCAACGTTTCCCAAATACCTTTAGTTTACATTTGTACACGTACGTGTCTGGTTTTAATTTCAGAAAAAAAGATCGTCAGAAATCTCTACCAATCCCACGCTTCAACAGTTAAAGTTTGGAGATGACACAAAGGAGTAGTGCGGGAAAGTTTACTGGGCATGGAAACAATCTCAGGAAATCGAAACTTAACTTCCAGAATTTGAATAAACAACACCTATGTATGGCCTTCATAGAGTACGAGAAAGTACTTGACTTTGTCGAAACCTTACCAGTCATGCAGGCATTCCAGAATCAGGATGTAGACGAGCATTGCGTAAGGATACTAGAGGATATCTACAATGGTTTAACAGCTACCATCGTCTCCCATAAGGAGAGCAGTAAAATACCTATCTCCCAGAAGTAAAATACCTAAATCTCCCCAATGTTATTCACAGCATGTTTACAAGAGGTATTCAGAACATTGGATTGGGAACAGGTGGGAGTAAGGGTTAATGGAGAATAACTCAGTAACCTCAGATTTGCCGACGACGTTGCATTTCTAAGTAACTCGGGGGACGAATTGCAAAGCATGCTTACCGCACTGGACAAACAGAGTAGAACCACGGGCCTGAAAATTAATGTGCAGAAAACTAAAGTAATGATCAATAACCTCGGGACAGCCCAGCGGTTTGAGATAGGTGTCGAGGCAGTGGAAGAGGTAAGCGAATATATCTACTTAGGCCAACTTGTGATCCCGGATCCCAACCATTAGGCAGAGATAATTAGAAGGATAAAAATGGGGTGGAGGGCATTCGGCAGGCATTCTTAGATAATGAATGGCAACCTTACATGCTCCCTGAAGAGGAAAGTGTATGACAGCTGCATCTTACCGGTACTCACCTACGGGGCCGAAACGTGGAGGCTCACTAAAAGGGCTCAACTTGTATTAAGGACAACTAAGAGAGCAATGGAACAAAAAATGATAGGTGTAACGTTGAGGAACAAGAAGAAAGCGGAATGGGTCACGAAACAAACGCGTGTTAAGGACTTATTAGTAGAAATTAAGAAGAAATGGGCGTGGACAGGGCACGTAATACCAAGGCAAAACAACCATTGGTCATTAAGGGTAACAGAGTGGATCCCTAGAGGAGGCAAGGGTGGCAGGGGGCTGCCGAAACTTAGATGGAAAGATAAGGTCAAGAAGTTTGCGGGGATAAATTGGTCGCAGTTTGCCCAGGACTGGATAATTCGAGATATATGGGAAAGGCCTTTGCCCTGCAGTAGGCGTACACATGCTGCTGCTTATGATGATGATCGCTTCTGGCGTTTTCTTTTCCTCAAACACCCCTGCCAGAAGCAAATCAGCAGCAACTGCTGCTGTAGGGTGTGTTTCGATACCCATTATGGAATAAGATCATGGCAATCAACCACAGAGAGACTATAAGGGCAAAAAAACAAGACTTCAGATTGCTATGTTGGAAAAACAATCGCGCCCATTTCAACACAGCTCTGATAAATTCGACTAGACACTAGAAGATTAAACAGAAGGAAGGGTTTCATACACGAAGAATTCTTTCTCAAAGTTTCTTTAATGATGATACGTATGGCTGCGGAACTACTTCTGTTTTGCCGAGGCTACCAGCCTACCTCATTGGGTTGTTCCGAAAAGGCCAGGACCTAAGTTCAAGTTCGGAAAAATAAACTCGTACTATACTCATATCAGATACACATTTTTTAATTGATACCACAGAACATTGGAGAAAATTTTATTTGAGCGATTTATAGTCACCCAGATTTATAGTCACATCTTCGTAAAATCAGGCGATGTTGAGCGACTTTTAACCATGAAAGTTATCTGTTACCAGAAAAGCAACTCTCGAGTAGGAACAGCAAAGCTACAGTCACTTACGCTGAGACAGGTGAGCGCCACTCGAAACTCGGGGACGTCGAACGAAGCAAAGTCGATGTCGAGGAATCCGTAGTGGTGGATCCTGGACTTCCACAACTCGCTGAGCCTTGCGCGTCCTTGTTTATGGTGCAGGTCTGATAAGGCTTCCCTTCGGCCTCTAGAATAATTGACCAGGATGTGAATACACGTTTGGATATTTGCGCTGAAAAGAGCGTGACGGGATAGTAAGATAAACAAAGAAAGTGAATAACAGCTAAGGGCAACATGAGCAGGAAAGCCTTAGGGGTTATCTGGTTTCGTGCTACTGCTCGGCCTGGTGGTTTGGCATTACTAGTCTTTCCGCGTGCTCTACGCCCACCCGTCCGTCTGTCTGTCTGTCTGTCTGTCTGTCTGTCTGTCCGTCCGTCTTTGTCGCTCTCTCTGTCCAGCTGTCGGTCGATCGGGTGGTGTTTGTCTGTCTGTCTATCTGTCTATCTGTCGGTCGGTCGGGAGGTATGCCTGGGGCAGCGCAGGACAGGAATTCCGAGGACAATGGGAGAGACCTGAGGCAGCGGAACATCCTCAATCCGTCCTCACCCGTAGTGAAAGGAGAGTCCGTACTGCGTCGTCGTGTGTGACGACGCCTCCGAGAGGAACCGTGCCATAGTCGCTGACTCCTCTCGGCTCCCGCTACGGCGGACACTGTCCAGTCCTTCCTGTCCGGGCCCGTAGATGCCCTCGTAAAAGGTGAACTCGCAAAGTCCGTCCTCAGGAAATACCACCGAGAGGTTCGTCGCCGGACCGAAGACGCAGATGAGGGGGAACCGCCGCATGGGAGCCTCTTCGTTTGCAGAGGAGTGCCCTGGGTGAAAAGCTGCAATTTCGGGAATCGTGTGAGGCTGCACCTTAAACGAACCATGTAATCAAAACTAAATCTCGTTCAGTTTGAAAGAAGTAGCCTTTGGTTGCTCACCCAGACCTACTCTGGCCAGGAAAGACGTTCGTTTAACCAAAACATGCACGAAATATTAGAAAACCTTCACATTTTGCGCAATAATGACGCAATATTTAGCAGGAATGATGGGTTTATGGGCCGGCAGTAAAACATACTTATATGGGTGTTAACTGTGCGGTAGAATTCAAGTAATACTATCAAACGGAACTAGATGCCCTACCGCAACCTCCCAGCCATTTTTTTGTCATTGGCTTAGGTCCGCCAATTGTGGCGTACGCCAATTATTTTCAAGTTCTTAACAATAATAATTACACGATAGAAACTTAGTGAACAAGATTAGTTTTTGCGAAACCCGAAATTTCAACAATATACACACAGTAAGGTAAAGAACAATGGAGAACCAATGAACAATGGTGGAACGGCGACAAAGGGGTACAGGAAACGGCAAAGAGTTTAAGCAAACTGAAAAAAAGTCACAGTTGGAAAATGAAGCAATAGGTCATAGTACGTGGTAATTACTGGCACAGGTAGGTGGCAACGTTGAAATGGCCAAATAACGTGTCCAAGCCTCGGTGGTAGAGCGCGCACACAGCTCTTCTTGCATAGTCGTGGCAAACGTCGCTCTCTTAAAGCGTCGCAGTCCCCTACCGACGTCCAGCCACCCGACTCGCTTGCGGAGAAGAGCTCGTGGAGGTTCCAATTGTGAAGGACCTCTTGCGGCACAGCACGGGTCCGGTTGCCCGACCGCCGTGCATCCCAGTCACACTCCAACACCCCGAATCTCTGCGCACTCGGTGTTTTTTACGGCATCGCTTTTCCTGCCGGCCGCTGTCGCTGGCAGCTTCGTACTCGCCAGCGCCCGGCGTGAGCTCGTGCTCTTACCTCGAGCGTTTTGCGCCGTAGCTCTCGGTGAGGATGATGGTGCTCTTCGGGTGTTTGTAACGTGCATCAACGTGCATTTTCGTCGTTGCGATTTCTTCGCATCACACAATCGTTAAATGTACGGTTACGTCATAGTGAACCTGCCAGAAAGCGCCTGCTGAGTTGCCACTGCCTCGTATGTTTTTCTCATATCTTAATTATTACTTTGAAGTTTGCGACAAGATAAGTATCGTTGTACTCGCGATAAAGCAGTGCTTTTAATGAACCAACTTTGTATTTTGTCTTCGTGGCCCGTTATTGAACGGCCATTTATTTATTAATGTCAATAGGTTCATCATCAGGACTTGCTAGTTCGAGCTGTTCGGACATTGACTTGGGCGATAGCGTGCGCCAAAACTCCTTAGCATCTGTTCTAAAAGGGACAATTAATTCCAACACAAAGTAGCCACAGACACCACCGAGGCCGCCTTCCTCCCTTGAGGATCAATCAAGACATCGTAAACATGGGTAGCTGAAGAGTTAGCTATCGCCTTAGCCCTCATACATACGAAGCACCCAATCATTATCACGGATTCCCAAACTGCCTGCGGAAGTTTATTAGCCGGGAGGGTGGCCCATTGTATTTTATTTAAAGTTACTTTCGCACAGCAACACCGCCGGAAAGTCAACATTCTCTGGACTTTTGGCCATTCCTCACTGACGGGCAACAACTTAGCTCGTAAGCAAGCCTGCGCCATCTCTTTACAGGATCCCGAGGAGACCACATGGTCCAGCACTCTCGTAACCTAACGCAGTATTTTCGGCCCGAGAGAAAACACGTTCTTCCCCGTCATCCCGCAATCCTCAAGGAAGAAGAATCGTGACTTCACAAAATACAAACTAATGCATTTCCCCGCCCAGTTCGTTTGCATTATATGATTCCAAATCGATGCTCTGCTGAATGCCAGTTCTGTTCAGAGCACGGTACTCTGCCTCATATTATACCACAGCGTGAGTGCGATCCCAAACATCCTCCTCTCTGATCCCCTCTTTCCACCCCCGAGGTGTGGGAGAATGACCAGCTGCCATCTGGACGTCCAGCATCTGCGGGCATCCAGATCGAAGGCTTTTTGCTCATCTTATGGTTTCCCGTACTACGGACCCCCTCCCTCTTCAGCGGCTCAAATACATGTTTTTATGCTCTCACTGCCCCAGAGGAGAATTTTGTAGCGTAAGCTACACTGGCCGAGGTTGAGCAGTTTCGCATGGACCATGAAGGGCCATACTGCGCCAGCGCGAGGAGCACTGGATTGGATTGGGTTTGCATTGGATTGGGTTGGATTAAATTGGATTGTGTTGGACTAGATTGGAAATCCAATCCAATGGGATTACAGGTGTGCAGACAATTGGGTCTGCGCATTCCAGAAGCGTGACGTCATAGCCGCGGCAGACGTACGGGCGCCGGCGCGTGCCCAGCTGTGCGCCTCCGTTGCGCAGTAGCCAAGTCTGACGCTGCGCCGGAGCCGCTTGATAGCCGTTTCGCGTGACTCCTGGAGAGCCGTGCTGCGCATGTGTGAGAAGCCGTGACTGGACTGGACTGAACTAGATCGGATTGGATTAGATTGAATTGAAAATCGTTTTATCAGCAGTCAGCATGATAATCAGCTAATCCTAGACAACCAGGAAACCTAAGAATAACCAGCTGAACCTTAGCTCACGCTACGTATATCCCGGCATAGCCGAGCTAAGCCACTGCTAATTTTTTCTCTTGCTTCAGTATTTGCTTGAATACATTGCTTGGTGCACATGCGGTATTTTTTTAACTGTGACCGCATTGTTTTTTACGTTCACTAACCTGTAGATTTTTCAAGGATTGACTGGGTTGTGCTAGTTCGGGTCAGAGACTGCGGGTAGCTTTTAATTGAATGTGCGTTGTAGTCTAATAATAAAGAAGTTTATACAATTCGCACTTGGCATTCACGGAGCTGGTAATACGTGTTTCTAAACTGGTCATAAAAGGGAACAAGCTCGTTATTGGCAGAATTTCCATGGCTGACGTTTACACGACGTTTACATGGCTGACGTTTACATGACGTAGACGCGAAAGAAACTGGATTCGACGCCTCTGTCGTAGCCATGTTAACGCGGCTATTGATGGCTTCGTATTTATTTATTATGAGTTATTACATTTCGTTGGTAAATTTCTCTAATTGCAGTGATAGGCAAATATGAAGTAGCAGAGTCTTTCAATTCTTTGGGAGTTAGTTACGATCACTCTCAAGTCAGGCAATGATGCTGCGCTTGCGACGTCCTCGGGTCCTCGGGACACGTTCTTGATAGCAAGTTGGTGAATTGATTTGCTTCGATTTATGGAGGTATTTTAAAAACTAGCAGCTGAGGAATATTGATATGAGGAAAATTGAAGTCGCCAAGTAGAAAAATAGAAGCATAAGGCTAAGTCTTTGTGATAACGGATAGGGAATGGCTGACCATGTCACACATACTGGTCACAAGCAGGTTATCCGTAAGACGTTCCGGTGATTGTTATTACCGCGTGAGCATAAGCTCGCACCCAGGTTAATTCACATTGTGTCACCGGGACATATGAGCATGAGGATATTGTGTCTTGATAGTCGTAAAATTATCTGACCCCCTATGGCTGATTCGGTGGCGGCGAGACGGGGTGGAGATATTCTTAAACGAAAAGATTTCGGGTGAGAATTATCAGCATGTAACAAAGTTTCTGCTCAGAGTTCTGTGTCAGCGTTTATCACTACGAAACCATGTCGGTGGCCACTCTTCGGTATTACAGTTTGTATGTTTGCGAATGCAATGTATGACAAATTCCAAACAAAGTGAGCATGGCTCGGAGGGGGGAGATGTCCGTTAGGTTTACGGTCGGGTGGGTTGTTGATTTGCCGTTATCTGTAAAGCTTTGATGGGACCAGGGGCATCCAAGTACGGAGTCAGAGATGGCTTTGTAATAGCCGCACTTTTGCCAACACGTACCCTATCCAGCCGACGTTGAAATGCACGCATACCGAATGAACTAGGACATTTTTCACTGAGAAAGGCGAATTGTATAGGCAAAGCCCTCTCTTATTGCAAAATTTCTGTTCTTCATTTCAGGCCTCCAGGGTAATATTTCCTCCTTGGTTTTAAAGTACAAGAATTTACTGATTAGGGGTCTTCTTTTTTAGGATGAAGGTGTTCCGATGCGTTTTGGTCGCTCCATACTACCAACAGGCAGTTTTTTGTTCAAAACGCCGAGATTTTGTCTTCCGGAACTCTCCCCGTGTTTTTGTGGGCATAACCAAGACAAAGACACAGCAAATCATTTATGCGCAGTCGGTTACTCGCGTCAATACTTGCAGCCTTGAGGGCTGAAGTCGATGGTTGAATGGCATAAAATCTGGTCGGGTAGAATACTAATACAGGAAATGAAAGACAGACCACTGACAAAGTCAGTACACAAAGTACGTTTCGGGATCACCACGGCTCCCTTGTTCGAATACGATTATTTGAGCCAGCAAGCCGCCGAGCTCGAGAAACGTCATTTGTTTATTGACTTTATCAGTGAAGCGTTTTTCATTTTGTGTATTAGCCCGGAGGGCTGCCAGCTTGTGTTTTAGATTGCCCGATTCGACCACAGTGGGAATGGCTAGAGCATTTCAGTCAAAATACTCCAGTTTAGACAGCCCGTCTTGTCCAATTTCCATGACAACCGGTTCAAATGGAGCTCGTTATAACCAAGTTCTCGGAACAGAAAATTCGATTTGTTTGAAGCTATAGTTCATTAAAACCGGGGAGAATTCGCTCTCAACGCACCGCTCTGGGTAGACGCATCAAACACGGCGATTTCACTGCAACGAGTGTTCGCTGTATTCGTATTGAGACGAAATGAGCAGGGGGGGGGACAGATTTATCAGTTTCGGGTCGGTAAACAACTGGGGTAATGTACGATCAGATGACACTTGTATAACCCTGCTTTCAGCTTTCAGTACGGGTCAGAACGAGTGGGTCTTACAGACGGGAGTCGGAGCCCCCCGCAGGGCGGCTAACTTCCCCCTATTAGGGTCCTTCTTGGACGGCTGGGTAGATGCTCCAGGGACAATCGCGGAGCTCGACTGGTTCTGCTCAGCCCGGGTTGTTTCGTTTCCCGTGGCGCTGTCTTCGTCGAGCGCGGTCGGTGCTGTTTCATCCGGGCCCGGAGCTGCGTGGGCGAAAACATTTGTGGTGCGTTTTTGACGCTCTCAGAGATCCGTCTTATCTACAGCGCAAAGCGTACTATGCAACTGCAATGTGGAACCTTAATGTAATTTATATATAATTTACATAAGCTTTTCTCAATGTATAACTTACACAATGCCGAAACGTGGGGCGTGTGGGAGGGCGCTTGAACAAATAGTAACGGTTATTAGAAATAGCAAGTTAATAGTATTCATTAACAACGTTTAGAGTGCAGTAAAACTCTAACCAGATAAAAATATGTATTCCGGAATGGGCAATTAAAGACCCGCAGAAGTAGAAATGTCTGTCGGTAAAGTGAGCAGTATGTTTTGAAGCTGCCTGCAGGCATATTTCAAATGACTCACATTTTTTAGGGATGTTGTGCGGTTTCGATGCACGATTTTAAAAACAAACTTAGTTATGCTTTGGGCGAGAACAGTTAGAATAACATTTTTGGCATGGCCTAAGTGTATTACTAAGAAATTTAATCTTTGTTTCTGGCGTAATCCCTCCACTTCATCCGACACTGGTGGCTGATTTCTTGTGGTTGTTTGAGGATAAGTTTGGCGAGCTGCGAACAAGAGCCCTTCAAATTTTTTTATGATTCCCTCAGTGAAAGCAAACCTATGACACTAAAAAAACGAGGACTGCTGTAAATATTATACAGGGAAGTTAGCCCTGTATTGCCTCATTTGAGAAATGAAAGAAATTAGCTCAGCCCACCGATGTCAACAAATAATGAAATTTGAACGTGGGTAAACCCAGTCGGTCGAGCCATAGATCTGTTTTGCTTGCTTTGGTTAGCAAAGGGACTGTTGATTTGCAAATTTTTCACTTTTTGCATACCTTGGTTTACGCAAGAAGAAAGAGTGACGCTTTATTAGCAGCAACTGCTTCATCTGCAACTCTAGCATCATCCCTTTTTCCCTCTACTCTCCATCCTGTCTCTTCTGCCCTGAAAGAGCAGACCTGAGACATGTAATGTAAGGATGTCCAAGACGTCCCCTCATCAATCCCTCCAAATAACTACTCTTGAGTAGCGGGAGGCTGCCATGCGCAGCTCAACGCCTAAAACCCAAGACAGAGTCGTCGACTGAGCGGAGACAGTGGTGGCAGCTCACGACGTATCGGCTGTTGCCACCCCTCGCCCGCTGTTTTTTGTAATCTGGCAAATACGTTCTCACCACCACCCACAGAAAAGCCCCAGGTGGTGCTCGGCACCGTCGGCGCTCTCGGAGCGACCTCGCAGTGAACTACGATGGAGCCAGCGCCGCTGACGTTGGTGGCACGAAATCCTGACCTGGAGCCGCTGTTCGATTTCACTGCGCAAGCGGCTGAGGCGCTGGCTGCATCCATGTTTGGCCTTGGCTTATCTTGCAGGTCACATCTATAGATTTTCATACTTGTATATACTAGAGGAAAATCTGGCGCTGCAATCGCGGGCCGCCTTGGGCGGCGCCATGGCAGCTAGCGACGTTCCTCGCCTACTTGGCTTAGCTAGCCATATGGCTTCTTTTTTGACTCGAAGCCAGAAAGGTGACCTTTTTTTTCTGCATCGTACATTAAGCTTCTAAATAATTACTGACGAATAAATCATTCTGGAACTTCAATTCTATAATAACCAATTTAAACCATCTTTTAGAGTAATATTGTTCCTGTTTTGCGGCCAGATGCAACTTTTCAGCCTGTTCGTGAGCAATGCCAAGGACAAGTGGAACGTGCCTGGCCGGTACATGACGGAACGCTCGCTGAAGCGCGGCTCCCCTAGACAGTGGCGCCAGAATTTCCTATAGTATATATTAGTATTAAACTCTCTGGTCACTCTTGTAGGCAAAGCGCGAGGCAGACACAGGACGAGACAAGAGACGGGACGAGGACGAGCGCTAACTTCCAACAAAGTTTATTTCGAGAAGCAAACGAATATATACCCCGTGCCAAAACAGTGAAAAATTACACAGAATCATCTAGAGATAACACACTTGCCATGCGCGAACATTCTAAAGCCTCAGGAATTGCAACTCTTTATCACAACGCGCGAGGGCAGCGGTGCTGACACATTCCGGCCCCACTCTACAAATCTTTTCCCTACCTCGCACTTTGTGATAAAGAGTTGCAACTCCTGAGGCTATAGAATACGCATGGCAAGTGTGTTATCTCTAGATGATTCCGTGTAATTTTTCACTGTTTTGACACGGGGTATATATTCGTTTGCTTCTCGCTACAGCAACAGAAGTTTGGAACAGAAGTTTCTTGGTTGTACGTTTCGCTTGTTGGCAATATTTGGTTAAAGATTTTCGGTTTTTGGCGATTTTGATTTGGGAACCACCCGCTTGTCTAGAACCCCGCCGATCGTTCTTACGTGGCTGTTCTCTGGGAGGATATTCGTGTCTATTCGCGTGATTTTTAACTTAATCGCGTGGCGCCATCTGTCGTTTACCAAACCAAGCTTTCAGCGGAGACATAACCGCCGGATATTGAGAAGTATTTTGAAAACCTATGTAATTAGAAGTTATACAGTGGGTTTATTTTAGCTATTTTCGGCTTATATTATATGCCTTCCTTGATTTCTGAGGGAACGTCGTTAATCCTTTATTCCTTGTTTTAGGTATGTCTCCCACTGTTGGTGCCGGAATAAGTTCTGGTGGAAAACACAGCGCGGTGGCTCAGTGGGTAACGATATGCTCTGCTGAGCCCAAGACGGCTGCTTTAATTCCCGCCCGCGGCGGTCATTTTTCCGATGGAAGCAGAAAAACATCCTAAAGTGGCCAAAATTCTCCCGGAGGCTTCCACTAGGAGGTTCCTTGTAGCCCACATACTGGAAATTTATATTTTTGCTTCCTGGTGGAAACCCTCTTTCGTGTGATGACGTAAGTTTTCGGCACGGCTGGAGACCGTGTCTGCTGAGCATGCTAGCTAGCACCGACTGGGCATAGAACAAACCTCACCCCTCAGGCGCGGCACCTGGTGAAAACACGTGTCATTTCTTTCGTATCCAACGTTGTATCATTGTCCTTCTCTCCAAACTTCT
This sequence comes from Haemaphysalis longicornis, assembly GCF_048455015.1. NCBI lineage: Eukaryota > Metazoa > Arthropoda > Arachnida > Ixodida > Ixodidae > Haemaphysalis > Haemaphysalis longicornis. The sequence continues at coordinate 96,950 of NW_027526225.1, read as the reverse complement.
GTTGCCGTAGCGCCACATTACAGGTTCAGCGGAGCACTTGAATCTTGCTGCCTCAGTCGTAGCTACCGGGTGGCAGCAGTGACGTATTTCCCTGGACGCCTAATGAGCACGGCTGATAGCGGACGGCTAGGAGCCAATCAAAAAATGAGCCTAGTAACGCTATCGCGTTAAAACAAAAACCTTGTTTCCACGACTGATCAGTCCACCTTTTTTTTGTTTTGCACGATACAATCCACGCAGTATTTCGTGAGAGTTTGGCTTTATTGCAAATCTAAGGGCGTTCCTAATTCTGTGCTCTATGAGTACCCACGCAGACGGTTTTACGGTCTGTGAAGTTTTTTAGCTTGAGATTTGAAAGTCTGCCGTCTAGGTATATCTACTGGATGATTGAATTCATCCTAGCGCATGTTTATCCTATCCTGTCATCCATTCATTCTATCGCACGCACAGACGGCCTGCCCAGTACGCAGTCTATGCTGAGGCTCAACGACCAAGCGCCGGTTGAGCAGAATTTACACCCCTCTTCTAGTCACGTGGCACCCGCGCAGTTATGTTCCCTGTGAGGTCAGTTATGTTCCCTGTAAGCGCAGCTGCGACGCTTCTCTGCAGTCGATCACGTGAGGCGACGTCGCAGCGGCCACACTTGCGCTACGACGGCTCAAAGCCATTCCGACGCGATGTTATGGCCTTGCTAGACATGGCGTAGGAGAGCTGTTGCTCTAAATCTGCGTGTGTTTCCTCAGATGCACTGCCAACACAAAACCTTCGAGCACCGTACCTCGAAGGATCAAGGCGGCCACTGCGATGCTGGAAAGAGCCATGATAAGGCCTGAGAAACACAAGAGCCATCTCCAGAGTCCCTTGATGTTCTTGGTCCTGCAGCAAGACGGGAAACGAGGGACTGCTAGCAGCCATTACGCAAGCACATCCACGGGTTCTGGATTCACATTATTCGGTTGCTTTACTATGTACCGGAATAGGCAATCCAATGGCATTAACGAATTTGACTCGCTGACATACAAAATCTTCTGACACACACAATGCGAAAGAAATAATAGAGTACAAAACATTAAGGACTTCTTGCGTTAGGAAGATCGCAGGGAACACATGCAAGAGAAACTTTTAGACAGCGTAACGGTCTGAGAATGTTGCCAAACTTTCGGTGACGACACTTGGCTCTGTCAGGGACCTGAAGAAGGCAATTTTGCCACGACACTGGGCACAATCTCAGTCCACTACGTTGCTCTATGTTTGCTTTTTCCTGTATACAAACAAACACACACACACGCACACAAACGCACCCACACATATGTATACAGTGGAATGTCGTTCATACGTGTTTCACGGTACCGGAAAAACAAAATGTAACAACCAGGAAAACGCAGCAGTGGGGAAATATTCGAATATGAACAAAACACTGCAGCTTTGACTTAAACCCATGTATTTTTGCAATGTCGGCTCTCGAAACTTAAAAATACTCAGGAATGTACGATTGCCGCTTTTTTGCGATCGCTGAAAAACACCAAGCGCGGCAATGCAAGCTCCCTGGCGATGTCGACTCTCTTCCGGACTGGCTGCTTGTCTGCTACGTTTTATACGTCAAGCTTTTTTTTTTTTTTTTCCTGGAGGGAAAGTGCCTCCCGTTTTCTAGAGGCCATCAAGGCACACCAAAGTTCGCGGCTACCAGTTCAATGGTGCTCTCAAAGCTGTTCTCAAAGGTGTTCTCAAAGCTGATCGCACGATGACGACGAGAGTGCGTGTTATTCGTGCGGTGCTGCTTTTATGGCAAAAACGCACTTCCGCCATTCCGAAGTGAAACTTCCGTTGTAAGCGCAGTGATGATGGTGATAGCATAGAGCAATCTAGTGGTGACGAATCGCAGCCGCGTGCGGTTTTATGCAGTCAGTTCCGTAGTCAAGCCCGGCCAAGGCCCGTCAAACGTCAAAGTGGCGGTCCGCGCATGTTGCCCGGGGCGGGTTCGAAGTGTCAGATTGCGAGTCGAATGATCCGCGAATGCACTCTGAGCCATGACGTAACAGTGAGAATTTTAATACATGGGACTCTTTGTGAGCTGCGCCGGGACCGGACAAAAGCAACGTTGCAGCCGGGAAAACGAGGAACGTAAGGGCAATTCGTACAGGGCAATGTAGGGCTTCGTCAAGTTGCTGAGTGCAGCTTTTTACCCTATTTTCCGCCATAACGGTGTACGTTTATGGCAATAAACTTCAACTTCAACTTCAACCATTGAATTCTTCGTGATGCCATCTTGCCCTCACGCCATCATCCTCCGGTGGGACTTTCTTTTCCACAATAACGCTATCATTAATTGTTCCCACAATCACGCCGTCCGGGTCGTGACCGCGAACTGGAGGTAGGCACTCACGGCGCGCGACAAACAAAGCTCCCACCTGAGATACATGTATCCGCCACCGCCGCCATGTTCCGCCAACCAGCCCCGACCGGGTCTCCGCCGTGACTCTCACAACTTCCGCGTGCACACGTTCGCGCCGCCCGCCCCCGCGCGCCTCTGCCCGCACAGATCGGATCGGTGGTGCCATCTCTCGGGGGACGCCGAGGAACCAGCGGGCGCGCCGGACCGGTTTCAGCGCACAAGGCTCTCCCGAAGCGCGCGCCGGCTCGGGATTGCGGGTCGCGCTTCTCCACGATTCCCACACCATGCATGGTTCGTGGCAATATATATATACATCTGTGTGTGTGTGTGTGTGTGTGTGTGTGTGTGTGTGTGTGTGTGTGTGTGTGTGTGTGTGTGTGTGTGTGTGTGTGTGTGTGTGTGTGTGTGTGTGTGTGTGTGTGTGTGTGTGTGTGTGTGTGTGTGTGTGCGTGTGTGTGTGGGTGTGTGTGGGTGCGTGCGTGCGTGCGTGCGTGCGCACGTCACAGGGCTGCTTTCTTATGTACAAATTCGTTGCAACGGGGATGATTAATCCTGGAGTTCCGCATAAGCTGGGGTGTTGTATAATCATCTCCATACTTTCTTCCTTTCAGCAGACAGAAAATGATAAATTTATCTGCTCACCGCTTCACAGGCTCCTCTGGAAACATAAGAAACAGGTACACTTAACATTTCGTACAGGCAGAAGTCATGTAATTTACAGATGCGGTATAATCGCGCAGTGGTAGTTCACACTTCTTAAAAATATATTACGAAACTCGAGATTAATCGTTGAAGACAGTAGGAAGAAGGGAATAAAAGCCAAGGGGGCGGCGTGGCTTTAGACACACCTTACCTCCCTTGTGAACGCAATATAGCAACTGAAAAATGAAAGCTTCGCACGTGTTCTAAAGTACAATTTAAAGTTTATAATTTAAGAAGCCCACTAACCCGACGAGCACATTGAAATGCATTCAGCAAAATGATTTGGGACTGGACCTTTATAAATGCTTTCTGGTAGCAGAGAACAATGATGTAAAACGGACATCTATAAACGACACTTATTTTGATCCCACGGAAGGAGCAACGAAAAATGTTCCAAGCATAAGCCGAAAGATATTTTGCCCTTCCCACACCAAGGACGTCTAGTTTTCTTTTGCCGGTTGCGCCGTACAAAATTCTCAGGGTTCGCAAAAAACAGCGATAGCTGTTCCAGAGCCCGGCCAGTAGCATTGATGGTGGCATCCCAACGAAACAGGTACTTTGCAACAATGTAGAGGTACACTACACGGCGGCCCCTTATGCCCGGCGAGCTCCATCATGACCCCTCAGACCCAGAGCCGGGATAACGGCGCTTACAGAAGTTCAAAAACAGCGCGAAAGACGGGACTACTGAAAGAACAGACGACACAAGTGTCGACGAGCAACTGCGCGCATTGCATCAGCGAGCCGTCCGTGTCGCTGCTGGATAAGGAAATCGCTTACCTACGTGAGTCGTCTACAGATCACCATGCGGCGGATAAAATTGTTGTTGCCATACTTACTAATCTATTGCTATCACCTTTTATGTCAAAAGTTTATTTCGTTTTTTTTTAGTTTCTCTTTCCTTCTCTTCCCTTTGCTTTTCATGTATATTTTCCTGCAAATTAAAATGCGCACAGTTCTTCGTCCACGCTTGTGTCCTCTGTTCCTTCCTTAGTTCCGTCTTCCGCGCTGCTTTTAAACAATATGATGTACCAACAAGCCCTTCAGTACACCCGTTTACTTACAGAAGTTCAGCTCCTCACTAGCGACCGAGCTTGCGCTGTCGACAGTGCACGTGAACAAAGAACCACGTCCAACGGACCACAGGGCCCACTTTAAATGCTCAATAAATGTATTCTTCTCGCGCGCGCGCGGGCGCGCGTGCGCGTGCTAGCGAGGTTGTGTGAATTCTAATGGTTATTTGATTTTTCTGACGGTGTTGATTAATGGCGATTCTAGGTAAAGACATGACACCTTGAAGAGTAATATTAGGGCGGCAATAAACAGAATTGCAGACGGGCTCCCAATGAAACGTTCAAATAAGAAATCCTGAGGCGCGAACACAGGTGAATTGACGAGAAGAGCGCGCCAGTGAACGCTGGGCAGAGTGTTCTCGAAGGATGAGCTGGAAGACGCCGGGTGCTCCTCACGAGGCGCATGCTCACGTGTGCTCGGCATTTTAGGGGCGAAGCACTTTAAGGCCGAGGCTTGTCCGTCCGGCGTCCGGCGTCCGTGGTCACGGCAAATCACCGATAATATCGAAACATCCGTTCACAAAAGGTTCACAAAAGGTTAACAAGAACAAAATAAAAGGTTCACAAAAGGTTAGAGAGAGAGAGAGAGAGAGAGAGAGAGAGAGAGAGAGAGAGAGAGAGAGAGTGTGCTCCTGGAGAGCCATGCTGCGCATGCGCGAGGAGCATTGGATTGGATTGGAGTGGATTGGATTGGACTGAATGGGATTTGGATTGGATTGAAATGGAATGAATTGGACTGAGCTGGATTGCATTGTATTAAATTGAATTGGATTGGATTGGGTTGGATTAGAAATCGTTTTATCAGTAGTAAGCACTCTCACGGGTGATTTACTGTAAGAACGATCCCCGGTGCTCCGCCCACTCCTCATTATTCACTTCGTGGAGATTCGTAAATTTTTTTCTAGTGTATTTTTTTTTTTGGAAACGCAACCGGATCAAGCTCATGCTTGAGCTCTGTTGAAAGATTCATTCCACTCGATGGAGGCAAAATGTTTTTTTTTTTTTTTTTTTTTCAAATTAGTTGTTGCGCTGAAGCTTATAAGGGCAATGTGTCGATCCGTACTAGGGGGTCCAGATTTATTTTGGCCACCTAGCGATTTTTGACTTGGGAAGAAATCTGGACGTAGGAGTGTTTTCACTTTTAACCTCCATCTGAACAGCACCCACAGCTGCCAATGAGCGAAGGTGGATGACCAGTGAAGCTGTATAAATTACACATCACAAACATGGTTGTAGAATATTCTCACATTTTGTTTTTTCATCATTTTGTGATTATAATAACTATGGCTTGCGCGAACTAGAGTTTTATCCAAGCAGACAAACACGAGGCTGTCAGTTTTGCTCCCGTAAATGGCCACGTAATGACAGCAGAATAATTCTGCTGTTTACAGCTTAACTGAAGTAATTACAAGTAAACGGAAATTGTGTTAGCTGCCAGATGTCTAATAATTGTTTTCGGGAAATTTTGTTAATAATACGGCCATTTTTTTCGGCTGTCGGGATGAAGTAGGCTTGGCTGCAAGGCGTCTTTGCCACTCCATATTTGTTAACAGGCACACCGAACATACACACCGATCCGCGGAACACCAACCATAAACAGCTTCGCTGTAAGAAAGTCTCCTTTTCCGTTGTTTCACCATTTGTGGCCACTCGGACACCACGCCATGGCAGCCGAACTTCCGTGAAATCACACTATTCTCCTGACCCTCGTAAAAACGTTTACCGAGATTTAATAATGTTGTTATAGAGATTGCTAAAAAATTGTATATACGTTTTGTTAATATTTTGTAGAACATATCGAGTTTCCATTACTGATTGGCCACCTAGTTTCAGTTGAGTCTATAGACCCAAGTCAATAGAACTTACTGGTTTTGAATATAGTTTCATATGAGCTTATTGAAGGGTGTTTATACATTTTTAATAAGCGTTCTTTACTACTCTTACTGAGTATAGTCTTAGCAGACTGTTGAATGTGAGTCAGGTTTGAATGGAGTGTATGGCGGGTTTGTTATTACATTTTACTCAATTAGTTTCCTATAAAATTCTTATTGCGTATAGTCGTAACATCCTGTTGCGCATAAGTCAGGTTTTACTAGAGTCTCTGACAGGGTTTTAATAATTTTTTTATTATATTTCTTTAAAATTCCCATTGTGCCCAGTCATAGAATCCTGTCGCATATGAGCTAAGGTTTAATGGAATTTCTGGTGAATATTTATTAAGTTTATCTGATTTAGATTCAGCACCAAATGCAGCAGGCGCAGGAAGTAAACTACTGGTCAGCCTTTTGTTCCAACGATTATAAATTAATAAAGTTAAGCTGGGTGCGAAAACTAGCTAGATAATGTTACAGACAAAAGTGCATACACTTGCTCATCCGAGCAATTCGGTTTCCGACGCGGCGTGGCCAAGTATCCAGCAGTTTGTGAACGCACGCGGCAACAGGCGATCCGAGGGTCTTCCGACAGCTTAATTGGTTCTTGGATTGGCAGACGTCGGCGCAAATGGGTTCTTTTCCGCTCATGTGTTTCACCAAGGTGCCATCTTCTTCTGCGATACGCCGCGGGTGCTGACGTCACGGGTTTGTCGCCACGGCGGAGAGACACTTTGCATGAGCTTTTGGGGTTAACCTGCACTAGACGGTGTCAATTCACTAAAGTTACCCATAACGGCTTACCCGTTTCCCGTCATAGCTGATGTCAGCGAATCGGAACGGAGATTAACGGGACGGCAACGGTACTTTTGAATGCATTCTTTCATTGAAAAGCAAGCTTATATTCGTAGCAAAGAAGTTAGATCGTGGGTACCTCGATCAGAGAAGGGAATTTGGCAACGTTTTTGCCTTACTTCGACGACAATTTAAGGCCTAATGCATCCCTTTTTTAGATATGTGTGCGTTCTGCCTCCGGTGTTTTAGCGGTCATGCAGACACAATACACTTTCGGCCTATTGAAAACTGCGTTATCGGGACGACAAGGATAAACAGTTTATCGTGATGTTCGAGAAAATAATCCTGATATAAAAGAAAAGAAACGAAAAAGTGAGACTTTCCACCAACTCTCGTGGAACCTTTTTTGACATCAAAGTATCTTCTTCGTTTGCTCGATTGGCGGTGGCCGACCAAAACCACCTCAAGAATTTAGGACTGGACGATTGTAGCAGATTCTGGAGCCCTCTTCGAGCGCGTTACTTCAATGCAATCCGGCAATTAATGCTCTGATATCTACACTTTTAGTGTTTGCCTTCATTGCAAGACTTTCACAGCTATTGCGTGCCTTCTGAGGTTCGGCAACGCGACGTTGGGATGTTTTCCACTATTTATTCTGTTCCCTCGGAATACAGCTTACTGATTTACCAGAGACTAGTCCTTTCAAAGTGAACCAGGTTTTATTTCGCCTACATGGCCTCTATGAGGCCTAATCACGTCCTCTTGCACAAAAGCATCAAATTATTTCTTCTCGAAGATATTGCTTGCTTATTCACGCAAAATGTTTGGAATATCGTGCACATTCTTGTCAGTGTATGTGCTTTCGGTGTCTATTGGCACTCTCACAGAGTTGTTAAAGCCGGCACAATTCTGCATAGCGTCAGTAAAATCAGTATAGCTGCAGCAGGGAAATTCCGGCGTCGATGACTCAGCACATATCAGGAAAGAAGCCTTTAAACGGCAGGTAGCCCAGTACTCACGCGCTGGGTATTCTTCATAACCTTCCGGATAACCTGGAGACAGAAACACCAGCAGAAACTAAATGTTTACACGTCGTGAGACATGATGATGATAAATTCTTTTATTGGGAATGGGAGGACCGAAGGTCGCTGGAGGGGGAAGAGGGAGAATAGGGAGGGAGGTAGACGCCCACAAAATCACGCTCGCCAGGCCACTGGCAACGCCAAACTGGTCTAAGGTCACCAGGTGTTGAAAATGTTCGAGAATGTCCCTATGTAACGATTCAATATCTGAATTTTGAAAAACGCTATGCAAAGGAGCGACTGAAGATGGCGAAGACAGTTGTACTGCTGATCACAGGGAACGCCAGAGCGCCTGGCAATATTTCAACATATGCGATAATTGAATATGTTAGCATAGCCAGTCGAAAAATTGCACCTTTTATTACTTAATAATGGTGTGGCAAGAGCAAGCAACGCTTGGCCGACCTTTATTCGCTTGCGTTGCACACCCTTTTCAATTGCTAGTAAATCCTCCATGTACGCAAATAACTTCAACAATAGAATTCACGGTCGTTTCATGCTACTCCACCGGGGATAACCACTACATTGATGCTGCAGCGAATATTTGACAAACTTCAAGTTTTTGTGTTGTTTGCGAGAATTTAACCGTCAATAATCTCCGGGGCCATTCTCAGGGTAGACGAATCAGTGTGTGCCACGATGTAGGGAAGAAGACATCTTTAATTTAGGAAATTCATGCTTGTTGCCTGGTGTTTAGAGTACATAGAAAGCGGGTTCCGTACTGCACGTGGCGCCACGCGCTTGCGAAAACGCTGACGCTACGACTGTCGGGGTGGTTGTTAAAAGTCGCTTTCTGCTATTCCCGGCTATGGCCCTGAGGTCAACATGAACGATGTGGCAGTATTCATTCTTACTTTCTGCTGCTTCATTGTGAGTTTACGCTCCCTAATGAACTTCCCTGCCTTCGAATGCACGTACCATGTGTACGTCGTGAGGCATTGTGGGTAAGTTGAAGTTGTTACTGCCTCCCAAAATTTGACAGTTACCCTTGATGCATACACGCACCTTAAATTTTCTCCCTGTAATAGTAGCTTTAAACTTTGACCATTTAAGTGAGCATCGTCATTCAAACATGATTTTTTTCTATTCTTTTGCAGATTCACTTACATTAAAACAACAGCGTTGGTGTGAATCTCTCTATTATGTTGCGTGATGAAACTCAGATTTGTTTCTGAGGCTTGAACTTGGGGTAGACGGTTCAGTTGCACTATGACGAAAAATATGCTCGTCTGAGCGCTCTTCTTCGTATGCGTTGGCCAGGCGGAGACCTTCTATTTAAAGCGATACCGCAAAGAAATCAAAACTTACCTCCCCAGTACGCTTCATAATTATCTGAGCGAAGCACGCAGAGCAAGACAGAATGGTTAGACATAAATGCACCTAAAGCAAGACTCACACGACAAAAAACACGCGCCGTACGACAGCGTTTACTTGAATGGTCGTCCTGCTGAATTTCATTCAATCTACTTAGTTTTCCATAACTCGGCGCAAAGCGGAATGACAATTAGTCTAATTCACGTAAAGTAAGAGAGTAATCGAACTAACGGGAAACAATCATAGGAAATGTTATATTATAAACAAACCCACAGGTTTACAAACGGTTGCTCAAACGCAATCCAGCACTGGCTTTTCTTGCGTGTGCATCGTGCACACGATGCACGAAACACTTGGTAAAAGTAATGCTAGCCTACGAACGGGGTATCACTGTTAACCATGCTCTGTGAGAATACTTACACAGATCGGCTGCATTGAAAATGAAAAAGAAAAGGGAAAAAGGGCGTTTACTTTTCATAATAACAGACTTCTTGGTCAGATTTTTAGAACAAAAAATGGCAGCAATATCAGGTAGATATCGCATAGGTTGCCGATGCCGCAAGCAAAAACGCCCGTGTGTTCGACATTTCGGCGCACGTTAAGGATCCACAGGCCAAAACTAATCCGGATCCCTCCACTACGGTACACCTCATGGCCTTTGGAGCGTCGGCGCGTTAAACCACATCATCGTTTCTCTGGCTATTTCTTTGACAAAATTAGCTACCGCCGCGTGCAATATTTCTTGTTGAATATTTTGTTGTTTAATGGCCATACCGGGAAAAATAGGAAAATTTCCTATCCTACCAGGAAAACTGAGGAACGCACGCAGAGTCATTGGGCCTTGTGTATTGACAACTTGAGCGGAACAGTTATCTAACTGTAAGTCATTTGTTGTTGTAAGGTTCAGTTCACGTTTCACTTGATAAAAATTTTGGTTAGGGGTCCAGGTTCCGCTCGGAAAAAGGATGAGTCGGTGTTCAGCTTTGGTTCGATGCCGTGATTTGCTGTTATACATATTCTGAAAGTAAAGGTTGGGTTTACCCTATACAAGTGACAAGTGAAAGGGGGAAATTAGCTTTAAAGATGAAAAAATGTTTGTGGACGATGCCTAAAATATACTCGCGAGTACTGCGTTGTGAAAAAAGAAAAACTTATCTTAAAGGAGCCATGAAGACAAAATACAAGTTGGGTTTATTGGAAAGACTGCTCAGTCCCGATAACAATGACACCAATATCATGGCAATCTTCGAACAAATAACGGAGATATTAAAGAAAATGTGTGAAGGCGTGGCGACCCCCTAGCCAATTTCCCGTTACTTTTCTATGACGTCACGGAACCTTGTTTGTGCGATTGGCGGCCGCCTAACTCACCTGTCGCGACGACACATGACTGGACGTCGGTAATTGGGCCTCTAGTTTCATTTGACCGCATCACTTGAATGCTAACGTGCAGTTAACGCACTGAAAATTATGTTTTATTGGGCCTCCTCGATTATCAGACCCGGATCGTCCGCGGACTGCCCGAGACGCGATCCGGCGCTCGATTTTAGCATGTATTCCTATGGGGCTCCCGGTCCGAACGCAGTCCTCGGACGCCCGCGGACCGTCCAGGACTGGTAAATCGAGGATGCTCATTGTTGGCCCGTATGACGTCATTCTTGCTCATAACACGTCACTGTGGCGCAAAATGTGAAATTTTTTAAATACTTCTTGCTTTTTTCTCGTTAAAAAACATCTTTTGTGGCTCTAATGGAGTCGAGTGAGATACTTAATCCTAGTTCTTTCAAATTAAACAAAGTTGTATTTTCTCTTCATGGCTCCTTTAAGGGAGAAAGGCCTGTAGTGGATGCAGAAAAAACAGACTAGCAACATCCAACCGCATATTGCCAAATGCTACAAATAGGTGATCGGCGCCTTTTTTTTTTTAGGGAAGTCCACAATTTGTCTCTGGTCTGGCAGCGTTTTCCGAAAGTTACATCTCGATGCAGGGTACTTACGCGGGTACTGCTGCTCGTCCTCTGCATTGCGAGTCAGAGGTGAAAATCGTAGTTAGTTTGAACGGCAACATAGTTCTTACGTTGGGTGAAAAAGAGGGACCCTAGGTACGTCGAGCCATATACAATTTCAAAACGCCACGAGCCATGATCAATATATCTAATTGAGGATAGTCCTCTTTTTGTTCCACGCTCTCAACCCCACTTGTCCGGGGACGTCAGGGCGTTGCGGGGGAGTAGCGTAAGGGAAAGGGTGTTTAGTGTCACCAAATTACGGATTCCGGCGTGGCCTGGTAAAGCGAAGGGAGTCGGGTTGCTGTGAGCGACCTTCGGCCAATAAACTTAGAGATTCAAGCAGAATGCACCTGGAGTCCGTGCAATGTTTGAACGCCACGCCACTCTCGGATAAGTGACCGGCGGAGGCTGCAAGTCACAAGTTTGTGTAAGCTTGGCCATGTGCAGAATACATACAAGTGAGATTGACAAGATGCCATCGTTCTATCCGTATTGGAAATGGGGAGGCGGAACAAAAGGATTGGTGTAGTCAAGAAAGAATTCACGGGATCCAGCCACACACCGGACCTACGAAGGTACTGCAGACTGAACACTTCTAACGTGAAGCTAATGCGCTCATGTGAACGCTATTGTAAGAGAATCTGGGCTGTGATTAAAGGAGTAAAAAAATTGCGCCCACCTCCCCGCGAGGGGAACCCTGTGTAGATGCGACGCATCGTGGGGTTCACTTGGTGTTTCCATTGGATTGTTTCTGAAATCGCGTGAAACGTGTCGGGAACGCGTATGATGATTATGTTTTACGATTAGTATTATGTTTTATTGGCCAATCTTGGTCAATCTCTCTAACTGGTATGCTTGGGGCTTCGCTGTCGCAACGACCTTTACTCCATCATTGTTGCTGTAAGTGGGAGCTTCCTTTCTTTTATTGCAAGTGTTAATCATTGCCCCATCACGCGTTGTATCAGTAGCATCTTGACGTAGTTTGAATGAGTAAAGGATATAAGGCGCGTTCGTAGCATTTGATTCCGTCTCGGTTTTGTGGCGCAGTGGGAAGAGCACCATGTACCTCGCGTTCCGCCCACAGGGTCGTGGGATCGGATCCGGGCTCCGCTAACTATTATTTTTTTTATAGTGTAGGGGAGGGGTGTGGACGGACAACAACGCCGTATGGAGGGACAAGGCGAGTGAATGAGATGCAGTCGCATCTAAAATTAAGAATTCACGTCTCCTACGGAGTGGAGTAGCGGGCGAACAGTGACTTGTCTGGAGCCCCTTCGTAGACGAATTGGACCAGCACGGCATCGTCTCATGTATCTGATTCAAACAAAGTGCCGGATCAGAGGCTCTGGCCGCATGAAGGTGCACTCAGAATCGCCCCAAAAAACACCGTACCATGCCTTACCACGCATCCCCTTCTTGCCAAATTTTTATGCTCCACAGAACCAACGCACCAATATAAGCCACATGGAGGTCACCCCAGATCCTGCTCTGTTCCGCATCCAGTCGCCTCTCTACTCAATGATATTTTCTTTGCAGAAGACACTTTAGTTCCCTATAGGTAGTATGCATTGAAACGTTTGGCTGTCAATTTCTTCGTTTGGCAACACTGAAATGGCCACGGACATGGCGCGGCTTGTGCCACTGCGGCTGCACGCCGAAGAAAAATATAACACCGGCGTGCGTCATCGACTCCATTTCAAGCCGATTCTCAACGCTGGTGTCAACAGAGTTGTTATTATCGCACTCACGTTGGAGTCGAGGCATTACTTTGCGTTCGGCGGGCTAAAGCTTGGGATGTCCAACCCATATCATGCGCTTAGCATGGACAAGTACCGCCATCCCGCGGAGCCCGACGTAACCAGTGACGGCGCACTCACATGGTTGCCTGCATGCGTGCCTCGCTATTGAATACAGTCTATAGTACAGAGAAAAGTCTTATGCAACGCGTAGTCCATTCATTTCCGTCGCGTAGCAGTGAAATGCATTACCGCATGCAGCACCCTCCTCCGGCTCTCTCAAATTCAACATTTACTGCGTGCTACTTGACATTGCATCGGCGACTAATCACAGAATGTTGACTACGATGTATTAAAGCCGCTCAGTGTGCCACCACCGAAGTGGCGCATAAAAAGGGGGCGAGGTGAAAGGAGAGCTCCCACATCGGCATTCCCCCAAGTAACTATGGATCCTCCATGGCCCCGACAATTCTTTGTTGCCCTGCCAGAACGCCCGCAGTGTATTTCAAGCATCTGTAGGGTCTAACTGCCACATGAATGCAGATACGATGTCCTCCTTTACCCAATCACGCTGTTTCCTATTCTAGCCAAGTCCTACGAATGCTAATAGGCAGCCGCGGAACTCTCGTCCGTATGTCCTTCACCTCCTTCACGGGGAGGCGGGGAACTACGGTAGTCCTGCGAGAATAGTTCACTGCACGGCTAGTCACTGTAAAATAGGGTGTTCTGCATATCTACTTTTGCAGATCTGTCGCGTGTCGTCAGACCAAGGTACGCAGGAATGTGAGCATACCCCTAACTTGGTCGATATGCGCAGATAACCGTCAAAAAGGAGACCAGGGGCCGAATTCTCTAAAACGACGGGGCGTCGTTTTGAAACGACGGGGTAGCGCCATGCAAATGCATGTGTTGTGGGGTTGGGGCCGTCGCTTAGGGATTCTCTGCAGGTGGGTGAGCCGCAGAAAAGCAGTGGTGCAACAGCGCGAAGCGACACCCACTGCCCCCTCGTCGTTTCACTTGTCGCTTCGCGCTGTTGCACCACTGCTTTCCTGCGGCTCACCCACCTGCAGAACCCCAAAGCGACGGCCCCAACCCCACAACACACGCATTTGCATGTCGCTACCCCGTCGTTTCAAAACGACGCCCCGGCGTTTTAGAGAATTCGGCCCCAGCTGACTAGCTTGGTTAGCGGTAGCTATTACGACGTTAGGGAGGAAATCTTTACTTTTCTGTCACTGGCACCGGTTTTATAGTAAAGCACTTTTTAGTACGCTTGGCTCATATTGGCGATGGAATGGTCGGGATTGCATGCACGTGTATGAATTACTCTTGCAGCTCAAGATGGCGACATTCCACCAGTATTCGAGCGCACATACTACCGTTCACGCTCACAGCGGTTTTCAATAAAGGCAAAGCTTCCGGCTAGGGCCGTGGGCTGCGGGTTCGGAACCTGTCTTCCTGGACAAGATTACGGAGCATTACCACAAGCTTCACGTGGAGTAAGTTTCTGGGCCGGTTTTTTTGCACCCGCCCTGAGAAAGAAAACGCGCCCATAGTGTGTCGTCATTCAAGCATCGCCGTATGACAATCAAAGCTTGACTCGTTTGTATAGGCAGAACCAGGTTGTGTCAAAGTAATCTTAGAAAATTCGAAGCATATATTTAAAACGCAGTAAGATTAAATTTCGTTAATGCTAAGCAATTGTGTTCTCAGCCACACTTTTTCGGAAGGGCCATAGGGACAAAATACAAGTTTCGTCTAGTCAAAACGGCATTTCGTCCCCAAAAAATTAAAGCAATTTGCAGGCGACACAATAAACCTAGTATAGACATTATTAGGGAAAACAGAAGACACCGTGGGGACTTACCACCCACTATTTCGTTGAGTATTTATGGCATTATCGCCAAGAAAGATGTATTGCGATTGTTTTGGTACTTTTAGTTGAGTCTGATTGTCTCACTACAATGCTAACGTGCGGTTAATACATCGAGTATTTGGTTTCAGGCCATTCCTTTTATCGAGGCGAGAAACAAAAATTCCCGCTTGTCGAAATTTCGGCGCAATTTATAAATCTCCAAATTGTGTAAATTCTTCCGCAGCTCTACGGCGCGCATCATAGCCCCGGTGTAGCTATTGCGCCTTGAACCACCAAATTTTAAAGTTGCAATCTCTTCTCTTAATCCTACACTACCCAGCGGAGTAAACCAAAATTTTATAATTCCCCGACATTTCTGGTCTTCTTGGTTGATAGAAAAACGTATTTTGGGCTAAGATGATGTCCAGTAAAGAAGTAAACGCGGTTCTTCGAAATAAAACACAGCTGCATTCGGCCTTCATCACCCTATTGCAAGGGGATATAATACCCCAGGATATAATAAAGTTGGGCCCAATCTATCCTTTCAATTCACTCATTCTTCAGCTAACGTTGACCATGTACGGAAGCAATAAGACACAAACTGTGGTTTTCGGAGCCTTTGGCTTACCCGGCTGACCCCAGTAGTCTTGCTGCTGCCAGTATACGCCTTCTGGAAAAAAAAACAGGAACACGCTTATCATTGCCGGACAAAAAATCACAAACCCCCAACACTGACACTTCATATGCTTTTCAAGCCAAGCTTCACTAAATCCAGCCCACCGGAGTTACAAAAAACTGTGCTTGATTCCTCTTTCATGGGAATCTGTAAAACACGAAAGTGAAATGTGCAGCCAAATCTTCAGCAGAGCATGATTTGCGGGTCGGCGGCTGCCTTGTGGGGGTGCTTGGCGAGCGACGTCCTGCTGCCGGGTCGCTTCGGCAAAGGGGTACTGGCGTCATTACCGTGGCGGATATGACGTCAGTGAAATCGTGGTGTATCCCGGCATAAAACACTTCCGTGGTGAAGTACAAAACCCGAAAACGAACAACCTTAAGTATATCGCACTCTTTAGTACTAAAGGTTGCTTCCCCTCAAGAAGACCCTGTGTGCAGGGTTGCACTCTTTACAGGCCGCTTGCTTCGTTGTACTGGCGTCACTTCCGTGACGAATATGACGTCAGCGAAATCTTGGTGTATCCAAGAATACAACACTTTCGTGTTAAAAGATAATTTACCATGTATCTGCTTTCTTCGCGGCAAATGACGTTGCAGACAATGCCATTTATGTCCGACCTGCATTTAACGCCCATCCTCCTTCGTTTCATCTGTTGTTTCAAGTTTTCAAGGACGCATCTAAGCCGGAGGCGGCAGGAATTGGTGGTCATAATTACCGGGGAAAGCGGTGTCGCCTACCACGCGCTACA
This sequence comes from Haemaphysalis longicornis, assembly GCF_048455015.1. Lineage (NCBI taxonomy): Eukaryota > Metazoa > Arthropoda > Arachnida > Ixodida > Ixodidae > Haemaphysalis > Haemaphysalis longicornis. The sequence goes on along the minus strand of NW_027526225.1, from coordinate 80,697 downwards.
AAGCGTCCGTCTTTTGTAGCGTGAGCTAGACTGCCGAGGTTGAGCAATTTCGGATGGCTCCTGGAGAGCCGTGCTGCGCATGAGCGAGGAGCAGTGACGTCTCACGGCGCACAGCTGGCGAGCCGGAGCCGCCGCCGCCGCGACTGGATTGTATTGTATTTATTTGGATTAAATTGAATTGTATTGGATTAGATTGGATTGGAAATCGCTTTAGCAGCAGTAAGCATGATAATCAGCTAATCCTAGAAAACCAAGAAACCTAAGAATAACCAGCTGAACCTTAACTCACGCTACGTATGTCCTGGCATAGCCGAGTTACGCCACTGCCAATTTTTTACTGCAAAGCAGTACACCTGACACCAGTCAAGAATATTTCCGTGTCCGCGTCAGCTGAAAACTTCTACTGGCTACACAAAAAAATATCCGAGGCTACTAAACATCCAAGGCTTCTACTACAATCCACGCCACACAAACTACTGGCACTGTCAGGCTTCGAAGCAGGGCCCCAAGAGAAGCGGAGCGAGAGCCCGTCGACTTGCCGACTACACTACGCCCACACGGGGAGATGGGGAAGGGACAGAGGGTGGTTTTGCATTCAGCGACACATGAAAAAAATGACGCATCCCCACGAAGTCAATCATGACGAGTGGGCGAAGCACTGGGGATCGTTCTTACCGTAAATCACCCGTGCGATTGCCCACTCGCGCATGTGTGCACAGTATATAAAATTCCAATCCAATGCAATTCAATTCAATTTAATCCAATCCAATCCAAATTTAATCCAATCCATTCCAACCAAAATCCAATTTAATCCAATCCAGTGCTCCTCGCCTGCGCAGCACGGCTCTCCAGGAGCCACGCGAAATTGCTCAACCTCTCCCTCCCCCCCCCCTCTCTCTCTCTCTCTCGCTAACCTTTTTTCCGCAAATTAGTTCTGGTAGTTATGGTTCTTGCGTTTTGCCGCGTTTTGCAACATTTTAACCGGTTTTACATGCACATATTCGGTTTATACTGATGTGTGCACGGACGCCAACGCACGGACATAGCTAGGTCCTAAGGTGCTTCGCACCTAAGAACAGTGAGGGGAGGCAGTGAGAGAGGTGACACCATAGTCGCGCGTGCCGCCCTATTCCTCACCCATCCAAAGACGCTCCTCTCCCTTTCGTTTCTGCCAACAAACGGCCGGTTTAGAGCAGCGGCGTCCGCCGCACTCCCCCGTCCGTAGCCGACGCGGCGGCGTTCGGGACGCCGCCCCCGCGAACCCCAGGTAACGGCTGGCAGTCTCTGGTTTCACTCTTTGTAGAGCCACGTGTTTGAATTTATATGACGCCGCATGGGTAATCGTTGTGGGTGCAGTCAAACCACATTGACAGCGTGGATTGGAGCCAATTTTTAACACGAAAGTTTTTTATTCCGGGATACACAAACATTTGAGTGACGTCATATCCGTCACGGAAGTGACACCAGTACAACGAAGCAAGCGACCTGTAAAGGGTGCACCCCTGCACACATGGTCTTTTACTTACTTTACTGCAGTACTTACTTTACTTTACTGCACACAAGCAACTTTAGAACCAAAGAGTGCGTAATACTTTGGGTTGTTCATTTTCGGGTTTTATCTTTCAAAACGAAAGTGTTTTATGCCGGGATACAGCACGATTTCACTGACGCCATAGCCTTGACGGAAATGACGCCAGTTCACCTTTGCCGAAGAGACCCACCAGCAGGTCGCCTCTCGCCAAGCACACCCACAAGACAGCCGCCGACCCGCAAATCATGTTCAGCTGCAGATTTTGCTGTACATTTCACTTTCGTGTTTTAGCGATTCCTATGACACAGGAATAAACAATTTTTTTAGTTGGCCGGTCGAATCTGTCCCTCCAAGGAAGGCACTCAGTTTCGCTCGTGTACGGCGCTTGCCTGCGAAGGAGCGGATTGCTTTACCGTGTTTGTTGCTGAAAAAGCACTAGCATGGTGGCGTTCTCACTAACATGCTGATGTTATATGGTCATTATGTGATGCCCTCGTTCAGTGGTGGTGGAAACGTCACCGAGCAAAAAATTAATGCCCACAGATGTAGTCTATAGGCCACGGTGGAAAAATACGCGAAGCCTTGTGTAAGGCCTGCATGCGAGGAATCTTCCAAGTTTTGCACCCTGAGTCGGCGGTGACACCGCGGTGGGGGCGTTGCTAATCAGGGTCTTTGGTAAGGGCTGTTGACCTTGTGGTTTTTATTTGATTGTGGTTGATTGTAGTGTTTCAGGCGCCTACGCTAAACCTTGGCTTTGAGGCGCGCCGTAGTACACGCTGCGGAATATTTTCCGATACGTGGTGATTTATAACTGCGCCGGAATCGCGCCACACAGGCGTTTTCGCTTTTCGCCTCCATAAGAAGTGGCCTCGTGGTGTCAACGCACCTGTAACGGTGTAGTGAGTACTTGCTAACCAGTTCGTGGGTCCTTGCCGATGTCTTGGCGTATTGGGATCCACAGTATTCACATGGTGACCCCAATGTCGCGTTTCATGTTCGCGTACGTATCTACGATGGCGTGAGCGATAGTGTTCCTCCTTGTTGGACTGCAGAGGAACAAATGCTGCCTCGACGATACCGGTCAGGAAGATGACGTGTTGCGACCACCATCAGGATGACGCATTATCACTCGTCATGCTGCACACAATCTCCCGTGTGTAGCACGAAGCTTAAGATCTGCCCTGACAAAATCAGCATCCCCATGGAGGGGTGGTATGTGGCTTCTCGTAGTCACCCACAGCGGGCATCACCGCCGTTGTTGCCTCGGATTGGTTGAACGTGTCCACGTATGTCTGGAGTTCTCTCGGGCCTAATATTGCATAGACGTCTCAACTATTTCATGAATGGCTCTTGTTGCTGCGTCGATGTCTGGTGTCTCCTCGTGCCATCCTGGTGGCTGGACGGTTCGCAAATTGCACGAATTGTCCTCGTTTGTGCTTGGTTCGATCGAGCGCTGGCGAGTTCACCATAATCACAACGTCGTACCATGATCCGGATCAGACTTGTACGGTCTTATAAACAACAAACAGTGCGCGATGTGTCGTCCGGGTAGGTCTCAACCAACGCTTCCAGCAATCCCCATTGGGTAACGGTATCAGAAAATTCTAAAGATCAGCCTCGTCAATGTTGCAGGGCCGCCGTTGATTGGTAATTCACAGAGCCGCTGTAAGAGAAAGACGTTTTAACACAAAAGTGCTTTATTCTGGGATACACAAAGTAATATCCATCACGGAAGTGGCGCCATTACAAAGAAGCAAGCGGCCTGTAAAGGGTGCACCCGTGCACATAGGGTCTTCTTGTGGGGAAGCAACATTTAGAGCCAAACAGTACGTTATACGTAGGGTTGTTCGTTATATTTTAACACGAGAGTGTTTTATGCCGGGATACACCAATATTTCACTGACGTCATATCCGTCACGGAAATGACGCCAGTACATCTTTGCCGAAGCGACCCGCCCACAGGACGTCGCTCACCAAGCACACACACAAGACAGCCGCCGACCCGCCAATCATGCTCAGCTGCAGATTTCGCTGCACATTCTACTTTCGTGTTTTACCGATTCCTGTGACACAGGAATCAACCACAATTTTTTGTGTTTCAAAGTTCAGTCTGAATGCCGTCTGTCAAAGGTGAAAACACTGCTCTTCTTCTACCAGATGATGTTTGAGTCTGGATGTTGCCATGCGCTCATGAAAGAGAGATGTTTCATGAAAGTGAGATCGGGTTCACGGTGGCCATCTCTGAGGCAATCCTTCTAAGGTTTTGGAAAGGTTTCGGACGCGGGGCACCATACGACACCTTCAGGTTGCGCTCACGCTCCGCACGCAGTGGCACGTCCAGCATTGAATTGAATTGAATTGAAGTTTATTTTGTCAATACAGAAAAACGGAGGGAAGGTAAAAGGCGGCTAGCCTGACAGAGGCCTTCCCTCCGAGCACAGTTGACACGCGGGTACATTTTAATACAAACAAAACAAAACATGGCAATTAATTCGCAAAGCAGAACATATCAAGGAAACGTTTTACAGGGAAGTTGATTGACATACAGACACGCTCATATCAAAACAAAAAAGACGCCGCTGTGTTTTGAAAATAAAGGCACATATCACATATCACAACGTCATTTTAATTATTATATTATTACAAGCACAGGATAACAATGGCAACAAAAATACCAGTTGTGCTTGCGAAGAAAGAAACTAGTCGGCCCATATCAAGTAATACAAGGCACAGAAGCAAATTAGGTACACTGAACATTACTTTCCATCATTATAGTTTTAAAATGTGTGATTCGATATCTTCTTTCTGAAATCTACTTGCATCCCCACCACATTTAAAAGAAAGGGAATTTGGTATGCTAAATGTTGTCGGCCGTAATTGATTCTTCTCTTTGGCAGATTAAGGAAATTCCGGCGAAAACTATATAAAGATGTTTCAGATACATGATCAGTGATGTAGAGTTTATTTTTGTATATACTATATTGCGAAAGCCTAAAATAAAGAAAGCTTGGTTTTCTTGCAGGAGAATACGAGGAGTCAGCGACGTTAGGCTTTCTTCCCCTGGGCCAGGAGGAGCCGAGCCATCGTGAACGGGGTTTCGGGAGCCTGTGACTCATCTATGGCTTTCTCAGGGCAGATGTCTATGGCACATGGCAGATACTATGCTGTACAAAGAATATGAAAAACGCCTCAGTCTTGAACTGGCCCTGGTTATCAGTTTGAAGCGTCACACTTTGCACCGTGCCCTGGAGCTTACCGCTCCCGCAAGGTGGAACAAAAAGACGACCATAACTTTAGGAAAATGAGCCGCGGGGGTTTTTAAGGCGAAGCTTTCGTGTCCTCACTGGGGCCATGGTATGCCAATACGCCCTGCAGGACAGCCAACTTTCTTTGGCGACGATGATGAAAGGTCAAGGTGAAGTGAAAAAGAAAAAAAAAACGCTTCCAGTGGCCGGAATCGAACCTGCGTCCCTCGCGCTATAAAGCCGGCGTCTCTCCCGTTTCTTCGTTTTTTTTTTCTTTATTGCCATACTTTGACACACCATAAACAAAACACTACACTCCTTAAACCGCTAGCCAGCACTTGACTGGCTGAGTAATGGCTAAAATTGTTTCATGTTTGTTAATGTTTCAAACACGGGCAACCATTCCGGAGGCTCGGGCTGAGCCCTCCACACTTCAATAATCAGACGAACAGACTCAGAAAAGTACTCTTTGGACCGTTTGGTATCGATGTCGCGATGGCGTAGAGCCATGCGCGATTTCCAAATGCCGTGCAGGGCCAGAACCATGACGAGGTCATATGGTACCCCATCCTCGCTTTGAATGGGTAGAAACCTGATCCCGTAGGCATACAGTGGAAAGTCCTTCTTTAATGTTCGCTGAAACACATCCCAACACTCTAAGAAAACATGTTCAACCGTCTCGGGTTTTATGCATGGGTAACACTCAACCCACCATGGAAGGTAGAGGCCTTTATTGTTTTTCCAGGTTTTTACTGGAAGGACGCCCATTAAAAAAGAACGTTTTAACCCATGGCGACACTGCCATTCTCTTTACTCGTTTAATTACGTCCTGCCCAGGCCCTGCACGGCACATGGATCTGTACATCGGCACAGGCGAAACAATATTCGAAAGGTCATGGTACAGTCTTTTGCGCGTCACGCTTGACAAGTATTCCAGCGTGAAGCGGGCCCGTAAAAACTTTGTTACCAGTACCACCTCACGAAAATGTCCTCTTTCGACATGATCAAAGCGAGAGCCAAGCACCAGGCGCCGATTCGCGCCCTATGTATACACACAAAACCCAAACGCTAGGCCCGCGGTGTGCACACCCGAAAGTTTCTGTGGGTATTCTATAAATGTGGGGCGGACCTGTAGAGTAGCACATTTTCGCAGTGTCGGATTGGCCAACCACAGAATATCTCACGGGAAAGCTTCCCGTTCAACCATCCTCGTCGTTAGACGGAGTGATGCAAGATTTTTTCAACGTCACCAGGCTACCAGCGTTCCATTGCGTTTGACTGTGCCCATTTGTCGTCGCATGAGCACCAGACCGGCTTATATATATATATTGGTATGCAATCCTCAAACCTTTCCCAGATCTCTTACTGAAGTTTCCAAAAATTGACGAAGGGGCTATACGGCGTTAGGGCTCTCTCTATAGGTCTTAGACTCTCGTAACCGTTGACGCAGGCGCCAAAATGCGCTCAGCCAGTGCCTTGGAAGAGTCATAAGTCATCTCGGTTAGGGGGTTCGCTCAGTAAGACCGTAATGTATGTTCACGGCTGACTGCGGGCCTCGAGAAATTGGGAACACCTCCTTAAAAGAGGAAGCTCCCGGAAGGTGTTCAGAAGCCCAAAATACATTTAGTTTGACGGGCACTTCACAGTTCGAGAAAAAAGCGCTGCATAAGCATGGCAGGCGTCGCCATTTTTGTTAACTCTATAGCAGCGTTGCCAGATGGTGGAATGCGGCACGAGATTGTGAAAAAACTGGTGAAACTTGGCCGCTACTGGTGTTCAGGCACCGGTACAGACAATATCTGGTGAAAACCGGTGAAAAATGGTGTTACAGCTTCGAACGACGGTTTCCTTTCCTGAATGGAAGGTTTTTCCGCTCCTAAACCCCAAGAGCAGCTCCAATAGATAAACTGCAGGCGTGTTCTAATGTGCTCGATATGTTTTTTTGGGTTTTCGCCACTGCTCGAAAAAAACAAAAACTCAAATGAGACATTTTGCATTTCCAACAAAGCACAGTGAACAACGTCCTTAGAGATTCTTCATGGAGGGCGTATATTTATTAGCGTATTCTCTCTAAATTGTGACAGATACGTAATCTTTGTATGGCGTGTTGATGGGCCAATAAAGGGGAAAAAGTTAATAGCTCACTAATGAACTTGAGTTTACGTTGTACCAGGTTTTGTGTTTGAATAGAAGTGATAAAGCACACCGACTAATGCATTTCAAGCCCGGTAACTTCCTCTGCGAGCGTGCCCATAGAAAATTGAATAAGTGTTCTTTAAACAAGCTCTGCAACGCATATGAAGAAAGACACGTTGATTCGCTTCTTTCAAACCTATTTTTCTAATTTAATTAGATTTAATCAAGTAAACCTCTCCGTAATTTAATTTTAAAGGTGATCAAGCTGCCCTCTCCGTAGGATGGATGGATCGCATAAAGCTACCAAAACGCCATCTTAAAAGGCTTAGTTTTTGAGAATTCCATGCACATACAAATTGCAGGAGCCAAAAATGCGTAATAGCGGCCGCATTCTAGTGCTGGGGAAATCTGGTGAAATTTTTATCAGGGGATGGTTTCGAAGCCTATTTCCAATCCGGCAACGCTGCTCTATAGCCATACGTGTGACAGAAATGACGACTACGCTGCTGAAACCGGGGACGTGCTTTCCGTTACCAAAAATAGCTCCCCCCCCCCCCCCCCCCCGCCCCCACGAAAGTGAAGTGGAATTAAATAAGTTTACGTGTTACTAAAGGAGCCATGAAGACAAAACCCAAGACTGACTCTTTAAGAAGACTTCTTCGTCTCGATAACAAGAACACCAATTCTATCGCAAACTTGTAACAAGTAATCGATATATTTAAGAAGAGAGATGGCAAAACTCCTTTTAAAAAGTAAATAAACTGCAATACTCATTACTTTTCCAGAGTTTTTTAAAATGTAATTAAATTACATTATAAATTACAGGTGGCCAAAAGTAATCACATTACGTTACTATTACTTTTTAACAGTAATGAAATCACTTTGAAATTACTTTAATAAAAATTCATCACTTATACACTTCCAACTCGTATACACTTTCTCATTCAGAGCTCTCACAGAAGCGTTCCTTCCTTCGCGTTCGTAGAGTTCCAATGCACAGAGACTATCTGGGCATTGGAACTCTATACTTGGTCAACTTTTCTTGCTCAGCTTTTTATGCCGTAGAGAAGCGGACGGGCTTTATCGTAGTCAAAAGTAATTGGGAAAATAATGAGTAATTTTCATGAAATTACTGGTCTGACATAACTAATTACATTACTAAAAAACCTACACTCAAAAGTCATTCATTACATCACGCATTACAACAAAAAATAATTTATTTACTGTAATTTAATTACTGTAATTTCATTACTGCCAAGTCTGTTTACGAAGACCCACGGTGCAGTGTCCACTTTACCGAGCAATTTCTTGTGACGTCACATAATCTTATCTTTGCTATTGGCAACCACCGACTTAGCGCACTTCCAAGAAACGTGACACGGTGATTGTTTTGGGGTTTCAGGTCCATCTTTTGGCATCGCTGCAATGCCAACGTACAGTAAGCCCATGGATGGATAGTGCTGGCCCATATAACGTCCCTCCGGACCATAATACCTCTCTGTAGCGCGATATTTGAAAGAATATTTCACGTTTCTTCAGTTTTTTTAGGTTACGAATACATATTTCGCGTCAGGGTTGGAGATGAGAGAGCTACCAAAAACTAGCTCGTGCGTACTGAACAAAGTTCAATTTTGCCTTCATGACCGCTTTAAGAATGAGAAAATGCCGAAACATACCTGGAAAAGCGCCATATTCGGCAGCGGGAGCAGCCATGGGACCTCCGTACGCTGCAACAAGCGCAAAGAAATGAGTATTGTAGTTGCTATCATTGTTGTTAAAACAGTTACGGTGTCATGGTGTGTCTGTCATCATTTTCTCGCGTAGGCTCTGAATTTAACGTCAACGTATGCGATGCCCATAATAAGCGCACTTGTTAAAAAAAAAAGCAGCTTCAAACCATTTTAAAGGTTAAAGGTGGAAATATAGTTAACTATATTCATGCCGATGGGCATGCATTTATTCTTTTTTCTAGTCCTTGCCACAACGTGTGAACTAGCACATCGTCTGAAAATCGTAAAAGGCTGGGCTAGACCTTTCGGCCCTGGTATCGTCATTTGACAGCACAACACAAAATATCTTGTGCCTTGAGACAAAAAACAAAAAAAAATCACGCCATATCCACGGAATGGATGATGATAAGTGGGGCGAAGCTCGAGAGGGGGAGATCATCGGTAACCGTAACTCTCCCGTGAAAGTTCGCCCATTACATCATTAAGAAAGACGTAAGACTGCATGCGTACATTGTACAAATCAACTTTTATTTTCGGAGTCAATGCTCTCAGGCCCAGACCTGGTGAAAGACCCCGCGCCATCGAGGACTTCCCCGCACCTCCACCACAATTTGTCACGTAGGATGGGACACAACGGTAAAGAAAGAACTTTTATTTAGGGCGAACTTGTGCCCGAACAAGACGAGAGGAAACGAGCAAAGGTCATTGCGTCTCGTTCGATCTCCGAGAACGACTGCCTGCGTTCGTGGCGCGATCTCTTGCGTGATCTCCCCCTCGCAGTGCACGTGCGCTCGCGCCTCCGTTGGCGAACACAGACAAGCTCGCGCTCCCGGTGCCGAGTTTGCGCTGCCGGTTGCAGCCGGTTCTTGCGCGTGCAACGCGGCCCACTTTGCGACATCTCCGAAGGCATGCGGCGGTCACGTACCACAAGGGATGGACAGACCCATGGCTTTAGGAGCTTCGCCCCTAAAACGGCTGAATGAATGAACGACTTTATTTAGAAATAGGCCTGAGGCCCTGGGGGGTTATTGGGAGATGAGGAAAAGGGAGTCGAAAGCCTCAATGAAAATCTCATGTACGCTATTAAACACAAATTGTCCGTTTCCAGGCCCTACTAGGGCTGTCAGACCGCTCTACACCGCTTTGTAAAGACCACTGGCAAGTGAATAAATTCCTACGCGTTCGAGAAGACTATCATCGGAACGCAGGCGCTCCAGGTGCTCCGAATTCGTACGTGGTGGTGGGCAATTGGCTACCAGCTGTTCTCGGCCGCTTTCGAATGTCGGACAAGACCATATTATAAATGAAACAAGTTCGGGAGGATATTAGCGGCACCGCAGAAATTGCAGGTAGGTGCGGATGAAAGGGATGTGCTGCCGTGGTACCATTTGCGAACAATGTCCGGAGTGTAGGCGGCGTCCGCGCAAGCCTTGTTAATAAAGATTTCGCCCTGCCGAGAGAGCGATATCGAAGCAGGGAGAAAGCCTGGGGGGGTAGCTTCTTGGAGCCGCCGTTGACTTTGTTGCCGCAGTTGTCGTCTTTTTTGGTACCAGGCTAAAGATGTAGGTGAAGTTTCGTCAGCGGGCGTGGTAGCCAGGGGAGGAGTCGAAAGAAGGCACTCCCTAGCAGCGTTGTGCGCTTGCTGGTTTCCAGTCACTCCAGCTGTGTGACCAGGTGTCCAAGCCAGACGAATATTAATGCCTTGTCCGCGCAAGGATTGAATTGTGCTTATAATGTGGTTGGCGGTGAGATTATGGGTATAAGCCTTGTTGAGTTCCTGGAGGGCAACGTGTGAATCGGTAATGATGCGGTAATGGTGATATTCGGGTTGCTGGGAGGTCTGAATTTGTTGAAGTGATCCAAGAATGGCAAATAGCTCGACATCGTCAGTAAGGCCGTACGTGTTGCTGATCTGCCGAGATCCATTCAGGGTTGGGTCTTCGGGGCAAGTCCAGGCTATTGCTGCGCTCATGCCGCTAATAGCCGCATCTGTAAAGATGTCTAACTCCTCGGGGCCTTTGTCGTGGGCCAACTGGGCAATGTACTGCTCCCGTACAGTTCTTCGACGTCGCTCTATGGGGCGGCGACGAAGTAGGCCGAGTGCCGGGCGTTCCCATGGCGGAAGAGCAGGCGGCATATTTGAGATATCTGTGTGGCTGATTTGGTGGTCCCATTGTTGGAGAGCTTTCCCTTGAGGGGTAAGGTCAAGGCGCTGTTGGTGATGCAATTTTGTCTCTTCCACGAGGATAAGGAGGGGTGGAAGCGGTGCAGCCTTCTCAAGGAGGTCGACTCTGGTGTGTCGCGGGAGGCCCGTAATGGCACGTATAGTGGCACGATGCAATACACCGAGGTCTTTCATATGTCTTTCTCGTAGGTTGTAAGTGGAAAAGCCATATGCCATCCGGCCTATTGCAACGGCTCGAGCCAGGGTGAGGCAGGAGCGCTGTTGGGTTCCACCATACTTGTTGGATATTCTTGTAATTAAATGCAAAGTTTGCCGCCAGGTCGTTTTTAGTTTACGGATCCATGCATTGGGGCTGTTGCAGCTGCTAACTTGCAAGCCCAAGAGCCGGATGGTGCCATTCTGGGACATAAGTGTAGTGTTGCCCATCTCAAGTCTTAACTGGTAAACCGGATTCGTGGCCTGTCGGCCATCGACGCTGAGAAATTCTGTTTTGGTTGGGGACAATTGCAAGTTCAGGGCTGTGAGGGATCTCTCAAGGCAGAACACAGCTGCTTGAAGTTCCGTTTGCATGTGCTGAGCGTCTGGATAGTCCACTGCTTCCGTCCACACCACGACGTCATCGGCATAGATAGCAAAGCGAGCGGACGTGTCTTGTTCGAGGGATCTGGCCACTCTGTTCATAGCCAGGTTGAAAAGCATTGGCCCTAGTATGGAACCCTGCGGTACCCCTCTGTCGAGGAAGAATGTGCGTGGGGTCCATCTATCATCTTTGCTCGAGAGCCGAATTGGGCGGTGTTCAAGAAAGTTGCGTATCCAGATTTGCGCTCGTTGACTGGGGAAGGCCAGCGCGAGCTCCTTGAGTATGCCTTCTTGGCTAACGTTATCAAACGCTTTCTGCATGTCTACTGCCAGGAGGTAATCTGGTGTGAGCTTTCGTGAGGTCCGATTTATAACTCTTCGTAACAACCATTAGTCTTGTGTTCCGAGATTGGGCCGGAAACCAGTTTGTGCCGGGTGAAACCACGCTGTTTGTTCTAGGTGATATTGCATTCGGTTGTTGATTAAGCGCTCTATGAGTTTACATATCGTCGGTGTTAGTGCGATCGGTCGCAAATTTTCTGGTCGGCGGGAGTCTTTACCTGGTTTGGGGATGGGGTGAATGATCGTAAGCTTCAGGTGATCGTCTACTTGGCCTTGCTCCCAGGAAGAGTTTATCAGTTTGAGAAGCGCCTCATGTCCCGCAGCAGGAAGATTACGGAGGTCCTGCCACGTAACCCCGTCATGGCCAGGGGCCGAGCGAGGTTTGCCTTGTCCCAGAGCCACCTGGAGCTCGCCCATTGTGAAGGGTTCGTCAAGCAACTCCTGTCGGTTGGGGACTGAGAGGCAGGGTAGACAGGACAGTTGTGCCTTATCGCACGTGGCGTGGGGGAAGAACGTGTGGATAATCTTGTCCTCGACATCGTAGGGATCTGCCTGTAACATCAACTCGTCAACAATAGGAAGTTTTGATTTTGTCTTGCCCGCCAAGCTTCGAAAAATGCTCCACAGATGGGCAAGACCTTTCTCTTGACCCAAGCGGTGACAGAGGTTGTGATATTTCTCTGTTTGAAGGTTTCTTTGGTAGGCATTAACTACTTTATAATGTTTCTTCAGACGTATCAGATCCCGGTGCCGTTTTCCGCCCGCGCGGTACCGCTCAGTAAGGCGCTCGGCTGTCCGAAGGCTAGTTTTCTGGGCAGGTGTACTTCGAGGATGTCTCCTGCGATAGGCAGCACCGTTGTTGCGTTTTAGGGGCGAAGCACTTTAGGACCTCGCTTTATCCGGGGCTTGGCACCCAGGTACAGTGTTGCGCATGCGTGAGGAGCATTGGATTGGCTTCGGATTGGATTAAATTGAACTGTATTGGATTGAATTGGATTGGATTGGGATACTGTGCACACGCGTTGTCACTCATTTACATACGCGAGTAGGCAATGCCGCGGGCGATTTACGGTATTTTCTTGAGAGATCAACGTGACGATTTTCTCCGTACAGTGTTGCAAGTGCGACTTAGAGATGCCTTGCCGGACTACGTTGTGTCTGCGGATCACACAAGAGGAGCAAGTGTGCGACGATTCCTACGGTAGGTGGTCTGGGATTTTAATTTTATAAACGTACGGTTCTCAATGGACTATTTGACTGCGGTAATAGGGAAGAAACTGTACGAAGACTTGGTCGATGTTACTCTTCCGACGCCTTTGTACCGATCAATGTACTCTTCAGGGTCCGGCAAGGACGTATTGAAAAGATTCAAAGCTATGCCTGTCGGTCAACAGTAAAAACGTTCTTTTTTCAGCTTCACACTAACACAATGACTGTGATGCCTTGGCTTGAAGAAAAAGGTTTTTGTTCCTTCAGGTATTAACTGTCGAGTGTGCAGAAAACCTGAGACGGTGCAGCATATTTCTTTAGTTTGTGAAGATGCTGTCTTTCACTGGGGCATTCTGTAGCGCACTTTAAAAAAGTCCCTACCTGTCACACCTTACGGCATGCGATTCTTGCCGACTGACAACGCTGAAGGGGTGCCATATCAGAAGTTTATGGCTTTAAGCCTGCATAGTATGTCGAAGACTCGGATGGCTGTACGACATGCAGACCCCAACGCACGCCCTGCGAGAGAGCCCTTTATCGAGAGCGTTGCATTCGTTAGAGATGTATATAAAGCCCAGACCGAACAACCTGAATGGTTATGGGCCCTGGAAGCCTTGGTGAATCTCAAGCGGTTGTAATCCGCCAGCACTAACGAGCCGTCGGCTAGCAATTTTAGCCTTGTAATGTTGTGAACGCTGTTTTGTGTTACTTCTGTTATGGTTTGGAGTTGAAACCCCGCAATAAAAAAGAAAAAAACGGGTGATTTACGGTAAGAACGATCCCCAGTGCTTCGCCCACTCGTCATGATTCACTTTGTGGAGATGCGTGAGTTTTTTCCAAAGCTGGACGCTATGAAAGAAAGAAGCTCCAATGAACGCAGGGTACGATGGCGAGGTAGGAAAGGAAATTAAATCTTCGTTTGCCAAAATGTCCACAAATCTGTATATACTACATTCACTTTTTTTTTTTTCAAGTAGGCTCAGGGTGTTGTAACTTTTCGGAAACAAGAAAATGTTCTTTTTCTACTTGAAACAAAAGTTTTAGTTGCCAAATGACTTAATAATGGCCATGCCTGTAAATTCACAAGAAACTGGACTTTCAGCCCAATTTTAAGTTTCTACGTTTCACGTTTCTGAGGCCAAAAATGTACGAAAACACACCGGAAAACAACTTTTCCTTGAACTAAAAATTCCAGTTCTGAAAGGGCTAGACTTCCGATGGACGGTAAAATAAGCACTCTACCAAGAGACGTCATCCAGCGTTGCGCAAAAAATTCACGCATCTCCCCGAAGTGAATCATGATGAGTGGGCGAATAACTAGGGATCGTTCTTACCGTAAATCACCCGTGGAATTGCCCACTCGCGTATGTAAATGAGTGACAACGCATGTTCACAGTATATACAATTGCAATCCAATCCAATCCGTTACAATTCAATTTAACTCAATTCATTTCAATCCAATCCATCCCAATCTAATCCAATCCATTTCAATCAAATCCAATCCAATTCATTCCAATCCAGTCCAATACAATGCTCCTCGCGAATGCGCAACACGGTGTACACGGACGCCAAGCCCAGAACAAAGCGAGGTCCTAAGGTGCTTCGTTACTAAAAAGAATGAAAATACGGAGGCTGGCTCTACTTCGCGTTCCTTGACGTGGCGCTGCGTACCCTAACCTAATATAACCTAACGAAAAGAAGGCAATCATTTAAAACAAAAAAAACTACCCTTAGCCATGAAAATTATAGTTCAAAGTAAATATGAAAAACCAATTCAGTACCCGTCAAATCTTAAAAGGGTGACTAGCCAAGCTGTGGTACGTAATGTAGGAGTAGGCTTAGCAGCTACTTGCCATATATGAAATTTGTTTCCGGATAGTCCCGGTAGATAAGCAATTACAGTTGTTTTCAGTAAGCTACCTCCGTCTGTAATGAAAACGTGTTGACAGCAGACAGTAGTTGCGTAACGTTTCAACTTTTACTGTGATCTACCTAATTACGACAACTAAATAAATATCGGCTTAATCGCAGAGTCGTCTTAGCTGATCAAAGTCATGTAAACTGTTTCGGTATTCTTTCGATAACACGAGAGCTGGAGCCATTTTTCTGAAATACTACTCACACCGGATATGCTCATGCTTCAGTGGGCAGCCCACAATGCAAACGAGCTTAGGAGCCATGAAGAGAAAACACAAGTTTGGTTCATTCGAAAGATTGCCTCGTTAGAACCATAACGACACCACTTATAACGCAAACTTCGCTCAAATAAGCTACATAATTAGGAAAAAAGGAAATGACCATGCGACCCACCAGCTCATTTTCCGCAACAGAACCTGTGATGTCACTTGGGAATGCTCTGCGATTGGCGGAGGCCGGCAAAAGCAAACGCATGTTAGGCAGGGCTTACAGCTTTCATAGCGAGCTAAATGCCCGTGAAACATACTGCACATTCTTTTTATGACAAAGAACGGTGGAGTAAACGGTTGAAGGTCCGAACGAACTCGCAAGCGTGTGCGCCAATGCGTACGAAACTAGCGCCGCGGCCGAGCTCGACATCTCGCCGTCGCGCAGACGAATTTTCGGGTTCGAGGCTCTTCGGGGCCAACGAACCGTTCCAGCACGCACAGCCGCGACCTTGCTTCGTATCGTAATCCCTTCGCAGGAGGTTGGCCGTCATATCGCCAACCAGCAAAGGTAAAAATAGAAACGAGGGGAGTAAGGAACAGCAAGAAGCGACGAGATAGTGCCAGTCGTCGCGTAAGTTTCGAATGGTGTTGGCTTGCTGCTGTCGTTACGAGCTCGTTTCCAGTTTACAACCACTGAAAACTTCACTTTGTTCAGTTACGGCAGGGACCCTTACGTTAGCTCACTCCTGGGACGTGCTGGCGCTCGTCGCCGACTTCGTCAAATCGCTCTGACCTTGGGGAAAAAATGCCGTAAACACCGCGCATTGACGCTCCTATCTTTCTGGTCGAAGCAGAGAGCTCGCGCGAACGGCTTTCCATACACGACACCGGCCAACTGGCATAAGTGATACTGCTACTGAAATTGAACTATTATTAACCGTAATCAAAATACGGCACATACGTACCAGTCTATATTCGTCCGTCGCGACGGGGCTGACGAGGCAGCGGTGCCGACGGCTGGGCGTTCGTCTGTTGTGGCTATCGCGGAATGGTCGCTTTCCCGTCCACCGCGTATCCCACAACTCTTGCCGCTCGTGCACTTAGAAGCATTGAGCGTTTTTGTGGTGTGAGGTTGTTAAATGCAAGCCCGAGCTCCTCGGCGAGAGTTTTGTTCTCCGGATCAGGCGATTCCATGACTAGGGCTGCGGGTGCACTAGGTTTTACTAGTATTTTTAAAATGGCCGCCGTCTCGATCGACTCCCGCGTGTGGGTGCTATATGGAGTTGACATACTAAGTACCTGTTTCATGGACCGGCTCTATGACGCCATTGTACACGTCACGGAATGTTCAATTTTAGCGGGAGATTTAAAATTTTTGCTTAAATTGCCTTATTTCTCAGTGAACAAAGCATCATTTGCTTCCGGAAAAGCGCTTGGGGTACTATGAAACACCTAATCTTTCGAATAAAACAAACTTTTGTTTTCTCTTCATGGCTCCTTTAACGAATACCGCGCTTACAGAGATACCCTAAAAGTCGGCTTCACCTCTAAAGGATGCCAATTGCTGGGACGACACATTTCCAGGAAGATAGAGTTTCAGCACACTTGTATAAGTTTGTAAAACCGTCCTTTCATATAATTTTTTTTCCTACGCTGGACGTGCGGCGCAGTTTCACGATTCCGGAGATTTGAGTGGGCTCTGCAAGATGGCGCTACGCTCGCGTGCCATTCTTGCATACTTTATTCGTGGCCGGAGGTAATCTGCTGGATCCTAGCCGCAGAGAGCTTCGGTGTACAAGTGCAGGAGACACCGGCAGGACTCGAACTACCGTCCTTGACATACTTTAAGAAAGGCAACGGAAGTTGCCGCTGTGCATCACCGCGGCCGGATGTTACTTCGCGCGGCGCAAATAGTGCGTGTCTGGGAATATTTTGAACGTAGCATGAGCCGTTTGCGTGATTTTTGCGACTTAATATGCGTATAAACTGCTGCAGCGATGACAAAGAAACTACGTGAGAAAAGGCAAACGATATCATGCATTCATAGCAATCTTCTTTCAAAACGCGCGTCCCCGTTGACATCCGGGTCCGTCGCTTAGGCGGAGTGATACCGCGCTTGAGCTATTGCCGTTTTTAACTTGTTCCCGAGTATAGCAAGAACCTAAGACGGAATCTCTTCAGCACAGTGGCAGACACTGAGCTGTGTGTCAAGTAGTCTTAAATATTCAAATGTCGTCCGACGGCATTCGAGTCAAGGCTGCATCGCTGAGCTGCAATTCCATCAGACGGCACCCAACGCCCTGTGTTTTTTTTTTATTATTTTGCTTTTTCACACACGCGCTGAGGCATGCTGTATTGGGGGGCTCCTGATCAATTTTCTCCCCCAGCGGATCTTTAACGTGCGCCCAAATCTCGAGCACACGGGTGTTCGAGATGAAATCACATTTTGATGGACCCTCGATTTCTTGAATTGAATGCCTTCAGTCTACACGGAAGCTATCATATTTCACTAGAGAGAGGAGAGAGACCAGCTTACCAGAGACACTGATTTCGGAAAAACGGCGGAGGTCGGTTGGTTGGTTGGATCCAATACGAAGGGCGAACGACGAACCGTGACGCCCGCTTCGTCTACCTTTTTCTTAATTAGGATAGCGCGCGCGGAAGATTGGCGGAGGCCCGGAATTTAAAAAATCATGCACCCCTCTGCCTAATGAAGACTATGGTTGAACGCTAAGCTCTCTCTTGAGGGATATCATCGTTGCCGCCTGAATTTGGACTTGGACTCGCAGACAATTTGAATGTTGACTCGTTCAGATTTGGCTTTGACGCGCACGCAGTTTGGACTCTTGATCGCAGTGGCTTTGGCTTTGGCCCTTCCAGATTTCATTTAGAACGGCGAAAGCTTCGCGTTCAATCGTCGTCGTCGTTAGACGGAAGGATGCGAGACTTCTGCCTAATTTTGTACGTTCACGCAACCCGCTCCAAATCCAAACTGCTTTGACCGTGTCGGAATGGCGCAACCACATAGACGTCGGTTTCATAACGTGAGGGTCCCGGGTTCGACTCCGGTCACGCGAAAAGCTTTTAGAAGCAGAGCTGTTTAGGCCGGCATATATCCGCCCGAGGTAGTCAGAAAACTCCGAAGCCTCAAGAAAAAAACATTAGCAGTGGCTTAGCTCGGCTATGCCAGGATACACGTAGCTTGTGCTAAGGTACAGCTGGTCATTCTTAGCTTTCCTGGTTATCTAGAATTAGCTGATTATCATGCTTACTGCTGCTAAAACTATTTCCAATCCAATCCAGTCCAGAACAGTCCAATCCAATTCAATCCAATCCAGTCCAGTCCAGTCACTGCTCCTCCCGCATGCGCAGCACGGCTCTCCAGGAGCCACGCGAAACGGCTATCAAGCGGCTCTGGCGCAACGTCAGACTTGGCTACTGCGCAACGGAGGCGCACAGCTGGGCACGCGCCGGCACCAGTGCGTCTGCCGCGGCTATGACGTCACTCTCCTGGAATGCGCAGACCGGCGAATGTGCAGACCCAATTCTCTACACACCCGTACTCCAATTGGATTGGATTTCCAATCTCCAATTTCCAATCGGATTGGATTTCCCATCCAGTTCAATACAATCCAATTTAATTCAATCCAATGTAATCCAATCAAATCAAATCCAATGCTCTTCACGCTTGCGCAGCACGGCCCTTCAAGATGCACGCGAAACTGCTCAACCTCGGCCAGTGTAGCTTACGATACAAAATGCGGCTAGGAGGATGCAGTGTTGCTTCCATCGCTTCTTCCGTGATGCTGGAGTAGCAGACACGAGTAAACGTGGGCACGAGCGTCAACCAAGGAAGGAAGGAGCAACGCAGTGACTGAAGCACGAGCGACCGCTAGCCGCTATATTTGCAGCGCGCGCCCTTCCACGACTCACCGCGCTGCTATCACGCACCTGTTAGGCCGAGACCGCGACGGAGCGAACGGGCTGACTATGACGCATGCGCGCGCCAGCTGCTGTTGAGAGAGAGGAGGGAAGGAGAGGCGCACCTGCTGCGGACGCTGAGCTGTTGACACCGTCCGACGCAGGAAGAGGTGAGGCTAAAAAATGCTCTGCATTTAAAAAATTCGGAGGCCTCAGTGGCTAAGGCGTTGCGCTGCTGAGCACGAGCTCGCGGGTTCGATTCCAGGCCGCGGCGGCCGCTTTTCTGATGGAGGCGAAAAGAAAGTGCACCCGTGTGCACGAGATTTCGGCGCACGTTAAAGATCCCCAGGTGGTCAAAATTAATCCGGAGCCCTCCACAACGGCGCGCCTCATCGCCTGCGTTGCGTCGGCGCGTTATACCCCACTATCAATCAATCAAATCAATTAAAATTCGGAGGCAAATAATGGACTCGAGCGGCGCGGGTCAGGAGCGGTGCGAGGTGGATGAGAGACGCCTTCGTCCTGCAGTGGACCTAGTGGGCTGCTGCTGCTGATGATGATGCAACAACCGGGTCACTGACGAAAGGAGAGGGGCCGGAAGCTCTGCTGTTTCTCTAGCCTTGCCCCGCTAGTGCAAAGCTGCACCAATTTTTAAAAGAAAAACTGTTGAGCAAATCGCTTGTGTATCGTATGCGCAAAAAATACAACATAAAGTCCGAGCGCTCGTGCACGCGTCCTGGAGCGTATGTTCGTCAAGCTAAGCACACACACCCAAGTGGATTGGGCAATATTGCCACAAAAAACTCCAGTGTTCGTCGCGTATCTCGACGTAGTAGTAGTAGTAGTAGTAGTAGTACTAGTAGTAGTACTAGTAGTAGTAGTAGTAGTAGTGTAAACTTTATTCACAACAAAGGTAGAAGGCGAGGGGCGGATTTAAGGATGGAATCCTATTTCCAGGGCTCCAGTGGCGAAAGCTCCTAGCTTGGCTCTTCCCAGCAGTTCTCGCTGACTGGAGAGGTCCGAGCTGGACAGTGCCGCTGCCCAGGACTCTATTGATGTGTTGTAGTTCTGTTGCCATATGGTCGGGCAGTTCCATATAGTGTGGAAGAGGTCTGCCTTCTGATGACATTTATGGCAGTCTTCGTTATACTTATCCGGAAACATAAGTGCTAATCTGGACTTATGTGGGTAGGTATTGGTCTGGATTTTCCTAAGATTTCTGGCCTCCTCTGCGTCTAGTAGAAGATGAGCTGTCGGCACGTTTGCCAAGTCAAGCATGCCCACTTAGGATGATTTACCAGCATTGGCGACCAAAAAAAAAACTCCAGCATTTTCTGCATCGCGGCAACACTTCCTCGGGACGAGAAGACACGTCATTGCGTACGCCCCTCGTTCGTTCGTCCTCGTGTCGTCGTGAGCATGCGCTCTGTACCATAGAAGAGCCGCGACTTAAATGTTGAAGCTCCTGTAGGTGGTCATTGACTCCACAATGCCCGACTGCGGATAGTTCGCACCGCTGAGGAAGTGGCCGCGCTTCGAGAGGCTCGGCGTGCTAAGAATCCGCTAGATTAAATAAGTCGCGCTGCATAGTGGCGTACGAAAATGTCGACCAAAATGACCAGCTCACTCTGGCCTTGCTGAGCGTACGGTAATTGAAATGCCACGCCGCCGACGTCAACCACGACATTACAGCGAAACTACAACTCAACTTTTTGTCCGACAATGATTAGCGAAAACAGCTTTGCTTTTCAAGATTTGCGCGTGAGTCATCAATATCATCATCATCATCACCAGCCTATCTACGCCCACTGCAGGGCAAAGGCCTCTCCCATTATTCTCCAATTACCCCGGTCATGTGCCAACTGCGACCAATTTATCCCCGCAAACTTCTTGATCTCAACTGCCCATCTAACTTTCTGCCGCCCCCTGCCACGCTTGCCTTCTCTAGGGATCCACTCTGTTTCCCTACAGTGACCAACGGGTATCTTGCCTTCGCATTACATGCCCTGCCCATGTCAATTTCTTCTTAATTTCTACTTATATGTCCTTAACACGCGTTTGTTCCCTGACCCACTCCGCTCTCTTCTTGTCCCTTAATGTTACACCTATCATTTTCCGCTCCAATGCCCGCTGAATAGTTCTCAATTTAAGTTGAACCCTCTTAGTGAGCCTCCACGTCTCTGCCCCGTAGGTGAGCTGTCATACACTTTTTTCTTCAGGGACAATGGTAGGCTGCTATTCATTATCTGAGAATGTTTGCCGTATGCACTCCCCCCCCCCCCCCCCCCCCCCCCCCCCCCCCCCCCCCCATTCTGAGCCTTCTAATTATCTCTGCCTCGTGGTTGGAATCCGGGGTCACAACTTGGCCTAAGTAGATATATTCGCTTACCACTTCCACTGCCTCGCCACCTATCTCAAACCTCTGTGCTGTCCCGAGGCTCTTGATCGTTACTTACCCGCCGCGGTGGCTCAGTGGCTAAGGCGTTGCGCTGCTGAGCACGAGGTCGCGGGTTCGATTCCCGGCCGCGGCGGCCGCTTTTCTGATGGAGGCGAAAAGCAAAAACGCCCGTGTGTACGAGATTTCGGCGCACGTTAAAGATCCCCAGGTGGTCAAAATTAATCCGGAGCCCTCCACTACGGCGCGCCTCATCGCCTGCGTTGCGTCGGCGCGTTAAACCCCCAAAATCAATCAATTGATCGTTACTTTGGTTTTCTGCACATTAATTTTCAGGCCCACGGTTCTACTCTGTTCGCCCAGTGCGGAAAGCATGCTTTGCAATTCGTCCCCCGAGTTACTTAGCAAGGCAGCGTCATCAGCAAATCTGAGGTTACTGAGGTATTCTCCATTAACCCTTACTCCCACCTGTTCCCAATCCAACGTTCTGAATACTTCTTGTAAACATGCTGTGACTAACATTGGAGAGATTGTGTCACCTTGTCTGACGCCCTTCCTTGGGTACGCGCGTGAGTACACTGATTTTTTTCCATTCACCTCAACCACGATCATCGCCGTCGTCAGAGAATGTTGGCTTTCCTGTCGTGCGTTTTGACGCGACAGATGCCATCAGTGTGACATATAAAGCTTCGTTTTAACATTCGGTTCGGGATTTTGGTTAAAGAGCACTGCTGTGAAATTATACCACAAAACTGATAAAAAAAAACTGTGGTTGATTCCTCTGTCATATGAATCGGTAAAACACGAAAGGGAAATGTGCAGTGAAATCTGCAGCTGAGCATGATTTGCGGGTCGGCGGCTGTCTTCTCAGTCCTTGGCGAGCGACGTCCTGCTGGCGGGTCGCTTCGGCAAAGGTGTACTGGCGTCATTTCCGTGACGTGTGTGACGCCAGTACCCGCCGTGGTGGCTCAGTGGCTAAGGCGTTCTGCTTATCACGAGGACGCGGGTTCGATTCCCGGCCGCGGCGGCCGCTTTTCTGAAGGAGGCGATAAGCAAAAACGCCGTATACGAGATTTCGGCGAACGTTAAAGATCCCCAGGTGGTCAAAATTAATCCGGAGCCCTTTACTACGGCGCGCCTCATCGCCTGCGTTGCGTCGACGCGTTGCGTTGAAACCCTACAATCAATCAATGACGCCAGTGAAATCTCGGTGTATTTCGGCATAAACACATTCGTGTTAAAATATAAAAGCCGAAAACGAACATCCATAAGTATAACCAGAGTCCTTCAATGCTTTACTGGTCACGAAACTTCGGCTCTCGGTTCATATAGGGACCGCGCGCGCCGCTACAGGCGCCACCTCCGCACGAAGGTCATCCAGCCGCCGCGCGTGCGGCGTATTGGCCAGCTCTTGGCGTGCAAGCGCTCGCTGCTTTTGGTGTCTGCGCGCTGATTAACTGCGTTTTTTTTTTCGTAGTAGTTAGCGATGAATAGTCCGGTTATTGTATTAATCACCTGCCTTCAATGGGGTTTTATTTTTCGAAGTAAGTTACCGTAAACTTCGGCCGCGAACGGCAACGGCTTCTGTGTGCTCTGGCACAAGCGCTGCGCCGTCGTGTTTACGGATTTTAAATCTATATTGCTTCTTTTCTTAAAGCAAAGTTGTAAATACCACACATACGGCAGCTGTGTAGTCACGGACTGCTGCGGGCCTATCGATAATACAATAAAAAAAACTGAAAGAAACCGAGTACGCGTCGTTCAGACTACGCTTAATGAATCCGTTGATTGCTCTAGAATGTACAGAACGCTAAAAGAGATAGCCCAATAGTATTGTCGTTTCGATGAGTGTGTACATACTTGAAAACATCTAAAAACGCTGCAGAAACGCGAATGATCAAAACACGAAGAGATACAGGGTGTTTCAGCGAACACTTTCAAAAATTCTTAAAAATAGGCTCTTCGAGAAAAAAAGAAACCCTCTTCAGAAGGAGATTGCTAGCTGCGGCGGACGCCATATAGTATCAAGGGTGTGCACATTAGTTAGGTGGGTAATTAAACTCTACTAATGAACTTCTAAATTAGCGGAGTTTGGTGGTTGTTGTCAATTGTGATTTTGTGGCCCCAGAGGAGGCGATTTCGTATCAGTTTTTAAAACAACGAAAAAGTCGGTGATTAAAGCCCTGTAGCGTGAGGAAACCTGCCGTTGTTTTCCGCTCAAAAACGAAACTCGGCGCTGAAGGAGCGCTAAAAGTCTTGAGCGAACGCAACGTCGGCTGGTGACGTGTTTCAATGAATGTGGCGGCCAATTCGAAATGTAAGTGCAATTTTCCCTAGCTGGGAAGCCTCAGCAAGCAGCCACAGCCGCGAAAGCCCTCCTCGCCCAGCAAACAAACCTTTCCTT
Organism: Haemaphysalis longicornis; assembly: GCF_048455015.1. Classification (NCBI taxonomy): domain Eukaryota; kingdom Metazoa; phylum Arthropoda; class Arachnida; order Ixodida; family Ixodidae; genus Haemaphysalis; species Haemaphysalis longicornis. Next base: position 56,894 of record NW_027526225.1, on the reverse strand, counting down.
TGTCTGATGCGCTTTCTAACACACAGCGATTATAAACGAACAGCAAATAAACCCAACGAAAAAAAAAGGAACGGATGGTGACGTTTCACATCTTGCACGTCTGGTAGCCGCGTCAGATGTGGTTGAGACAATAAAAAAAGAAAAGCAAAACTGTCGCCAACGCCCACTAGGACTCCCGAAACGGGCGACCGTGTTGTGGGCAATGGCTAGCCTCTTTCTTGCGCCTACCAACGAAACAAAAGATAACGCTAGCCGTGGTATAAGGTGAGCGTTGATCATTGAAAAAATACAAGAGGCGATGTAGTTGATATCAGCTGATTCCCTAGCGTGGGGAATCACCAGAGCCTTTTTGAATTAGGCGACACAGTCACTGCAACACGTCATCAGCGGATGTTGCGTTTGCACTAGACTTCTGGCGCACCATGTGCGCTGCGTTTCGGTTTCATGGGGGGAAAATACTTGATTTTTGCGGGCTGCAGGGCTCTACAGAGTGCATTTTTCTTTGCTTTAAAAACTGGTCCGTTATCGTCGTCTCCGTGGCTACAAACTCGGCATTGGCAATAACCATCACACTTGGCTAATTAAAAAGTTCATTACAGAGTTTTAGTTAATTAACTATGTAATTCGCTTGTTTCTCATAACTGCTGACGTCCGCCGAACCTGATAGCTTGTTCCTTAAGAGAATTCCTATTTTTCTTGAAAAGCCTACCTTCAGGAATTTTTGAAAGTGTTCACTGAAACACCCTGTATATCCTGCACCGTGTGTCCTTCCGCTTCCACGCTTTGCAATCCTTGCAAAAACAAAAAGCGAAAAAAGAACAATGAAAATGATTTTATCACACGCAACAAAAAAATTCAATGTTACGAAGGGAAACAAAAGAGCGTGGTCCAGCGTACAAAAATTTACTTTTTTCGCGCTGCGATGTGCAGCCCACGGAGGAAACAGAATATTGCCACGTAGCCAAGAACGACGCAAAGCTTTTCTGAACGCGGTGAACTAGCGATCTCCTGCACTACAAAAGACTAGAATGAAACACAAACGTCGAAGAAGCAGTCCGCAGTGTGACGTGAACAGATGAACGTCGATAAAGTGAGTTGCGCGGAGTTTGCTATGCATGCATAACTCTTGGAACGTTATTAATTTCAGATCCATGGAAATGCGATTGAGTACATTGTCGGGGAAACAAAAAAATCAAGTTAGCGACAAGGTGGCACCCTTTCCATATCAAACAATATTGCCCGACGGGACGTACGACAAAAAGAGCAAAGGGGCGCTCTGGTTGAAACGGCAGATAAGAAACCGGAATCGGCCACGTGCGGTTACAAAACAAACAAAACGAACCGTAAGGGATAATTTGCGGAAATATGAAAAGTAAAACCACAAGGACGTCCCAAAGCTTTTTTACACGCGAGCCTGAGCGCAAGGTAATGCAAGTTTGCAAACAGGCAATGAAGCACCGCTACAACCTGACTGATATGACACAAATCCGGCTTTAAGTTAGCCTTGTACAATTCTAGGTCCACGATGCTCTCAAAAGGGTACATTGCTTTTTCCATTCTCACACACAGTGCATTTCCACACACTGTCGCACACTTATAATCAAAGCTGAAATCTCCCGTTGCTTGCCTTGGAATGGCGCCCCTCCATTTGTCACACAGCTGCCCGTCTCTCGGTCAAAAGAACAAGCAAACATTTTCTGTGGTATCGTTGTACAAGGAACGACATCCCGGGACGCAACTCATGTTCGACATCGTCGTTGCACTACTTAAGTCGCATCACAAGAGCGCGATATGCACGTTACATTTTTTCCCGCACAAAACAAACACAACTCGTCGCGGCTCCGCCGTTCGAGCCAGCGCAACGCCGCCCGAGGAGTGACCTCAGTGAGAGGGTGGCGCCACCGCGCGGCGGCCAAACGCAGCATATGAAGCTCTCACATTGAGTTACGGAGCAGTTTCGTGACCAGTAAAGCATTGAAGGACTCTGGTATAACGTACTCTTGGCTGCCCCGTGCAGCAGCTCTATGGCGCCAGCTCCCATCTGACCACACTGGAACATTCCCGACCGATGATGACCTCAGGACTGTAATGAGGGCTGCCCAACGGACTGCGTAGTGCTGCACTGGTGTAGTCAACAACTCTGTGGTGAATAGCTATGAACATTGGGACCCAGGTTGGGCCCGCAGGCCTATTGGTATGGGCACACTGCCTTCTGTGGCCCTTGCAGGCTTGGGTCTCCCAGAATATGTATGCTAATAAAGTATTATGATTATATAGTACTAAAGGTTGCTTCCCCGCAAGAAGGCCCTGTGTGCAGGGGTGCACCCTTTACATGCCGCTTGCCTCGTTGTACTGGCGTCACTTCCGTGATGGATATGACGTAGGTTAAATCTTCGTGAATCGCGGAATAAAACGCTTTCGAGTTAAAAAATATAGCCACATATTTACGATAAGTGTTGTATTCTTTTAGGCGAATTACTCCAGCCTGTAAACTTTTGCGTCATGCTTAATTTAATCACGTGTTCTGGTAACATGTCCTGAATGAATGAATGAATGAATGAATGAATGAATGAATGAATGAATGAATGAATGAATGAATGAATGAATGTACATTCCCAAGAATCCACCCTTCGGAGTGGACTAAAGGGAAAATTTCGAATTGTTGGAGTTACGATGGCACTAAGTCGTTGTGACATCTCTCGCTGCAGACTTGGAGCATCCGCTCGTAGTAAAGACATCGTTTGTGGCTGTGTAACAAGGGCCACTGTTATTCTCCGTAATCAAATCTGTTGGAAGGAGGCGTGGACGGGGCTATGCTGTGGCCTCCTACCCTTTGCAAAAAGGCGGACAACACTGAGATTTCAGTGGTGGTAACACTGGTGGTGAACGCGACGACGCCATTACAAAGGAAGCAGGTCGTAGCCATATAGTTTCATACTTTAGTATGAAACTCTATGGTCGTAGCAACGCGTTGCGGTTGCGCGTTTTCGCCCACGGCTTCACGAGTCTGTTGCCCCACGAGTCTGTTGCCTTATCGCCGTAGTCATATTTCTCCCCTAAAGCGGTGTTTTGCGCTACCTTTCGAAGATTAACGCTGGTCAAATCGCTTCCGCTTATCTACCCCGCTGCACAACGGCTCGTCTGGGGCGAGTCGAGACGACGTGCCCTTCTTTTGTCCTATTTCTTCTGTGTTTGTTCCTTCCTCTGAGTTCCTCTCAAGGTCGACTGCCTCTGCTCGCTGCTCCCGCAATTAGCACCGCATTCACAGACGGAAAAATTAAGCGCCGCAAGTACAGAGGCGGTGAATCGCAAACATGACCTCTAGCAGAGACATAAAAATCAGTTTCATTATGCATGCTTTGGTCATTTTCGCGAATAGTTTTGAAAGTTTGAACATACGCAAAGTGAGCGCTCAGCAGAGACCGTTCATAGCCCGTTCATAGCGGCCAGCCGCCGCTACCACGGGGCAAGGGCGCATCGATTAAACACAATTAAAACTCGACAACCAAACAAGGAGGCAGCGCTAAGGCTATTCTTTATTAGCGACAAATCCTACCTTTGCTTGCTGCTGTTTGTCAACACTGACGATGGCGTAACGTCGGACTCCACGCTTACGTATGATCGCTCCTACTCGTAGGACTTTTCAGTGGTCGACCTCGAAGATTAAAAATCCTGAATATGCCGCTCTTCTATCAAAGGAAGGGCGGCAAAGCTATTTTCCCATCCTGCAGTGGGAAACACCACTTCGCGGGACGCGTATGCAATTACGTGGACGGTGGACGGTAGCTACTCCATAGAAACTCTGTGCTCGCAGCCTTTTCGCTTCCTTTCTAATGGCGGCGCAGCGGGCGCACAGTGTTGCCAGAGTGGCTTGCTGCTTTTCCGCCAACGATTTGGCCATTTTGCAAAGGGTCTATTCAGGGTGCGTAAGCCCGGCCGGCACTTAGACATCAGCGATAGCATTCGACCGCCTAAGCCCGCAACTATAGTTCATCTCACAAGCTACCTGCAGCACTGTGGAGGCTACATTGTTATCAATAGTGCGCCCACTCATGAGGGCGCCTAATCCACCGTGAAGGGGGTCCTGAAAGGACACTCCCTTCTCCCCTCTCGGCAAGTGGCACCGCACGGCCCCGGCGCCTTTTGTCGCTTCCTTCGCGGTGAGTTAGGCGCCCTGAGGGGGACAACAATGGGGCTCTTCGATTTACAGTCTCGGACTCACCGCGGACTCCCCGAGAAGCAGTCCGGCATTCGATTTTCCCACGTATCCCTATGGCTTCGGGGAATCCTCGGGCTACCCGCGGACTATCCGCGGTGAGCCCGAGATGGTAAATCGAAGAGCCCCAATGTAGCCTCCACAGTGCTGCAGCTAGCTTCTGAGATGAACTATAGTCGTGCTCGATCTCCTGTGCCCTGCGCTTCTGCAAGTTCCATCAGTCCAGGACACGGGCACACGGGTACGTGCACAGGTATTGGGCGCACAGCCCGATACCAGCGATTTTAAGTAGTCACACAGGACGCCTTCTACTGCACAAACGAATCATCCCGAACGCCAGGCAACGTCGAACCTAGACTTCGCCCCCTCTTCACCTTCAAAAGGCCATCTACGTCTCACCCAATCCCTGAAATTTACATGCACCCGGTGCACCACGGGATCGCCGCCATGCCCGAGCGTCTGCCCTGCACCAGCGTTTCAGAGATGACCGTGAAGTATGCTGTCTTGACGCCGCTGACTACCACCCTACGCGCGCCATCGCCATCGTGGCAATAGATGCTAAAAAAATTCCCTCGCACTTCCCCGAGGGGGAGAGTGTGTAAGTGCGAATGCACGGTTGTTGATTGCGCGATTACGGTGGATATCGTGATCTTGGAGTGGAGAGGAGGCGCCCAACACCCGCAGTCACTGAGCGGAGAGAGGAGGAGGAGAGTAGCGCCCGCCGTTACGGCGAGGGCTACACGAGCGCCCTCACGCGTCGGAATGCGGAGCACCCGCTACGCGAGCGAGAGCTCTCCCGCCCGAAGTGGAGAGGAGGCGCCCAACACCCGCAGTCACTGAGCAGAGAGAGGAGGAGGAGAGTAGCGCGCGCCCATCTCCCCCCGTTGCTAGGGAAGACGAGGAGGAAGACGAGGAGCGCGCGCACCCGCAGCTGTTGCTATGCAGACGACGGCGGCGGACGATTCAGGCTCGCTTAAGAAGTGCATTCGCACTTAAAACAGTTGCATGTTGCATGTGAACCTTCAGCTTACGCTGTCGATAGGGTCATTCAAGTGGAAGTTAAGACGCAGCGCGCGATTGAGGATCTTGCCAATGAGACCCTTGAGAGCGTATCAAAATGGATACGCACAGCTAAGTTGATTTCAACCCCACCAAATGTACTTGCCTCCTGATTTTTTAGGGGAGATCGGGGAGCGCAGGTGAAGCCAACAATCAAGCTGGGTGACACAACATCGCAGCAGGTCACCGAATTAAACTATTGGGAGAGGCATTTGTCACCCATCCGATCCAACTGCAAGGCCGAATTGAAAAACTGTGTAATGATTTCATACATTTTCAAGGTTCCATTCGCTTTTAAACCGAAGACACATCCGGCTCCTGTATGACCACATTATTCTGCCGGCCATCACTTATGCAGCACCGGCACGGTGGGGTGACCGGCAGCGCCAGTTGCTTAAAACGAGGTTCACTCTTTGATGCGCTCTCCACTTTTGTGTGACAGGAGCATACACGACCACCCGTACCGCAGCAGCTGGAGGTTTTGGCCAATTCACTTCCTTTGTCCATCCGTTTGGAATTTAAACGTCTTTTCAACTTATTACACCTTAAAAGAGCCGTTGATTTGCCCAATACACGCGTTGCTCTCACGAAGTCGGACAATCCTCTAGACTGGACGTGCTGCCATCCTCCTCTTCGTTTGGGAATTCCACAAAACAGAACTGCCTCACGACTCTTTACAAGCCCAGGGTTATACACGCACACGGAAGGTTCTTTCACCATGGTCCATGGCATGTGCTGGTGCCGCATTCGCCGTGTTCAGCGCTCCGTTCGTTAAGTGATAGCCCAAGGCCTACGTATTGACCCTTCTACAAGCTCCTATGACCCGGAAGGAGTTTCTCTACATAGTCCATTTATTTACCTTTAAAATATTACGCCCTCGAGCACTGTCTTTATCTATACAGACTGTTTATTCAATTGCTCTCGAAAACCGCCTCAACACCGTGGACACTATTCCCCAAAATTCATAACCACTATAGACCATCGGATTCCTCTATTGCCGTCTTTCTGTTGCACGTTCCTGGACACTCGGGAGTGGGGTAATGAGCTTGCCGACTTTGCTCCCAAAGCTGCGGCGACCATGGGCGAGGAGGTTGGAATGCGTGCTTCAAAGCCAATTGTAAGGGAGAGGATTTTGAGGGCTGGTCGTTTACAGCGACAGCAGCGATGGACACCGGCAATGCTGAGACTGGGCTGTTTCGCTGGGTCCGGCCAGAAGACTCGCCCACATCCATACGAACGTGGCCGTATCCCGCACTACTTCCAGAGGATCGACGTGCGCCCCGGCGACAGCTGTTTTTTGTGGACATCCTGCCTCTTCAGCGCTGCTACTATTTCCGGGAATGCACTAGGACAGCCCTGATTACAACCCGACTTCGCTTGCCACTTGAGCCCCCATTTCAGCGACAAGCTCAGGACTTTGCTTGCGCCGGGTAGATCGTCCTCGAGCTCGCCGAGATATCGACCATGCACATACCGGCCGTCTCATGATCACGAAATGGGCTCTGAAGAGATGTGGGTTGTTTGGGGGTGTAATGACCGTCTTTGATTGTAGGTGCTAATTTGCGACCAATTCTAGTGGAATGTGGGGTGCTGCGCAAGTGTAATCGAGAAGGCGATTCCACCTGGGCCCGCTTACTGGCACAAATGAATCATATCAGGAACGAAATTGCGTCAGAGAGTCGCATAGTTTTTTTGTTTTTTTTTCTCTCACTCTGCATATATTAGAACGCCATCGAGCATCTACACAGCGCCAAATACTGTCGTATCTATAGCGCCGGCATGCTGAGCGGCCTTCAATAACCGCAGTTTTTCCTTCCGTACAAGTTAGGGGGGATGCTTACAAGTTTCTGAAAATGGGAAGGCCAAAGCCTGGTTGGAACTAACTCTGTTATCTAGCTGCTACGGAACTTCGTGGTGTACTCCAAAACCGCACCCGGCACCATTTGTTTGACCAGCGCTCCTGACAGCAACCTGGTTCCGCCCACTAGCCATCGCCACGACTCGGGAGCATCCTGTAGCCCAAGTAGGTGCCTTGGCACCGTAGGGCGGTTTGCATTTCACGTTCGGCGGCTGCCTAGCATCCTTCGGCGAACCTGTCTCCCTTTCCAGACGCCCATTACACACCCTTTCTCCGAGATCTGATTAATTTTCCCCCGCTTCCTACTCATTCTTGCGAGATACCAAGCTTAAGTTATGCTCCATAGCTCGCGCCACATCAACCTTTTTCGTAAGATTATGTGCACCTAACGATTTTTTGTACCTCCAGTAGTCTAGCAAACAGAAATCCAAGGCTTTCGCACGAAAACTATCCTGTAGCTAACGATTTTTTGTACCTCACTATAGCAAACAGGAGTCTGGTTTTCGCACTAAAACAAACCACCGTGTAGCTAACGATTTTTTAAACGCGAATGCATTTATTAGCCGGGGGTTGTCTTGCTCCGTTGGCCGGCGTGCGCCTGCATTCCTCCAGCGCGAGCGCACGTGAGCGCGCGCCTCGTAGTTCTGCCTTCGTCGTCGTGGTAAATGCGAATGCATTTCTTAGTCGGGGGTTGTCGTGCTCCGTCGGCGTGCGCCCGCAGGTGGTATCTCTCCGCCGAGCCGGTGGTGTGGACGTGTTCGTCAAGCGCTACTTCCCCTTCAGCGAAGAACTGCGACAACAACGACAGGCGTCACTCCTCGTCCTCGATCGCAGTGTCTGCCCGAGTGCTACTACTGTGGCTGATGACGCCGTCAACGAGTACTACTTTGCTCGGAGCGGCAAGGACGGCGAGTACTGCGGTGTTAGTCTCGTGTCTAACGTGTATGGGAACTTGATATCGCACGCCGTTGCCACGTCTCCCGTTCGAGACACGTCTCCGTACAAGGACTTGTACACCCTTGCCTACACCGGAGACGGAGTCTTTGTGGTCACCGTGTACCTCGCGCCCAACCTCGCTCGAGACGCCGTCGCCGCGCAGCTGGACGCGGCTATGGAAAGTGTGCGCGTGTGCTCCAAACCCCATAGTCTTGGTTGGCGACTTCAACGTTGACGTGCGCAAGAAGAGTGGCGAGTGGCTGGTCGAGTACATGCAGACCAGGCACTCTATGCATTGTCTCTCTGCCGGCTTCGACACGTGCCCCACTACCATTCACGGGAGTTGCATTGATCTGGTCTTTACGCGAAACTGTGACGCGCGTATGCTTCTCAAAGACCCTTTGACCGTGCACTTTAGCCACCACAAGGCAGTGATTGTGGCCGTCAGGTACAACGATAACACAAACAGGTGCTGATGAATAAATGGTTACGTTCACTCTCGTCATTAATTACGCCATTACTCGCAACACACTCATCGGTGCACCGAATGCATTCGCATTTCTGCACGATTCCCTTCGGGGAGGTGCGGGGGTAATTTTTTGTACTCTAGCGAACAGAAATCCAAGGCTTTTGCACTAAAACAAAACAGAGATCTAAGACATTCGCCTTGAAACAAATTGTTTAGCTAATGATTTTTTGTATCCAAAGCACTCTAGCAGAGATCTACGTCCACCCTAAAACAAACCATTACGAGACCATCCTTCGTTAACTTACAATGCGGTACTCTGGTTTGCCAGATAGCTTTTAAGGTTCAAATTTTAACAAGAAAACCAGATTTCCACCAAAGTATTTCACCAAATGAATTCTCGTTACTCATCCTGATGGCGAGGTATGGGCGCGCTTTTGTTCAGAACGGGACTTTTAACCCATCTAGTACACGGTGACCGCCACCTCAGAAGTAGCAAAGGGTGGCCCCCATTCCAGTACAGCGTGGACACCCGCAGAAAACCTGAAAACCTTCCTGATAGCACAAGACTCGTAAAAGGAGTCAATGCTTTTACACTCAACAAAAATGCTTACGTGTCGAAGTTTTCTTTCCAACTTAATTCAATTCAACATTCAGCTTGACTCAACCCTGTTTCAGCGCTCCAACCAGGGTCAAAGCAACGATGGCCGACGACTCCACCAGAGAGAAATGACTCAGCCGTACCCACTCCCCTCCGCTTCACTTTTTTTATTCAATCTTCTCAACAAGACCGTGCTCGATCAAATCGCTTCGGAAAGGGATGTCATTTACAAGAAACGTAAAAAGTCGCTGTACAAAAGAGAGAAGGAAAGTAGGTAATGAGGAGATGGCGGCCGCAAGAAGCAAGCCTCCTTCGCTGCCGTCTCAATCCGCCGCCAACTTCGTTGCGCAAAGCACCCCGCCGCGCCTCCCACCCCCGCCCACCCCTCGACGACACACCACCCTCTTGTGCGCACCTCTACACATCACACAGCGGCAAAAACTGACTGAACACTGAACAAACTGACGTGGTGCTGGTTCGCAGAGGGAAAAGAAATCCCCACGGGAATCTTCACCCCAGAGAAAGGCGGGAAAAGTGCCACAGTTAAAAATTTCAACGCAGCCAAGCTTGCGCAACAGAAATATGTTCAGGTCGTGTCACAAACTTTTTTTACAACTGTAGGGACATCGCGATTGCCTTTTTGTGGTTTTGCTGATGGAGCAAATAGATACAATAAAACGATAAAATCAACATCACATCACACTGCGTTCTCAACTGGCTCGCTGCGAAACGCTATTTCAGTAAAAAAAAAAAAAAAATTACTTGACAATAGCATACAGAAAGAGTCTTTGGGAACAGCACTCAACGAAGAAGATCGTGCCAACTGCGGGACAAAAATCTCGATTTTTTTTCTTTCTTTTTGTGTTCCGATGGCTTGCCAGAGGTTCCTGGCAAGGAATGAACAACCCCGGAACAACAAAAGTTTCACAGTGTGTACAAAGGTGCATCCCAAGATCAGCCACTCTGGTTTTCACAACACAAGAAACAGCTTCTCCAACCCTCCGCAAAAAAAAAACCACGGTATCTGGCCTGTTTTTCTTCTCTCACTTGGGAAAAGCCGCCATGGACAGACGTGAGGAAACAGAGAACATGGCACATAGGGGCTGCGCAATGAAAGAATAACCCTAGGTAATGTCCGCCCTTTAAAACAAAAACAAAAACACAAAACAAAGGAGGGGAGGAGGAAACGGGCACTTTCGTTTCAGCACTTTCTTGCGGGACAGAAAAAAAACCCACCACGCTTGCACGCAACCGGAGCCACCCACGAAAAAACAAAAACAAACGTTTGTCCCCGCAAACATTGTCACCACGCTTGCAGAAAACTGGACACACAGAAACAAGACCGGCACACGCAAGCAAGAGTCATCATTCTTTTTCCCATCTTTCTCTACCGTCAACCACAGCACGGGCGGGTCTTTCAAAGGTGCGACGACACGCCGCCATTTTCGAATAGGAAGAAGGAAAAAAAAGACAGGAATGAAACACACCCCAAATGACTCATGTTAAAAAAAAACTGCAAGAAAGAGTCCCAGCTCCCTCGACTCACTAGCGCAAACAAGAAAGAAGAGCGCACAGGGACAGAGGGATCCCCTTCATCACATAAACACCTTCCCGGGCGAGGGAAGCAAATGAAGTGGAAAGGAGAAAGTCTCGACAAAGAACCGGTCCAAGAGCGGAACAACGGGGCGGCGGCGGGGGTCGGCGAGGCAGGAGGGACGACGAGCGGCAGATGCGTCAGTTGCCGTCGTCGGATTCGGAGTCGGAGGACGAGGTGGACGACGAGCTGCAGCCGTTGCCGACGAGCACGGGAGCGATCGCCGCCGCAAAGGCCGGCCCGACCATCGCCTTGCGCGGACTCCACAGGCTCGCTCCACGATCCGGCAGCACGCTGGTACGCTGCATGCCGTTGCGCTGCTGCTGCTGCTGCTTCTCCTGGTGCTGCACAGGCAAGAAAGCACGCGCACTCTCAACACCAGGGTTACTCACTACACCACCGTAATTACACGCATACTCCCCGCACTTTTTTTTCCGGAAAAATCAGCTTACTCTCAACACCATGGTCACTCAATACACCAGCGTAATTACTCGTGTAATCCTCGCAATTTTTTTTTTCCGGAAATCAGCGTGAAGTCGGGGGATGTGATATTTTTGCAGGGGGAAAAATGTCGGGCGATAAAAATGCACTTAAATAAGATTTGAATAGGTATTCACAACCAAGAGATTTCCAAGAAGGACTTGCCTTCGTAATATAAGTACAAGGTTGTACTTAGGCACAAAGCACAAAACTTTATTCATTGTGGCCAGCCATCACCCAACTTCACCATCCCGCGTTTGGTAGTGGGGGACCGAAGTGGGAATAATCCGAGTCAGTGCTGCTAACATCACTGATTTGCCCCATCGACACCTCCAGATTCCACGTCGGCACCAGAAGCCTCGTCTCCATCCCACACAAAGTGGTCTTCAGTCGCATCCAGGGCATTCGATAAGTCCATCTTCTTTGAAGCTCTTGTCAACAACATCTGCGGCAGCCATTCCCACCCCGCTTCCGATATCCAGCCGCACAGCTTTGCCACTGACAGTCTCATTATCTTGACGAATGGCAACAGAGTGTGCTCACAATCAATTCTGCGCACAACCTTCCAATGTTATCTTTGAACCGCTTGTTCAAAGACGCGTCCAAAGGATGGAGCATGGAAGTAAGCCACCTGGAACGACAGCAGCTCAGCGCACAGCTTCTTTAAACTGGCACGCCTTGTTGGTCACCTTCAGTTCCTCATGCTGCCATCTCCAGTAGCACAGGCTGAACTTGTAGACACCGAAGGGCCTGCCTGTGGCCGAACTGCCATACTCTGTAGCGTATTCGATAGCTTTCGGCTTCAAAGCAGCTGTATAACTAGTGTACCACCCCATGGCGAAGCGGCACCGAAACCAACACAAAACAGTGTCAAAAACTCTAAATGTCGGAAAGCGAGTTCTCGACTTCTGCTTCTCCAATGAACGGATGACCGCGGAGGAGCCTCAGACCGAGGGCTGCGCGAACGCTGCCTAGTAGAGTGCACGTGAAACCGGCCCAACGACAGTGTTAGTAGCGTCTGAGAGAAGGCGCTATGTCGCCATGCTCCTGGCACGCCTGGATACACCGCGCTCTCCACCAATTGGAATGGTGGCGAGCACATGAGTCATGCGGGTTTCGTGAGCAGGCGACTTTCGCCGTTGCAATTTTGGGAGTGCAAGGATTATACGAGGAAACAAAGAATCCACGTTTTGGCCCCTCACATAAGAGGGGTGAGCAGTACGCAATGCGAGGATTACGCGAGTAAATACGGTACACCAGCTGCGAAACTCCCCATGGCACTATGCAGCAAAAACCAGCCCGCTGTTAGCTCCCCTGCGCTGGGGGCAAACAGGGGGAAGGTTGACTGGCCTGCCATCTGTCGACAGAAAGTTGGAGTAGTACTCAAGACCTTGCAATCGGTACCATAGGTTACAAAGAAAAGAACTGAAGACGGCAGCGAGCACAACCGAATTTAATGTTTCCAATTTGAGAAGAATGCTTTTATTTATTAAGTTTTGTCATTAAGTATATGTTCGACAAACTTTAGTTTCTGGTTCCTAGGTGCTGCGACAATACACTTGCCCCTCATCTTGAACGAGTGCGACACATTTTGGACAATTTATTCATCGACAACTCGCTTAAAGGACCCACACACCGTGCTTGGAAAGCACTACGGAACAGAGCGTTAGAAGAAACAATGCCAAATGTAGAAAACCTACGCACTGAAATATGTTTATGTACACCTGATTCCGACCAGGGCACTTCAAAGCAGCCACTCGAGTGGAACTTCATGGACGCGTGCCACTTTACAACCAGCTGCAAAACTGCAGCTTGCACTAGAGCCAGCCTACAGGCAACGAAAATCCAAATTCACAGCCAGCGTCAGACTGAGAAAAGTTTCATCACGCGAGATTTGGGACGACGACATTCCGGTTGTGTAGCCGCGAGACATCACATCACAGCTGAATATTTGTAACTGAAATTCACGAAACGAATCGCAGCACACCCTGTATCAAGCAGACTTGAAGACCCCGCATTCAAATAATCTTTAAACACTTAATTTTCCTGAATTACTGTAATTATTGCGCATTCTGAGAGCCACAGAAATACGCAAGAATAAAAAAGAAAAAGAAAAGAAAGCGGGAAAGCAGCTAACCTCAAGCATTTACTCTCCAAATTTAGTGACCGCTGAAATTGAACATGCTCCCTCACAATGGTGGTGTCTTGCAAAGCTTACCAACATTCGAAAAATGTGCACCCCGGAGTTCCGGCTGTCACTCAACCTAAAACCGGCCTCTACATTTTTTTATGCCTTTAAAAATACACCGGACCTCTCCAGCTTTAACAAGCAACCATTCAGCAGCCACATACAAGAACAGCCACCTGCGGTGAGCACGATTTCACACTGCCCTCTCTACAAAGCTGCCTCCCCTTTGCACAACCTGCATCAAAGCCGCACGTGCACTGACATAAGTAACTACACCTCTTAAAACTTCAAATAAACACGGGAAATTTACGCCCGTAGAGGACAGCACAGTGCAGGTGAAATATACTCTCCTCGCGGCTAGGCCTAGCTCGAATGGTGCTCGAGGTTCCTTCTCCATCCCTAAACCGCTGTTTCTCACACCTTCTACATTGCCACACAAAGCTGCCAAAAACCATCACGACTGTTCCATTTACTCCATCAACTACACGTGCGGTACCGCGGAAAAAGTGAGCAGCCTCTCCCATCCCTGTTTTAGTAGACGATCGGAACGGCCGGAACAAGGCCGGAGCACGGCCGAAACAACTGTGTCACAAAAGAGATGGCAAGCAGGCTTGTACAAGAGCACTCACCAGCTTGGCGAGGTACTGGAACTCGCGGAGCTCGTCCTCCGTGAGGGGCGCGTAGGCGTCGTCATCCGAGCCCTCTTCCTTCCAGCCCATCTCACGCAGAAGCCTGCACAGAGGAAGAACACGTGGTACATTCGCGACGCTCGACCCAGGACGGCTCCGGGTTTGTCCCGGGCGACACCAGTGCGGGCACGCTAAGGCAGCCAACCTTGCATGTTGTTGCACCAAGAGGCCTGACATTTCATTGAGAAAACACTGGCTGCGCATTTGGGGTGGCCCCCTAGGGGGGAAAAAAGTGGTGTTCCTCTGCAGGCGTTCTGAAAAGGCTTTTAAACACCAATATTGGCAACATTGTTGGCCCGAGCCATTTTGGCAGCAAATTTTTGAGTTGCAAGAAGTTCACCTTTGAGAATGCAAGTCAGAATACAACGACATCCTTCAGGAACATCAAAATTTGCCTTCTGCATTTGTTTTGTTAGCAAAACCTCGTTTGACACCCCGACAGACGGTGCACTTGCGCATGCCCTTTGACGGGCTGCTAAATGTAAATGAAATGGTGCCTTCTCTGGCTCTCAAACCTCTTCAGAAAATAAATCTATCCAGTAAAGTTTGTTTCAAAATGAGCTGAGCATAAGGGCAATCATGAAAAAAACACCAAACTGCAATATGCATAGCACGCAAAAGTAAATTCGCATTATTGCAACAAACGTGTGCAACTGACCCTTCATAGGTTTATAGGTTTTTTTTTCAAACCCGGCGATTTTTTTTGTGTGTGAATTTATTCTCACAGCTTTAGGTTTTAAGTCCTACTCACTGCGAGAAAGGACAGCTGCAGCCGCCTTGGTATGACCAGCGTGACACGAATGAAACTTTCCAAGTGAGGCTGTCAGAAGTCAGACTGGCCAGCAAAAGCCTTCACATGAATACAGGCCGAAGGGCGCTGGTTTTTAATGCATTCCCAACACAGTGGTTAGTTATTAGTCCACATATCTCTGGCCTCCCCTCAAAAATTCCCAACAAAATGGATTGCACGTTAAGGTGGACACTGTTTCACTTAATACATCCCTCTCCCCTAAAAAAGAGGGGGGGCAATACCGTATTTTCGCGCAGATAACCCACCCCAAAAATGTGAAAATTTCAGGGGTGAAGTAGAGGTGCGGATTATATGTGAAGTATTTCCTTTGGTGCAGTTTCACCGCAATGCGCATTAGGCTGTGATGCCGCTACAGCAGTAATAGCGACTAAGCCACTGTTATCCCAGAGACAGAGCTTATTTTGCACACATGTACAGCTGAAGAATATACCAACCTGAAAAAAAAAAAAAAAAATGTATGCGGCAAGTCATCTAGTTACGCAGTCAGCTAGGCAAGTTCTTTTGCATAAACAATTGTGTAATGTTGCTTGAGCAGTAGCTTTGGTCCATCCTTTTAGTATAAAATATGCGGGCAATATGCAGGGACATATACTTTTTATTCGTCGACGGAAAATGGGTGCACGGGCTATATGCAGGGGCGGGTTATACGTGCGAAAACACGACATGTGGTTTGAAAAGTTCAACTTTTGCACCCACCGCACATTGTTGCACAAGAGACCCAACTTGGTTAACCATGCAAGAATTAGCGTGTGCTGCATTACGGATCCTAATGTACCTTGGAATCAACTTTCAAAGGCCCAACACAACCGTGTTAGAAGGGGACCAGATAACGGGTGTCCCACCGGCATACACTGTCATGGGTATTTGGGGAGGTAGCAGCTGTCTTCACACCAAACGGCATCTGGCAGCACCTTTTCTAAGTTGTCACAAAGAGCACGACAAAGAAATTGGTGATAACAGACAGCATGACCAGCGGCTACCTCTTTCCCCCCTTTTATACTCGTAGCTTATACAGTCCAACCCGCGTATAACAATATATTGGATATAACAATGAACAGCCATGGCACCATCAACTCTGCTATATGTTATACCGTAAAATAAACCGCTTATAACAATGTTCATTCTCCTTATGAATGTTCACAACAGTTGAGCTCGACGGTACGAGCCTACAAAAAGCGCAGTATTTGGAGATCTGCGAGAGATCGTGGGTGCATTGTGTGTGACAAAGCGTGAGTATGAAATAAGTTGCGGCCTCTTCCCAACACCAAGAAAAAGCTGGTGCCTTTTATGTAGCCATGCCATCGCTGAAGGAAGAGAGCTCGCCCCTCTTATCTCCTGCTGTCAGCTGGCCCAGGCAGTAAGGGAGGCAAGGGGGCAGCTCTTCCAACACTGTCCAGATTACAATAAAGCTACAGTGGGGTGAAGGCCACTGTTGATTACCAATGCCAAAAAAGGCAGAAAACAATGGAACACGCAACCTGCCAATTGTTTTAAAAGAAAGAAAAGTTCAAGGATTGGACGCGGAGACCTCCTCCTAGTGAAGGATAATTGCCTTCCCCAGAGGCCCCATGGAGTTGGTTAGCACATGCATGGCTAAGTCTTAGTGGTCGGCCGTGCAGTTACATTTCTGTTTTGTAAATACTGGGTGAAAACCCCTAAATGCGTACAAAATACTTTTTCTGTCCGACCCGTTATAAAGACTACTGGTTATAACTATGGCTTCTTTGTGGCACTTCAATACTGTCATAAGTGGGTTAGACTGTACACCCGCCTTATAGGCGCTCGCTGAACAAGGCTTTCGCGTGAAAGCCGAAACGCCTTCTTTACCTTTTTAATAAGCCTTTGGTAGGGGAACCAACATTTTTACACTACGTCTTTACTCCCTTTGTGCACACCTGAAAGAAATGCTGAGCGTGTGCGTGGTGAAGGACGTTGCTCTTAATTGTCAAGAACTACAAACTCCAGTAACAAAGATAACTCAAAATGTGCGAGGATGCAGCAGTAGTTGTGTTTTTGGTGTGGCCACCATGCCCCAGCTGGGCAGGTACGGGACCATGAACAATTTGGGGCGAAACGCAACAGCCGTAAGGCAGGCAAGCGTGCATTTCTGGACTAAGAACAGCGGCTTTGCAGACACCACCCCATGCAAGAGACACACAGAGTCTACACAGCCTGCAACGACAAGTGCATGAAAACTGTGGCATCAAGCAATCGCCCTTCAGTGCAACAAATAAGCCTAAACAGGCCACACCTTGTAGTGCCAATCCGTGTAGTTAGACGATTCTAACCCGCACCCTTTTCCCCCAAAGTTGCCCTTCAAATTTGGTGCACGTTAGTGTGGCACAAAACTGAAACCGGCTTCACAAACTCCTCCCAAAATCCGACGCAATCCAACCCAGACAATCCATCAACATTACGCTAGTAAATTTTGGCATACTTATTTTAGAGCGGAATACCTCTGTAGCAAATGTTTATTTTTAAATTGTTTCTTTTTTTTTCCAGATTTTCATGAGTAAACTTACATGCGCGCTACAATCAGGGGCGCATTAGAATCATGCGAATACGGGTAGCTGCTTGATGGTCAGCTCACATCAGGTAGCACACAGGCCAGGTCATGCATGAACAGGTGCTATTTTACACAGAGCCAGCCCTGAAATAACCTACAAACTGCATTCAAATGCGCCGTTTCAAAAACAGCTGTTTGTCTCAGCAGGTAGACCGTGTGGATTGAAAATTTTCTTTTGACAAACCACCGTGCGGTGTTGAGATTTGAATCAGCAAGCAAGCGTACCGTGCTCCCCTTTCAAACATGCACCACTTTCCGTGGACCCATACTGCACACCATACTGGGCCTCAATTAAAAATGAATGACTCAGAACTAACCAGCATCGACTACACTAACCAAGTAAGCCTGAGACCCTCTTCATCTTTCGGGTGTAAGCAAACAACTTGTACTTCAAACATGCGATCAAAATCAAAAGCAAACTACGTCTTGACTACCCATGGGCAGTTCCAATTCCGCATTCCATGTCCACCCGATATCAAAGAAGAGAACCCCTAAGCTTGGGGACAACTTGAAAACGACAACAAAAATTGACCCTGCGCCCTACCACAGCAACCAGCTGTTCCTCCGGGCGGCGCAATAAGTGTGCAACCACGAGTATTTTGAACAGGATGAGAGTCTTTCAGGGATTTTTTGGACTTCATCTGCTTATGAACAACTGCAGCAACAACCAAACAAACAACGTGAGGAAAAGCAGGCGATGCCATCCATCAAGTGGCATTTAGTCACTTCGGGGGAGCGATACACTATATGAGCTATTGCCGTGCTTAATTTAAGTTGTTGTACCTGATACAGTTGAACCTCGTTATAAGAGACGTGGATGTAAAAGACAACCGGGTATAGTAGACACCATTCACGCACATGGTTGGCCGGTCCATCTTTCCCATTACCCTGACCTCTTATAACAGACATCAAATGTAGAAAGTAGTTGGTTATAAAGGATAAGTTATCCTTGAATTTTGGTTAAAAATCTCACTTGTAACAGACAGTGCCACCAGTAGCGAATTGTTGTTGCAACAAGAGTCGCTAACTGCAGTTGCATCCGGTGTAAAAACAACGGGGGCAACAACAGACGCATGCAGTCGCTATTTATTATAACTTTTAGCAAATGCAGACTGGTTCATTCAGCTATGTACAGTTGAACCCCTTTATAAGAGACACGTATCGGGGAGCAGTTTCTGTCTCTTATACGAGATGTCTCTTATAAGCAGGGAACCATGTTTTCACTTTCTAATCAGACCCTAGTTCAATGTGGGCACCAAAGAACGCTCAGCATGTTGCAAAAGGCTCATTCTAATTTATGTTTGGCCCCCAGAATTTGTGAAACAGTTCTGAATCTTTGTTTGCTTCATGACTGTATTTACACTGTTTTTTTACAACCGATTCTACAAGCTTTTTTTACCTTTCACTGTTTGTGGAAGATGAATCGTGGATGTTGAGTTCACAAGCCTGATGAATAACCAGAGCGCACAGCTTCTTCCACTGTGTGCTCAGGCTATTCATTACGCTAGCAGGACCCAACATCTGCGATGCTTCTTGATCGGGAGCTACGCGAGTGGGAGAGCCCGCATGTGCGGTTGCACTCCGTCCAATGGATGGCAGCAAGCTTCAACCACTTCTGTAAGTTGCATTTCCATTGGCAGGGCTTCTCATCGTCATTTCATAGTTGACTGTGTGTTTGCTAAGTTATAATAAATAGCGACTGCAGGCGTCTGTCGTCCACCTGTGTTTCCACAATGGAAGCAACTGCAATTAGTGACTGGTGGCACTGCATCTGAAGTTAAGGGGGGACGCGGCTTTCAACTTCGGAAAAATGACCAAAACATCGTTTTTTTGAAACCCACATATTCGGCTTCTATGTTTCCTATTCTATGCGTCTGCAAAGTTTTTAGGCTGAAAAGCGTCGCAAAGTGGCATAAAAAAATACTTTTGTCAGGCGCGGTGACAAACTATCAGCGCAAAAGGGCGAAAAAACGGCAATTTTCGGAGCGCTCTATCTCCGCAACAGTGCCACCGGGCGCGGCCATTTTGATATGGTTAGATCGGCCGAGCGATCGTCTTTCCGGTTCCGCTCGTCTCTTTTATCTTCATTCATTCACAAACGCACAAACGGCAGAAAAGAAACGACGCACAAACGAAGCTAGAAATAGATGCTGAAGCGCTATTGGTCCTCCGGTCGGGGCGCAGAACAACGACCCTCCTGATTGGATGTCACGGGCGCAACGCAAGATGGCGGCCGCCTGAGCTGCGTAGCGAGCGGTTCGAGTTCATTTTCGCCGCTTCGCTCGGCCGAGTTTCTGTTCAATCTATGGTATTCAACACGGACGATATCGCGGTGGGAATGCCGGAGATAACGAGCCAGATTACGGGAAGTTGTGTGGCTCGAAAGGAGGAGGTCATCGAACGCTTCGTGGTGCGCGTGACTCTACCGTCGCCAGACCCCGGAGGGTGACGCGGAGTGCGCGCTTGCGATAGCGGTTCGTGAAGTGAACTTTTAGTCGGGTTTGCGATGTTTACACGCTTAGTTATTGCTGTGTTTTGACTGTGGGCTCGCTAGCCTTGAGAAAGAAACGGTCGACGCGTCAAACGCTGCGGCGCGCACGGCATAGCCGACGCGCATTGGAGCAGCAACATGACTGGGCAACCGGTTACGATTGAACGCCAGTAGTTGTAATTAATGCCTGCGACGTTGGATTTAATCTTAAAAGCGACCTGACCAGCCATATCAGGTATAATCAAAGTTCGATATGTCGCGGTAAGCGTGCGCTGCAATGCGCGCGAGCCATATCGCCTTTCTTGCGCAACGTTTCCCGTGCACTTGTAATTTTCATGCAAACAGGTTTGAGTTAGTAATATAGGAATAAAAATATGTTCTCTGCATTAAAAATGTACGTTACTGTCGCAGCATTTAACAGTGATTTTTTAGTGAAATTATTGATACCATTGCTTAGGGCATACTGGCTTTGCTGCGAGAAATATTGGATGCCTTGAATGTCAAAAGTAGTAAAAAAATATGCTCTTGCATTGAAGTTGGGAGTTATGCAGAATACTCTACGAAGCTTCAAAGTAGCTCATTTGCATCCTTGTGGTATGCAAACTTTTGGCAATGAACACCTGCACGTATGAGTACTAAGTTGCTGTGCCAGGCAAGATGATAAAACATAAAAAAAAGCCAAAAATGTTCAAATTTAAGTAAAAAAAATGCTTAACTTGTTGCCATGGTGACAACACTGCAAAAGGAGGCTGTTCAGTGTGATACAGCCAACCAGCTAACCTACTTTGCATTGAAAGCCCATTGAAACCCATCTCCCCCTTCGTTTGGTCTGCAAAGTGGGGTATGTACTCTTCACAGAGGAGCTGAAAATGATGTTTTCTGGAAAGAGAAAGGCTGTAAAAGGCACTCCAATTTCAAGGAAAGGCATTCCAGAAGCCCCATGTTCAAAAGGACATGAAAGGCTACAACCGTGACGACTTTTGATAAGTGAAACCTATGTTGCAACTTCGGAAGCCGTTTTCTCAAAACAGTTTTTTTTGCCACCTGTGTCGCTTGTACCAGGGATTTCTTTGTGACCGCTGGGTCTATTTTAATTCCGTTTCTTGCATTACATTCCTTGATGAACAGTTCAGGTCGTGACACTCTTGGTTTTCCAGATTTGTTTTTTGTGATTTTTTAATTCAAATAATCGTTCACAGTCAATATGCCTATTGCACATTAACCTCTAAAAAAATGAAAACTAAAAAACATTGTGTTGTAAAAAAAAATTCTAAAACTGTCACGACCTCGTCCATTCATTTGGGAATGCAAAGCACTTCGAACAAGTTTTCTATCATGTTTTATAGGCCGCTCAAGCTCGGTACAAGCGGAACAGAAAGAAAATTTAATACATAAAAAAGTTTTCAAAATATTAGTTTGAAATTTTTATGGTGTTATCACGGAAGCATTTCCAGTTGCTGTGCCAATTTTCATCAAAATCCACAAAGAAATAAAAAAGTTGATTTTGAAAGCCACGTCCCCCCTTAAAATGTCTGTTACAGTAGAATCTCGATGATACGAATCTCGCGGGACCGTGAAAAATATTCGTATCATCCGAAATTCGTATGAACCAACACAGACCAAAAAATTGAGCGCTGAAAAAAGTTTTCGTTTATTTCTTTTCTTACTTTCGCGTGAACAAATCCGTGAATTTTTCTGCTTTTTTTAAGGGGGGACGTGGCTTTCAAAATCAACTTTTTTATTTCTTTGTGGATTTTGATGAAAATTGGCACAGCAACTGGAAATGCTTCTGTGATAACACCATAAAAATTTCAAAGTAATATTTCGAAAACTTTTTTATGTATGAAATTTTCTTTCTGTTCCGCTTGTACCGAGCTTGAGCGGCTTATAAAACACGATAGAAAACTTGTTCGAAGTGCTTTGCATTCCCAAATGAATGGACGAGGTCGTGACAGTTTTAGAATTTTTTTTTTACAACACAATGTTTTTTAGTTTTCATTTTTTTAGAGGTTAATGTGCAACAGGCATGTCAACTGTGAACGATTATTTGAATAAAAAAATCACAAAAAACAAATCTGGAAAACTAAAAGTGTCACGACCTGAACAGTTCATCAAGGAATGTAATGCAAGAAACGGAATCAAAATAGACCCAGCAGTCACGAAGAAATCCCTGGGACAAGCGACACAGGTGGCAAAAAAAACTGTTTTGAGAAAACGGCTTCCGAAGTTGCAACATAGGTTTCACATATCAAAAGTCGTCACGGTTGTAGCCTTTCATGTCCTTTTGAACATGGGGCTTCTGGAAGGCCTTGCCTTGAAATTGGAGTGCCTTTGCAGCCTTTCTCTTTCCAGAAAACATCATTTTCAGCTCCTCCGTGAAGAGTACATACCCCCCTTTGCAAACCAAACGGAGGGGAGATGGGTTTCAATGGGCTTTCAATGCAAAGTAGGTTAGTTGGTTGGCTGTATCGCACTGGACAACCTCCTTTTGCAGTGTTGTCACCATGGCAACAAGTTAAGCATTTTTTTAACTTAAATTTGAACATTCTTGGCTTTTTTTTCATGTTTTATCTTGCCTGGCACAGCAACTTAGTACTCATAGTGCAGGTGTTCATTGCCAAAAGTTTGCATACCACAAGGTTGAAAATGAGCTACTTTGAAGCTTGGTAGAGTATTCTGCATAACTCCCAACTTCAATGCAAGAGCATATTTTTTTTACTACTTTTGACATTCAAGGCATCCAATATTTCTCGCAGCACAGCCAGTATGCCCTGAGCAATGGTATCAATAATTTCCCTAAAAAAATCACTGTAAATGCTGCCACAGTAACGTACATTTTTAACGCAGAGAGCATATTTTATTCCTATATTACTAACTCAAACCTGTTTGCATGAAAATTACAAGTGCACGGGAAACATTGCGCAAGAAAGGCGATATGGCTCGCGCGCATCGCAGCGCACGCTTACCGCGACATATCGAGCTTTGATTATACCTGATATGGCTGGTCAGGTCGCTTTTAAGATTAAAACTAACGTCGCAGGCATTAATTACAACTACTGGCGTTCAATCGTAACCGGTTGCCCAGTCATGTTGCTGCTCCAATGCGCGTCGGCTATGCCGTGCGCGCCGCAGCGTTTGACGCGTCGACCGTTTCTTTCTCAAGGCTAGCGAGCCCACAGTCAAAACACAGCAATAACTAAGCGTGTAAACATCGGAAATCCGACTAAAAGTTCACTTCACGAACCGCTATCGCAAGCGCGCACACCGCGTCACCCTCCGGGGTCTGGCGACGGTAGAGTCACGCGCACCACGAAGCGTTCGATGACCTCCGCCTTTCGAGCCACACAACTTCCCGTAATCTGGCTAGTTATCTCTGGCATTCCCATCTCGATAACGTCCGTGTTGAATACCACAGATTGAACAGAAACTCGGCCGAGCGAAGCGGCGAAAATGAACTCAATCCGCTCACTAGCAGCTCAGGCGGCCGCCATCTTGCGTTGTGCCCGCGACATCCAATCAGGAGGGTCGTCGTTCTGCGCCCCGACCGGAGGACCAATAGCGCTTCAGCATCTATTTCTAGCTTCGTTTGTGCGTCGTTTCTTTTCTGCCGTTTGTGCGTTTGTGAATGAACGAAGATAAAAGAGACGAGCGGAACCGGAAAAACAATCGCTCGGCCGATCTAACCATATCAAAATGGCCGCGCCCGGTGGCACCATTGCGGAGATAGAGCGCTCCGAAAATTGCCGTTTTTTCGCCCTTTTGCGCTGATAGTTTGTCACCGCACCTGACAAAAGTATTTTTTTATGCCACTTTGCGACGCTTTTCAGCGTAAAAACTTTGCAGACGCACAGAATAGGAAACATAGAAGCCGAATATGCGGGTTTCAAAAAAACGATGTTTTGGTCATTTTTCCGAAGTTGAAAGCCGCGTCCCCCCTTAAACCCCCACGTCACAAAGCAGTCCTTTCTGGAGCGCGTAACGCTTCGCCTAGATTCGCGCTTGTCTCCTCACTCCCGGTGTCCAAGCTCGCTACACGCCGCAACAGTCAAGCGTGAACCGCATGGTGCGTTTTTGCACGCGATTCGCACGCCTCGGCTTTGCGCGCGCTGTATTTTCACGGCCGCATTCACGATTTCGCGCCCGCGGTATCTCCTACCTCGGTCAGAAAAAGACGCTGACGACTTACGAAACGCTCGAGACAACCCGCTGGCTCCGCCCGAGATGTTTAGGCTTAGCATTCCGGCAGATATTTTATGGGCGCTTTCACTAGCGGCGTGGATGGTGTTTTATAGTACCGTTTTCGCCAACGTTATCAGCTCCTTTACTGCACAAGAAACTTCGTGTCTGCCTTGAGCGGCATTTTAAAGAGCGGCTAGAAGCAGTCGCTCAAGCGGCCGTGCCACTTCGCGGCCGAAGCCGCCGCCATGTTGCCGCCGCCGGCCGCGGCGCGCGCAGCGTGCGAGAGGTTTCGCGGCGCGCATGGGGCGTGCGGGGCGCGTTTTCGCGATCAGAAAACAACAGCCCAGCCGTTTCTGGAGAAAAAGGAGTGACAAATGGGGAGAGAGAGCCGTCACTTGCTTGTTCGGCAGTCGGGCGCCTGGCTGGCTCGTTCGTATCATCCGCCGGGCCGCGCAGGTCCGTTCGTAACAGCCGAAATTTTTCCCATTGCAAACAATGCAATTTTGCCGGGATTTTTCAGAAATTCGTATCATCCCGAAATTCGTATCACCCAGAATCGTATCATCGAGATTCTACTGTACAAGCGAGATTGTTGATTAAAGTTAAAGGACGAGTTGTCCCTTATAACCGACTGTCTTCTACATCTGATGTCTGTTATAAAAGAGGTCCATTTAATGGGAAAGATAGGGCAGCCAACCATGTGGGTGAATAGTGTCTCTTATACCCATTTGTCTCTTACATCCATGTCTCTTATAATGAGGTTCAACTGTAATGACGATGAGAATCCCCGGCAATAAAGATGCAATGTACAGAAGAGGCTAAAGCCTCCTACCAAGCATACAAGCACAACCGCACATGTGGGGTCCTGCGCGAGCCAAGAATACTTGGAGCGCACAGTGGGCTGTCCCGATTGGGTATCTACCAACCAAGAAGCATCACAGATGTTGAGTCCTGCAAGCCTGATGAATGGCCACAGCACACATCGAAAGAAGCTGTGCGCTCTGGCTGTGCATCAGGCTTGCAGCTGCAACATCTACGATGCTTTTTTCTGTAGACAGTGTAAGAAGAGAAATCTTGAAGTTGCTGTAAAAGCGCTGCAAATACAGTCATTTCAGAACTATTAAATTTTGGTGGCAAAACGAATTATAATAAACCTTTTGTACCATGCGGTAGCGTTCTTTTGTGCTTATTTTATAGTCTTAGGATGCCTACATAGAACTAGGTGTTGATCAGAAAGCGAGAACAGGGTACCCTCTCATACAAAGTACCTCTCATATAAGGCATCTCTCATATAAGGGCAGAAACTGCTCCCTGGTACAGGTCTCCTATAAAGGGGTTCAACTGTCCAGAGATAGGCAAGAGGCCCAGCACTGCAGCTTCGAAATTAAACATGTTCATATGCGGCACGCCACCCCTGAACTGACAGAGATCCAACACGACGCTTAGCTACAAGAACAACGTGTAGAACCGAGCCAAAAGAACATTTTACAGTAGAAAAAAAAAGTGAGTTCTTAAATCAGAAATTTTCTGCCGATGACGCTGGAAGCAGGTCTGCTTGTGTCAAGGTTAGCGGTTCTACCCACTGGGCTACTGAGGTTGAACAGCAGGGTTGCTCATCGCATTCAGGACAATGCAAGTGAACCACCACTAGGTGGCACCGTGTGTGTACAGGAAATGGCTCGCATCCACAGGGAAACGGAATGTCACAGTTGTTCAATATACACCAGCTGCACAACTCCGCTTCAGAACCCGGGCAGCGCGAGCACACTTGCTTTGTGGAAGCAGAGGGGCAACTGCGTGTACCTGAGAGGCACCGAGGGGACAAAAGCTGAACTTTGCTCAGCAATGACTCGACAATGCCACCAGAAAAGATAAAGCTCGCTTTTGAAGTTCGGGAACATCAAATTAGGCGATGTTCACTTACGCTCTCACAGTTGTTCCTTTTATGACCTATGGCAGCAGCCGCAAGCAGTTCAGTTAACACTTCAACTTGCTGCCGACAGATGGCAGGCTAGTCAACTGGCCCTCTGCCTGCCCCTGTTTTCCTCCAGCGCAAAGAGGACAACTGCAGATCGTTTTTTTTTTTTAAAGCGAAGCTTTGAGCCTGCCACTGATGTCGCCTGGAGGCCACCACCCAAAACGCACTGCGGGGAAGCCAACTTTCTCCGACACTGATGATGATCGTGAATGAAGTGAAGCAAAATTAAAATGCTTCCTGTGATTGGAATCAAACCTGGGTCCCTCGCACTGTAAAGCCGACGTCTGTCCAAGTGCGCCACTCCGGCACGCTCGAAGCATTTTTGGATTTGGAGAGGGGTGCACAGACGTGCGAAATTAGAGAGAAAAATCATGCACCTTTCCGCCACGCGATGACGATGACGATGGTTGCATGCGAAGCTCTCTCGGGCAAAATCTAATGACAAAGGGTCAAAGCCAGAGCCGCTGCGAGCCAAAGTCAAAACTCAGCGTGTCAAAGTTCAAACCATCCGCGAGTACAAGTTTAACCATCGTCGTGGTTAGATGGAGGGGTGCATGACTGACAGACAGATGACTGACAGACAGGAGTTTGAAACGCAAGACTATGGGGAGTTTTCGAGCTGCTGCGTACTTTGAGTAAAACTCCGATTGAACGTCCCCCTCCACACATGTTGGCACCCACCTCTGCTCGGCCTCGAGGGAGCTGGAGAGCGGCGGGTGCTGCCGTCCGGACCCGTCGTCGTCGTCTTCGAGGGAGAGCTTGCCCACATCACAGTCGGCCCCCTCCGAGTCGCTGCAGTCGCCCCCGCCCTGGCTGCCAGTGCCGTTGTCGTCCGCCTGCAACAGACAGGCACCCGACACTTCGACACGCCCCTCTCTGCGAGCACACTCGGGAACACAGCACGCCCCAACTTCATTTGCTGTTTCCAAGCCACCTTGCAACGTAGATATTGAAACTCTGCGATCTACATTAGACAATAATCTAATGATCACCCAAAAAAATTACACACACACACAACTTTGTTACATGACACAAAATCTGCACACAGTTATATAAATTGCCATTCTGGTGTATTTCTGGAATTAAAATACACTGTCAGCCCATAGGCACAACAGCGCACCCAGCTAGGTGCATTCACCAATACCCGTTTGGCTACTACAGCAAAACCTCGTTACAAGACACACTCAAGGGATCCGGAAAATGTGTCCCTTGCAGCCAGTCTCTTGTATGAAATGTTGCTAACATTGGGTTGCTAACATTGGAAAACCAACCAAAATGCTTTCATTCAAATGCCTCTTATAACCAGGTGTCTCAGTAACGAGGTTCTACTGTACTGCTATGTACTAACCCAGAAATTTTAATTCCCACTCAGGGCAATTAGCCCATGACGATGACAGCTGCCATGAGAAGGCCAACTTGCCACTTCCCGCTTCCTTTGCGACGCTAACACAGCCTCCCACAATTCCCACATACCTTGAAGGGGGATTTGCCAAAGATGATAGATTTTTTGCCTGCAACAGCAACATTGCTGCCCAAAACTGTCGCATACCCACCCATGGGGATCGGCCAGTGATGATGAGCTGTCCACAACTTCCCATTTCTCTGCACATTTAACATACCGTATAATGCGGAATATAGGTCGAGGCGGAATATAGGTCGACCCCCTTACCTTTTAGCCGAAAAATGCAAAAAAAAAAAATTAAGCACCAACCATTGTTTTATTGAGACTATAACTTGTTTCGTCTCAGATTACTCATTTAAAACTGTCTGAAGTGTCGTCGGATGACTGCTTCTGGCTCGCTGTCGCCCACACAGCAGGTCGTCCTCGGTGCAGTCCAGGGAATTGCTTATGCAGCACTTCTTAAACACTCGCAAGACCATGTCATCGTGAAGCGAGCGCAAAGCATGGGACACTCGTGTGCAGACCGGAGCGACAGCAGTCTGTGCAGGCGGTCAGCAAACATCTTGGAGTATCCATTCGTAGAGACATCGCACGACGCTAGCGGACAAAATTTGCCGCTTTGTACAGCAGCACAAGTGCACAGAGCAGCGCCCATGAAACGAGGCCTTACGAGCGTTGCATACCGAGAGCTGCCCCTTCAGCTAACGCCGCTAGCAACACTTCTTTTGGTGATACCGAACTGGCGCAAAGCGGACACGTCATTGGCCTTGGAAAACCCCAACTTTTCTTTTAAATGCTGCTGTAAACTGGCGCCAAGTGCCTAAACTCATTTTGAGCAAGAAGAAAATAGCACGCACACATTCGCCGACAGCGAAAGAAGCAACAAAACAAAGATGGCGTCGCGTCCGATTGATGGTGGTGGCGATGGTGCCTTTGGGGTTTGGATGGGCTCGATGGGCTGCCCGGTCGCCAGATGACAACTGCCAGTGACTGCAATATAGGTCGAGGGGTGACTTTTCGGCAAATTTTTCTGTAAAAAATCTCGACCTATATTCCGCATTACACGGTAGCCACCCATACCCACTCAGGAGGATTGGCCAGCGATAATTATGTGCACCCTGGAGAATTATGCAAAACAATCCCCACCTCTCCACCCAGCAGGGAACGAGCTATAGAAACGCACCTGCGAGGAGGAGGAGCCGTGGTGGTGGTGGCCGTTGGTGTCCCGGTGGTTGCGGGGCTCAGCCGGGGGTGAGGAGAGGGCGCCGGAGGAGTCATCCTGGGGGCCCTTGGCGGCACCCGTCGCGGTCCCCTCGTCGTCTGGGCCCCCCTTGCCGTCGTCACTGGAGCGCAGCGCCTTGAGGAAGTCCCCCTTGTTGCCCCGCGTCTTGGGGTGCTTCACCAGAACCTCCATGCCGTGCTGCTGCGGGGGCTGCGGCACCTTCTGCACCACCGCGGGGGGTGAGGGGAGAGACAATAATCCTTGCCGACGTCCCAGAGGAACCACAAGACTGACTCGGTCGCTACTAGCCTACATTTCAAAGTTGGCACCATCAGGTTGCGCTTCATGTAGAGACCAAAGCTCCCAACGCAGGGTGAGCAATAGAGCAGGCCTTAGCTTCCTTGCAAGTGTGAGCTCATCGACATCACCCTAGCCCACGGAGCAAGAGTACATACAGGAAGCGAAATGGCCTATTGCAGTAAGCATGGCCAAGCAACCAGATAATGTCACAATGAAGACCAACGAAGACTATGAAGTTTTGCAACGGCGAGGGAGAGGGTAGCGGCACCTTATGGTCGAAACGATAGCAGCCACAATTCACTCCAGGGCTGCTCAGCAAAATGCCGATCACGGCGACAGATTCCCCTAGCTTAAGGGGAGACGTGGGTCTTGAAATGAACTTTTTTATTAATTGGTCTGTGATAATGAAAATCACTGTGCATATGTGTTTTGTCTTCCTCATTTCAAATATGTAATTAGTTTTCAAGTGGTAGAATTATTTTTTGAGTTATAAAGAAAACACTGGAGCCTAATTAAGTAATTTCTTACGGGCCTTGAAGAAACTTTTTATTCAATTTTTTTTAAAATAAATGGTATGGATGTGTAGCTTAAGACCTGCCATGCATGCTGAAGCTATTTATATTCCTGTAAAGATAGTTGATTGGATAGAATTAATCTAATTATGCCAAGTACAGTTTTCTGAAAACTTAATGACCTCTAATTATTACTCATAACATTTATTTGAGGCAAAATGAGCCAATTAAAATAGCTTCAGCATGCAGTTCATTTTATCCCGAATTCAACGGTATAACACTTGTAGAAATCCTTTGAAAAAAACTACCTCAAAACCCCTGTAAGGCTAGGCACATATGCAAAAAAAGGGAAGCTGAGAAAATCGCAGTTGAAGTTGTACTACAAGTGACAGATTTATCTATTGAGCATATGAAAAAAAGAAAGGTTCTAGAATGTAGCTCGCTTTTCGCTCAACACGAGCATACCAAGTTTGCTGAAATCAGTTGATTGGAAAATTATGAAATCCTCTTGTCTACAGATGGCACCTGGCAGAAAAATTGAACAAAAGCAAAGCCAGAACGTTGCTTCAATTTTTATGCTGTTGGCAGCGCGCCGTCACTCTTTGGCGACTAGGGCTGAGGTCCCGATCGTGCACCGCAGTTGTAAACGTTTATTTTGTTATGTTAGTGCTTCATTTGTAGCAATCAAATCGGATTTGCATCGCGTGAAGTGAGTTGCAGCGAAGGGGCTGGTAACGGAATGCCCGCCACAGCTCTGTGACGTGCATGCGCTTGGCTAGGTGGGATAACCACGTTTTCGGTTTAATCTACTCGTATATCACGTCACCAACGCACATTGTGCACAGTGCGAACATTTATAATTCTCAAATCGCTCATCTATATGGTAACCTGCCGACGCGGAAGCGCGCGCCGGAGTGCGGGCCGACCCGCCGCGGCATCGTTGATAACAGAATGAACACACTTCCCTTGCGACGTCGACATGCGGCATCCTCCACTTTATCATTTCTTTTCTTTTTATTTGCTGCTGATCGAAAGATAGACGCACCTTAGTGCCCCCGCAGGCGTAATCATATCGCTACGCTATCGTCTCGGCAGCCCGCGCGGGCGCTAAGCCTACCTCCGTCTCGGCGCCGTTCTCACGATAAGTCGTCGTTACAGGAGCAGAAAATCATATTTCAGGCGCTTTTAATAATGCCTGTTCTTCCTTTCGGTTATCGATAGACATCTTTACTTTATTTTTACGCCATGCGGGGCTTTTGCCGGTCCTCGCACAGACGAATACATGAGCCGTTGCCCCGTGATGAGAGTGCCGAGCAGACGACCCACGGCGCCCAGCCAATGAGGTTGCGCCCTGCGGTCACGTGCAGTCAGTAACCAATTAGGCGGCGCGATCCGTCTCTTTTCTACCCCGGTTTTACTCGCAACCAACGGACGAAACGGAGTGGTTCTGGCGGGGAATTGAAAACGAAAAGACGCGCTTTCGAATGAGACCAAGATGGACGCCGTGGCGCATGTAGAACCCGAGGGGCGCGTCGTCGAAAAAATGCTATTTTCGCGTCGAATCTTGGCCGATTTTAGCGGGCGTCGGTGCTATAAATTGATATTATGGCTCAAATACGTACTCCTGGGTCTGGATATTTCGCTAACCGGTAGAAAAATAGCTCTACTTTCCGAAAATGGCGATTTCTAAAAATCGATTTTTTGGCCAAATTTCGGGATTCCAAGACCCGCGTCTCCCCTTAACCTCAGCCAAATGCTTGCGATGTTATCGGGTCACCCTAGGAAGCGCCATTTCCCCTTCAGTCTTGTTCACACTCCATGCCCTGGCCACCTCAAATACACCGGCACTACAGTCGTCGCAAATGCCGTCAATGAACGCACGCCCGCATGTTAAAGTGCGTCTAAAGTGCACTCCGCATAACACGTGGATGTCTAAAGAAACACTACTAAATCGCCGTCACTAGGTGCAGTGAGCAAACAACACTGCCACAACGTAATGGAACTGCGTTTGCCATGGCACAATCCCGTCAACCCTCTGTTGCCACCATCCGCACTAAATCAAAAGCAATTTGCACGCCAACCAGAGGCTGGCAGGTCTGTGACTCGTGAGCTAGTTCACACTCCTGCGTTAATTAGCTGATGGCTGTGAAACAGCTTTCAAATAACAATAGCAACACACTCACACAAAAGGCTCACACAACACTGCACGTCCTAAGCAAAAAAAAAAGTAGTAAGCAGTATTAAAAGACATATTCCTTAGGAAGAACTAAGATGCCGTCACAAGGCGGGATACACCACTAACGATATGCTTAGCAGTGACATGCAGTTTCAGTAAGAAATACCATATTTACTCGAACCTAACGCGAACCTTTTTTCCGGAAAAATAGGTCCCAAAATCACATGCGCGTTACAATCAAGTATGACTCAAAACATTGGCGCCCTATCGCCATCGACGTTTCAAGATAGCTGCGTGACTACTGAACGCGTAGCCAGCACTTCAAAGTCGGCGCATCTTTGCCTTTGTTGTCTGCATAGTCTTTTTTTGCGCTCCTCTGTTCTTTACGCCATGGAATTTCCCACTGCAAAGGCACAGCGGGTTCACCACGATGCTTCATTTAATAAGAAGAAAGTAATCTTGTGCGCGGAAAGCGATGGAAACCGGGCCGTGTCACGTGCGTTCAGTTTACCGGACAGTTGCGTGCGGGACTGGTGCAAACAGAAACAGGAAATTTTCGCAAGCAAGGCGGCACGGAAAGGGTTCAGCGGACCAAAGAGGGGGCGATATCCCCAAATAGAAGACCCGCTGGCGTAGTAGGTGCAGCAGCAGCGAGCGGCTCAGAGACCCGTAATGACAGAGCTGCCGGGGCAGTGACGGTGCTGCCCCGGACTGTCGTCATGGTGACTGTCTTGCCGGCAATAACCGGCACATTTCATTTCGTGCCACATTTGGAATAAACCTTCCTTGCTCCAAGTGAGAAAAAGTAGCATTTTTGTGTTAAATAATGAAAGCCTAGTGCCCGACATAGAGTTTTTCTTCTTCTTCGGACCACGAGAAATGCGTGCGTGTTACAATCACGGGCGCATTGGATTCGAGTAAATACGGTACTACCACTGCCACCATACAGTTATGCCTCAACCTACCAAACAGCAACTGCCCCATCTGCGATTCTCAGGCAGCACCAAGTAAAATGCCACGCGAGTTTCAAAAACAAAATGGACATACTCCCTTTATGCCATGCATTGATATGATTGTAGGGTTTAACATGCCGACGCAATGCAGGCGATGAGGCGCGCCGTAGTGGAGGGCTCCCGATTAATTTTGACCACCTGGGGATCTTTAACGTGTGCCGAAATCTCGTACACAGAGGCGTTTTTGCTTTTTGCCCTAATCAGAAAAGCCGCCACCGCAGCTGGCAAACCGAACCTGCGTCCTCGTGCTCAGCAGTGCAACGCCTTAGCCACTGAGCCACCGCGGCGAGTCCTTTGCACTCTGGACCCAAGAGTGCTAAGAGTTCAGGGCTTTCGCTTTGTTTTTCCCCAACTAGAGTCGGCTACAACACACGAGTCGGCTTCCGATCGCACACGTGCAAAGCCAACTTTACTCCCAATTAGAGCCATTCAACGCACTGCAAGCTTCTTACCCCGCCTGACTTTCTTGAAAGCTGGACCGCAATGGCACGGACCGCACGATGCCCAAAAGCCCCTAACTGCAATGTTGCAGCAACGCATATTGTTACGGGTAGCTTTCTTGGTGAAGAAGAAGAAGAAGCTGCCAAGCAGCTGCTGCTTTTTCACCACGAAGGCCATCCCGTAACATAACTGCAGCCCGTAACCTTACTTAACATCTTAGACCGTAATCGCAGCATCTTAACCCGCAACATCTTGGTCCTGCCGCAGTACAGCAAAACCTCGTCACAAGAAACACTCAAGGAGCCCCGCAACATGTGTCCCCAGTAACCAAGATCACTTGTATGCGATGTTGCTAACATAGCAAACATAGGAAAACCAACAAAAGTCTTCATTCAAACATTGATTATAACCAAGCGTCTCTTGTATTAAGGTTTTACTGCACTGCAATAGGAAGTAGGTACTGCGTAGCCGTCGTTTTAGCTCGTGGCAGAGAGAGTGACGTTTCACCACTGACCTTGTTGGAGGGCATGAGGGCCTTGTAGAGGGAGTTCTGGGAGGCGGCCGCCATGCTTTTCATGGGCGCCGGGGACGCGCTCGCCAGGCTCACGTGACGACCAAGCTTGGGGCTCAGGGTGTTTGCCACGACAGGCACCACGCCAACCACCGAGGGCACCACTCCGCCTGGGCAGGGAAGGAGGGACACCCATTCTAAGTGGTATGCATAGATGGCTTAACCGGTACAACATAACAGGCACTCAACCAAACTTCACGACCCTTGGAAAGTCCTGAGGTTGCTGCCCCAAGCAGACCACTAGATGGCACCACCACAATATGGATCAGAGACATATTCTGCCTTAAAGGGGCCATGAAGACAAAATACAAGTTTGTTTGATTTGGAAGATTTCTTGTTCTATAGTGCCCCAGAGATTGTCCGGAAGCAAATGATGCTTTGTTCACTGAGAAATTAATCAATTTAGGTTATAATTTTGATTCTCAAGCCAAAACGTGTGTTTGAACGACGCTTGCAATGACATAAGCACAGGTCTTTCAGCTGAACTTGGTGTGGAGCGGAGACTTGCTTACCGTTAGTCAACCTAGATGGCGGCACCACACCGCAGCAAGCTGTTTCCTGTCTTTGGTTGGTTTCTGACCGTATATAAATGTGGCTTGTTTTTGTTCATGGAGAAAATAATCGCTGTGTGAAACATGGTGCTCGCTTGACAAATACGGTCACGTAAGACAATGTCGCTAACACTAATCAACCAGTGTCATCTGAGACAACCCCAAAAACCCCGCAGTGCTGTACATCTAAACCAAGCATAGTGCGCGCACTACCAACAACAGTACGCATCGGTACTTCTATGTTTACATGTGCTTTCGTAACTTCCACTGTCGGTCCCACCATTCTTACTGCTATAAAAATGTACGCTAAATATAAGCGGAAATAGCTCATTCAGCAAGCTTATAAGCCCTGCTGCTTATAATTCGCGTTTGCTTTCTCCGGCCTCCGCCAATCGCAGAGCTGGCGGGGGCCGGAAATGAAATGGCATCATAGGTTCTATTGCGAGAAATGAGTGAGTGGGTCGCATGGCCTTTCCCTTTTTTCATAATTATACAGCTTATTTGAGCAAAGTTTATGTTAGAAGTGGTGTCAGCCTGATTCTAACGAGGATGTCTTTTGAATGAACCAAACTTGCATTTTGTCTTCATTGGCCCTTTAAGCAGCTAGGTTTTTCTCCATGTGGTTTTTCTACACGTGGTAGACTTTTTCTACATGTGGTTCATCAACCTTGGTAACATGTTTTTGCTTTGAAATTTCAAAGAGCAAACTTTCGCATGAAATGTGGAAGTGTCAGATGACCAATGGCCTTTGGACCCGGCAAACAATACGTTTTTTTTTTTTTTTTTTTGCAACAGTGGGATCTGCATGAAGCCCACCTCAATGTTCCACTCTTTAAAAGTGGTCATGAAGACAAAATGCAACTTTGGTTGATTCAAAAGACTGCATCGTTAGAACAACACCGACACCACTTTTAACACAAACTTCACTTAAATAAGCTCTGAAATTAGTAAAATAAAATAATGGCCCCGCAACCCACTAGCTGGCTTACCACACTACAACCTATAACGTATTACAGGCAGCTGTGCGATTGGCCGAGGCTGTCAAAAGCAAACGCATGTTAGGCAGGGCTTATAAGCTTGCAGAATGAACTAGTTGCGCTTAAATTTAATGCACAATCTTCTTGTAGCAATAAGAATGGTGTGATAAACAACAGAAGTTACAGACGCACATGAACATAGAAGCAGCAGTGCATACTGCGCGCACTATGCTGGCCATAGCTGCACAGCCGTCCGGCCCGTTGAGCTTACACTGGCAAACTGGCATAAGCAACATCGTCTTCCGTGTGTCGAGCATACCCAATGTTTCACGAAACGAGTACTATCATCCATAACAAACATTATTTATCCAGGCACAAATCCAGCCAAAAAAATGAAGGAAGCGCACACTAACACGTAAAACTTGAAGGTAGCCAAAGCTGTACGCAACCTTCACGACCATCAGGAAGGTTTAAGTCCACGACTGCAGGCGATTTGCTTCTTCTTCACTGCCGCAATGACCTTTACTCCATCATCGTTGCTATAAGTGTGAGCTTCTTTCATTTTCTTGGAACTGATAATACCCCGACATCACCTTGGAGGGGTGTACGCTATGACGTGTCTTTCTCGTTCCGAGCAAGTGTTGCCAGGTAATACGACGAACGCTTTTTTTTTTTTTTTTTTTTTTGCAGCGGCAAACCTTGGGCAATCTTTTTAAGTGGGTATGTTTGGCTAGACAAACGCACGCTAGGCACACTGGGCGGTCACAGCAAGGACCGCACTCACATGCACGACAATTTCTCAGAATTTTTAACTGCAAACAAAAAATTATGATTTGCAGTTTTACTGCTAAAACAGAGCAAGTGCACACACCAGCAGTCTTGAGCAGCATCTTGGCGCCATCTGGGAGGCCAAACAGTAAACGAGGAAACAAAACACATTTGGCCGTTTGCTGCAGACCTAGTAGTCACCGTAGTAACAATCGTTTTTACTACCTGCTCTGGATACGTCATCACTGACACCCCTATTTAGCGGGAAAATTAGAATTTCGGCTTAAATTGATTAATTCCTTAGCGCATAAAGCGTAACTTTCTGCCGGACAAGTAAGTGCTGGGGCACTGTGAAACACTAAATCTTTAAAAGAAAGCAAGCTTCTACTTTGCGCTCAGTGCCCCTTTAAAGGGACGGACAACCAATTTTTGTAAAGTGCACGAAGTCTAGCTCATATGAAAGCCAGATACTGCGGTAACTGCAAGGAATTCCCAAATAAACAGGCAGAAATAATTTCGATTTTGCACTAAAATTTCTGAAGTCTGAAAGGTGGCGGGCGACCCGCAGTGTCTAAATGTGACGCTATGTAACGTGTCCAAATAACTCCGTCGTTTTCAGGGATTCAAAAACCGCACGAAGGAATAAAGAAGGTTGCACAATATTGTTGTTTTATAGCTGGGAACAAGTTTTTAAATACCTCCATTGATCTCACGTACAGTTAAAAGTGTGTTACCACACAGCTCACTATAATGTTTGCCAGCCTTCTATTTGGCGGGACACGTACGGCTGGTGGATCTAAAAATTTAGATTCTGAGAGCTCTTGGGTGCTATCAGCGAAACCGTTTTAGTTTAAGGTGTTTTAAGTGACGCCCTTTTGTTTGGGATAAAGAAAACGTACTCGACAAAAACCGGTTGTCTGTCCCTTTCAATTAAAATTTGAAGGGGAAGGAGGAGGGGCCATTTCAATGTTAATCCACACATCCGCAGCAGCAGCAGCAGTGCGGGAAAAGCGGCCAAAAAAAAAATTACGGCCCAACGACCACCGTTCTCCATCCCTAAAGCCACAAAGCGTGCGTAGAACACAAAGCGTGCGTAGAAGTCCTGCAGCAGTTGACGCGCGCCAACGCCCCTGTGGTGAACCGAAATATTCCCCTTCCAAAATGCCTGCCCTCCCCTGATGTCCCATGCACAAATCAAATGGCAGTCCTTTAGGGCATTTCAAGGGTCTGCGAAGCCTCCTCCCAAGCTCTACCCCCCCCCCCCCCTACTCCCATTCATTTCTCCCTTTTTCAAAATCTCGCTGCCAATGCAAAAATGTGGCTCCACTGCATGACACGCAACTTCACTTTACCACCCCTGTTGCAAATCTTTTTAACGTTGCCTTTTTGCACAACATGCCAGCTATGCAAACAAGTCAAACACCCAGAGGCAGCATATAAAAGTTTGAGCGACCTTTAGCTGCAAGACCAAAGTGTTTGACAATGTTTGACAGCAGCACAAATGGACGGACACTGAATAACGGTGGGCTACTTTAGCTGCGTGTTCTAAATGTTTGACATTGTGACACATTGTGACACGGGTCACCATCAGCACAAATGGAAGGACACTGAATATCGGTGGGCTACTTTAGCTGCGTGCTCTGAATGTTTGACATTGTGACACGGGTCAGTGCACGGGGTCCTACATCACGTTGGCAGGCCCAAAAGGGGTCCCCGGAATGCTCATGACAGAACCACTGCACTAGGCCAACAAATGGCTACGTTCTAATTCATTTAGTCGTGTACCTGAAATCACCACAAAAACTCCATAAAACAGTGACTTCTCATGGCTATTCACCTTGCCTCACAAATACAAGCGGCCTTAAGCCCACAACTCCACCATTGACTGCACGCAGTCCTCCTGCACTATCTTTCCAGGGCATATGCTAACTTCACTGAAAATATTTTAGTATGCTTCGCCACAAATGCGACTGGAACAATCACGAAAAAAAAAAAGATCGCCGAAAGGGGGGGGGGGGGGGGGGCGAGGGGGAGGCACGGCTCTATAACCCACGTTAACTGATAACGGTACCCCTTCCCCCCCCCTCCGGCGCTAAGTCGCCCTAGGGAACGAATTAACGGAAAAATTGCAAAAATAAGTTTCACAACCCATGTCCCCTAATAACAGTACCCCACAGCTCCCAGGATATCAATAAACTCTTCATAAACGAAAAAAAAAAAAAAAAAAACCGCCGCGCGTCCGCTGCGCTACAAACACACCCGAACCACCAATCGTCGAGCTCAACGAAGCGAAACTCACGGGCGACGTATAACGGTGCCCCCATTCACCCGTGCCCCCATTCACCCCGTCACACGGCGACGACGTTGATTTATTTTTCACCAGCCCAAGTATTCGGAGCGAAACAAGGTTTAGCGCTCACGTAGCGTTCCGGCGCAGCGACGCCCCAGCCCGTTTCCCCAGTCGCACCGCATACGCTAGGCCTCGTCATCGCCGCCCTTCGGCTCCTTTAGCGCCAAAAATCGTCGGCAAGGGCCCTTTGGAGAAGGCAAGAAGAAAAAGGCCAAACGGCTGTTCGAGACGCTAACGCTAACCGCGAATCGCTAAACCCCGGGACTTACCGGTCGCAGAGGAAGAGCTGGGACTCTTGGAGCGAGCCTCGAGCAGACTGGCGGCGGTCTCGGGCCGCGGTGAGGGCCGCTGAATCAGGTGAACCTTCTTCAGCACAGTCCCGTGGACCTTGGAGTTACGCGGGTTCTCTGCAAGCGCACGGAGGAGGACGAAGATGATGAAGAAGAAAAAGAAACCAAAGGTCCCCACGTGAACGACGGGCAGGAACTCTCCCGAGAAACTGTTCTCCCTTGATTCTAAATTATTTTCTCGGATTTTCTCACAATACGCGAGACGATCCTTCATAATCTGACGCAACCCAACATCGCCGTACGTGATTGGTCGGTGCGGGACGTCAGGGCCAATCAGAAAGAAATCTTATCGCCGTGACCTTGACGTTCTCCGCGTGTTCTCTCCAAGACGAAGGAAATGATTCCCCCCCCCCCCCCCCCTCCCAACTTTCTTCACGTCAGGAAGAGAATCCAGCACCGTCACCACGGTAAAAAAAAAAAAAAAAAAAAAAAAACAGGCAACGAAAGGCTTACGTCCGCCTAGAAACATCGGATCATGGAACTGAAACGCCGAACATGGACACTGCAAACAAAAAACCGCCGGACGCAACCCTAGAACCAATTAAAAAAGGAACTGCCCCCTGAAAAAATCAGTACGCCGAAGTAGAGGACGCCGCCCTTGAAAACCTAAACCCCGCGAGAATATGTCGATTCCTCAACAGGCAACGTTGCTGCGTTGCATATTTTAAAACTACTTTCCTAAAATCACCGCGGTCTTTTAAATTTACCCCGAATGCCCGCGAAAAATATTCGCTGGGACGAACGGCTTCCAAACCACGCGCGAAGAACAAGTCAACCCAAATTTCACGTGGACACCGCGCCGAAACCCACGTTCAGAAGGTCCAAACTCCACGTCGCCGGCGCTCGCCATCTCTGCACTTGTTCCCGAACGGCGAACGCTCTCTCGCCTTTGCCGAATTTCAAAATGGCGCCAACCGAGATTGCCGGCCGCACCGGCCGTCAAAGCGGACGCCCTCAAAGCGGCGCGAGGGTTACCGTCTCTCAGCGCGTCGTAACCGCCGTTTTCCCATTCCTCGCCTATAGTTCCATTCGATTCAGAAGGGGTGCACGGCAACGTTGCAGAGAAAGTTCTGTGGTGCCGGTGCAGTGCAGCAGCGTGGTTCCGCGGTGCCGTGCATCACGGCTGCACCGTCAGCAGCGCCCCTGCGTGTTCACAATCGAGCGAGGTGCAGGCATAGTCGTCTGCTAATCATCATCGCCTGTCGTCCTCTACAACTGGATGTTTACGGCCATCTGGGTTGCGTCGTACGCATCAGCGGCGACGCTAAGTTCGTCCCGCGTATCTTCGAGCTCGACGGACATTTTCACGCGGTCGCCGCAACTGCCGGTAGCCGCCTGCCAACCCGCAACGCCCCAACGCTCACGGCACCGAATCGCTGCACCTCCTCCGTAGCAGGTGCAGCGATTCTCTGCACCGCGGCGGCACCGCTGCCGCACCATGAGCAATCGAGCGACGCGGTGCAGGGAACCACTCGTGCAGCGGTGAATCGAGCGCTTTGGTGCAGCGCATCCTGCACCGTTGCAGGCGTTGCAGGGAATCGCGTCTGAATCGAATGGAGCTTATGTTACACCGGTTACCCAACCACGTATTCCGCACGCTATCTCGACGATCGTCTGCCGTGCTTCGAATGCCTTCTGAAGCTTCTCCGGGTGTTTCGGGTTAGACGCTGGGCTCTAGACGACTGGCTGACGTTGTAGCGTTACCGCTAAGCATCGCGAAACCTCGGCACACTGACCAAAGCACCCCACACAACCACACATGCAACCTCCATTTCTTTTTTTCTTTTTTTTTCTTTTCCGGAGTCCCCGGCGTGAGAACAAACACTGGATATTCGACAGCTGATGACAAGCTATATGATAAGCCCTTAGAATTTGGAACTTGAACAGCCCTATTAAACCTCGTGATGACTGCACCGGCGGAAGTACGAACATCTCGTAAATTTCGTTCAGGTAACTGTAGGTATAAGCAAAAAAAAAAAAAAAAACAATCCCAACAGGTCCATTGCAGACAAAATGCTTTCAAGTATGTGTAACAGAAGCAAAACAAACAAACAAAAGCAAAACAAACAAACAAAAAAAAACCGGACAGGTCAACTGCAGACCAAGGACTGACCCTCCTGTAGTTCTCTCGGCATCGAGAAATGCCTCGTTTGCTTGGAAGTCATTAATAAACAAAACAAAATAAATGAACAAAATTTTCCCCACACCATTTCTCGTGATGAGAATAGTTGGAACTGTTTGCATTGCGAAAAACCATGCCCTGACAACGCAGGGGGTGTGCTACTTGTCGGTGGCAAACAAATACAAATACCAGCCAACAAATACCACTTAAGCGAGGCTGGTCTATCATTCGAATCAGCTGTAACTTTGCATCTCAAGACCATCGGTCCAGCACAACGTTACTTTTATTCTTTGAACAGTCCCTCATGTGCCCAGCGGTCCAGCTAGCTACCATGTCCTTGTAGCCCTTCTTAATGATAGCGGTGTCCTGCTGAACAGCAGGTGAACTGAACAGTCAGTCTGCAATCAAGGTGCCCCGTCACACTCTTCTGTGACGGTCTTGGTGATTACTGAGTCATATCCGTCCTCTCCACAGACTTCCAAACTTCTCATTTATGGATGTCCATTTGCATCAGCTGACCACTGTCAACTTTTGAATGGCGACGACAATAACCTTGAAAAGCTCTGGGCAGGACCACGGTCGAGTTTTCTTCGGGGACACTAGTTTTTAACGGCCTCGGACATTATTAAGCACTTCAGCAGGCAGCAACAGTGCTGAATTCTTTCCTTTTCTGCATCGGTAGGTTATTGTGCCCTCTTGAAGCTCTTCCGCAGGCAGCAACGGCGCTGAATCGTTTTCTTGCTGCCGTTATCTCACCTACAAGCTTGCTTGTTGTCGTTCCCCATGCTGGCGTGCTGTGTCAGTCGCTTGTCTGGAAGCGACAAACTTAATCCTCGACCTCAAAAAGTACTTATTGTGTAATGCCAACTAAATCAACAAGCTTTCAACAAAGTCAACTAAAACCAATTCCGTCGCTGCTCTGCGAACAGCTAGCTGCCCTCACCAAGTTTCCCTGTAGTAAATTCTACAATAAGTTCTCTGAAATGCATTTAGACCACGGACAGAAATCTCAAGATATGACACCACGCCCTGTTGAGAATTGCCATTTTTGTTTTGAAGCTCTCAACTGCCATTGTTATCCCAACCTGAGCTTAAAGAGAGCCATGATGACATAATACAAGGTTGGTTTATTAAAAAGACAGCCGTTTTTATATCAATAACACCAATTTTATTGCGAACTTCCTTCAAACAATAAATGGAGATATCGAAGAAAACATATAAAAGCAGCAAAAGTCTTTCAATATTTCTTGAATTTTTTTTTGTTATAAAACTTCTCTCATTGCTGGAATGGAGCTTTAGCAAGTTACCCCAAGGCCAGTTCTCTCAAACTGACGAAACTGTATTGCATGTTTAAGGAGCTCACTTAAAAAAAAAAAAAAAAAAATCTGGAGGCCTATGCCTATGCCATCATGACAATATCCTCCATTGGCGTGGAAAAAAAAATAACCAGAACAACATCTGGATACTCAATGCCCTAAGTAGGCAATAGAAGGCTGGCAAAAACGTGACGATAGCTCTCTCACTGTCGACTAATAAACTGTCTCCTCTTAGCGACAATGCGCAAGTAATAAAGCAACCTTCAAAGCAGTAATGTTTTCCACAAACACATCAATGAACAAAACGAACTTCACAAGACCTGAATTTAATACTAACTTTTTCCTTATCCTCTACACTCACGCAGTTTCTTCAACATAAAGCTACTGAATTACTAGGTAGCCCAAGCAAATTCTAGACTTCTAATGGCGTGTCGCTAATTAGAAATGCACTTGTAGCACTCATTTCTGCGTGTCTTGAATACTGTACACTGATCCTCGGTGCTAACGCGAGCTGCTGCCTCTAACAGCATGATCAACTTCATTTTAATGTTACTGTCAACATGTTTCAAACGCCTTTTTTCTTTAAAATGGCTCTAGGATGTTGGAGTTTGGTTATGGTTCTGCCGTCAAGTAAATCAGGTGGTCACTGCACAATCAGCGATTACGAGGCAGTTTAAAGCCATCATGGTGACGAGAGGGGGTGAAAGTCCGAGGCAACTGTATTTTGCAGAAAAAAAAGTTGCGGCATCTTAGCACATCGCTGGTACACAAGCAATTAGTCAAGTTGCCAAGTCAATTAGTAAACTGCCAAGTTGACTGCCACCAAATCTCCAAAACAAGCTTTCTCAACCCATTACCTAATACAACCGAGATAATTATCTCACAATACAGTAGGCTCTTGTTAATATAAACTCGAAGGGACCCTGGCAACACGTTTGTATTATCAGAAATTTATCTTCAGCGGAGGTTTTTTGCACTTTGGACGTTACAAGAGAGCAAAAGTGTCGTTCATCTTTAACGGTATTTACTGTACTTCAAAAACAAAAGTGCAAAGCAAGGATTTACACCCCACACTGTTGCTCGTAGCCAAGCCACACATCGCAAGAAAATCGACAACAGCAATGCCATGGTTTGGATCGCCGAAGAAGTTAACAAAAAACTCCCTTGGAGACGAAAGGAGTCACACTGGCCATAACCTCAAGACGAGCCTTCCACTTTGGCCGACAGTGCTGCTGAGGTCTGTGCCAGACACGTAATGCCGCTTCTGCTTTCCTAGCATGCGATATTTTGCCCCTGTTTTCTCCACACACGAAACTGAAATGCTTGTCACATGCCCTCTTTTTTTCAAGCTCCTCACGGCTGCTATAAACCCAGGAAGCAGTTTGAAAAGCACCCCAAAGTCAAGGCAGGGACTGGCGTCAGCAGTAACAGCACTCTTAACACCACTGCAGCTCTCGTCGCCTCGCTTCTGCAAGATTGTCAGTTTTGGTGGCCTGCTCTTCCTTCAAGACACCGGTAAAGATTGATTGATTGATTGATTGATTGATTTATTGATTGATTGTACAGTTTAACGGCCGATGTGATGCAAATGATGAGGCGCCCTGTAGAGTGCTCCGGATTAATTTCGACCACCTGGGGATCTTTAACGTACGCTGAAATCTCAAACAGACGGGTATTCTTGCTTTTCGTCCCCATCAGAAAAGTGGCCACCGCAGCCGGGAATTGAACCCACGTCCTCAATACCGGATAGGCTCACGTCCAATGCCAAGGGCGCAAGCGCAGCAACCACTGTGTTCGCATTTATCGCAGATTTCTCGCATGCACTCCTTTTTGCATCCCTTCGGCTCATGCAGCTGCTGTCAAAATATTGATCCCACCACCGTTTTCACCCCACTGTCGCCCTTCAAAAAGCCTCTTCAGGCTAGCAGTTTTCAACGTGTACTGGAACATGCATTGCTTAACCCTTGCAGGGTTAGGCCTTTTTTGTTTATTTTGTTTGCAATGACACGGAAAAGCAAACAGCGAAAAGTGGCAAATAAGACTTCAGCTTACTTTTAATGTTTACCCTGTAGTCCTAATGTTGTGATTTTTACTTTCAGAGATGCACTGTCATCTCCCTTCAGAGCTTTGGACGTAGTAAGAGGTGCAAGGGCCAATATATTGTTACCACCAACCAAAGACAGAGAATTGCAGACGTTCCATACGTACTTGACACTGGGGGATCATACGGGGTGTGCCAGTATTCCTCTGACATTGTTCAGGTTGAAGTCCAAGCATCATGCTCAGTTCAGTCAAAGTAACCTGCCTACGCTTAGCTAAGCCACAAACATTGCTGGCCAAAGTAAAAACTGCATGCGGGCTTGATGGAATCGGTCCATTTTTGTTCCGTTTTCTCTTAATCGTACGCCTGTGTGAATACAGTGATTTTTTTCTTTCAAGACAAGCACAACGCTTGAACAAGGGTTTAGTTCGACTAGCTTCGCATCGAAGTGAATATTTTTTTCATTGAATCAAACGTTTTTTTGTGATTTCTCAACAATGCGAAAATTGAAATTTACAATTTCTACAGCAAGCAGAGTAACAAACCTTTACTAAGAAAAGCACTCCAGCTTGGCAGCCCTTGTAAAAAATTTCCACAGTGGAAGACACTTATAAAAAAGCTAACCTGCTGCAGCCCTTGTGTCAATAGAAGTTTTGTCTCTCTAGCTCTACTGATATATTGCACATGGAGACAAGTTACACCTCAC
The DNA here is from genome assembly GCF_048455015.1 of Haemaphysalis longicornis. Classification (NCBI taxonomy): domain Eukaryota; kingdom Metazoa; phylum Arthropoda; class Arachnida; order Ixodida; family Ixodidae; genus Haemaphysalis; species Haemaphysalis longicornis. The sequence continues at coordinate 11,964 of NW_027526225.1, read as the reverse complement.
GCAGTGACCCTGCCCAAAAGTGTTTCACCAGTAGTGTAACTATGGTGTAACTATTCTGAAAACATGTGGTTATCAAGGAAGGCACCTTGATCACTGTGCAGGCCAACACAAAGCACGCAACATTAGCCCATACTCTGTTTCATACATAGCATGCAATGCTGCCAAAGCAACAGGGTGCTTCTGCAATGAGAAAAGTAGGGTGCGAAGCTACTCAAAGCAGCCTTGCACCCTACACAATATCTTCCAAATTTTTCCAACACTTCCAAGCCAACCTCCAAATACTCCTAACTCAATTATTACACGCAGGATTTGACTAGTCTTTTTTGAAAAAAAAAAAAAAAAAAACACATTTACGTACGTTTACAGCCTTTCGCTTTCAGTATCTGCTACAACAGGAACTTGGAGATGGCGCCACGTACCCAAGTGGAGCCCCGGTGCAAACGTATGAAATTTGAGCAGACGACACGTCTCGTTTCACCACTTCACTTATCTTCCCCTCTAACTATGTAGGCAGCATTATTTTGCCCGATCTTAACTTCTTTCTTACCCTTTATCATAAATTTAAAAAAATATCCTTAGCCAAAAAAATCCTAGGATATGTCTCGGACCTTGGTCCTTCAAATGTGTTCTATTCCCCTGGTATGCCCCGTGCCATGTGAGCCACACATGAGGCGGGGAGTGATGCAATTGGTTTATTGTTTGGTGCGGGCTACTTCTGTAGCTCCCATTGCGTTGCACGCTATGTATGAAATGGAGTACAGTTTTTAAAACCTCACACCCTTTCCTTGGCATGATGCTATCACCCCCCCACTCTTTCCAACTGTCCACCCACTGGCCCCAGCCTCATCACTAAACACATCTATGTTTAAAATGTCCCCCTAGGCGCAAAAAATCTCACATGTTAGTTCCACTAGGGGATTTCGTGGCTGATATAAACGTACAAAAAAGCATTGAAACCCTGATTGGCGCAGCATGTGCGCGATAATAAATGCCTGGTCAGCACACCGCGTAGCTTCGTCTGCCAGCGCCGCGGCGTCAACGCCTTCTTATTGATAAACGTTCACCGCAGTGTCGTAGCACAAAGCGAGATGAACTTCTCATTGATCCTGACATCCTTAAACTTAGAGATTTGAGGACAATATCAACCTTCTACACCATCTGATTAGACAACCAGCAGCCGCGGCAACGTCGAGGCTGAGCTTTTCTGGAGAATGCTGATCACCTTATCAGGTTGGGAAGAGACAAGCAGGAGACTGGAGCTGGCCTAATGCCGAAAAGATAAGAGGGGCTCCACAAGCCCCTTCCTGTTCCCCTTTAGCTGCACATCAGCTGTTGCACTGAGCGAAAGCCTCCTGTCGCCGCTACCGAAAGTGTGGTGCCTCAATCGTTGCAAAGGAAATACGGTAAAAGCTCAATCTGAATCTCCTGAATATCTGTACCCACCGAAATTGGTGTCAACAAGAATTACCCAAACAAGCACAAATATGCAAAGACAGTGTGCACTTGCTCCCTCTACTAAAACCTTCAGAAGCCTCTTACAGGCTCTCTGCCTCTTTATCTTGAGATCCCTGAAAGGCTTTTAAAAACACGCGACAATTTCTTCACTTATCGTCTAAGCTGCGCAATATTCTTTTTTTCTCAGACAGTTTTTTTCATTTGCAATGCCAACTATGCACTGCTTTTTATTTCCACATACCAGACCTGCTCTGACTGCCACCCAATCGCAAATGGTGCGGCCACCACAGATCCACCAATGCCGCTTTGGTTTCTACTTTATGATAGCATACAAAGACACAGTAACATATTTTAGGAGGTTTGCCTTGTGATCTGTTTTGCAATAGTTTTCTGCACCTTTTTGGGATACCAAACAGCTACGGAAGCGGCGGCGGCCTCTCGTTATGCGTTCGAAAACTGCGATCTCTAAGTGTGATTGAATAGTGCATGAAACAAAACTCGGCATGATCACGGAGCAGTCTTAGCAGTGAAATGTGGTAAAACTTTGTTTTCAGATACGTACAGTCGCCAGCAAAAGTTTGCGGGATGTGCAGCGCGTGGCCGAGCGGCGCAAAACTGCATTGCTGCGCCATCTGCAGCCAGCGGGTGCCGGGTCGAGGCTCAAGGAACTGGCGTGCTAGGCGAGCTTTGCGCATGCCTGTCCTTTATTAGTTACTGGGCATCTCTGATCCCTCACGTGCCAGCGACATGCTTCCGATATTTGCGGCAGCCGCTGTAGCGCCGCGTGCCCATCGCTGTCGTTCTGCTATCACTGGTGCAACAAGACACGTTTCCCGCGGCTGCGCTTGCGCGGAGCACAACATTGAAACAAATCTTATCTTCCCCGAGGCACTACTGGTTGAGCACGATTCTAATTTTTACCCTAAGCACCCATAAACTGTCAGCTGACCCAGAATTGTCATTCGCCTCTCACGCCCGTAGCTACCTCAATTGATGTTGGTGCATGCTCTGGGAAAGAAGGCATATCGCCCGCCTTATGGGCAGGTCTAAGTAGGCAGTGACGCAAGCGCAAGTGGCAAATGGCAAGTGGTGAGAGCAAGTGGCAATAAATTACAGACTAAGATGAGTGCGAAGCACTTTTACAGGCCTCCGCTATAACAGAAAACAAACTCCGAACTGTTGAGTGCAGAGCAAATACTCCAGTTCGTACGCAAAGTTTTTCCAATGAGGACTAGGGGTGCACCAGTCGTAACAGGCGGAACACACACCTAAGTTTAAGTTAAAGTGAAGCGAAATGGGAAAATATTTAGAGCCCTTCCAGACTGTGATGAAGGATGACATGCCGAGCTGGGTGGAATCCAAGAAGGTCACGAAAGAAGCAGGTTGTGGGTAAGAGTTCATTATTCAGGTGAATGGAATACGGACTAATGTTTTATTCTATAAGACAAGCACCGGGCTGAAACTGGCTCGCAAAACGCTGTAGTCGCCTGCGCGGCTAATTATCACACAACTTGGTCTGGGGTAGTTCCGACGAAACGAGAGTTACCGCCATTTTCTGTAGCCATACCTCCTCCTCTGAATGTCATGTATTGACAGCAGACGGGAATTCCCTATCGTTTGCAGCTTCCCTATAAACTAACTGTGGCAAGTAAATGTGCTTCGGCGTAATGATAACTCCATCCTCGCGGGCAATTTCGGTATGATGTTTTTTACATAATACCTACACTAGACAAGAAAGCTTGCTTTGCTGCAATTTTCACCAGAAAGTTTACTTTGCCATAATATTAAGTTTCGTGACGTGACTTTTTTCTATGCACCCCGTCACCAGACGCAGCCTCCGACAGGTAGCCTAAACAAGTCATGTAAAATAAATCTAGACGTCGACCAACGCATCACTTGGAAGATACGATTTATTCAACGTTGCGCGCCGCGCAAGCAGCGGTCGCGGCGACGTGTTTTGTTGCACCAGTGATAGCAGAACGACGGCGATGGTCACGCGGCGCCACAGCGGCTGCCGCGAATATTGAAAGCATGTCGCGGGCACACGAGTGATCAGAGATGCCCCGTAACTAATAAAGGACAGGCGTGCGCAAAGCGCGCCTAACACGCCAGTTCCTTCAGCCTCGACCCGGCACCCGCTGGCTACAGATGGCGCAGCAATGCAGTTTTGCGCCACTCGGCCACGCGCTGCACATTCCGCAAACTTTTGCTGGCGACTGTACATGAATTCGACCATTTGTCTGAGCCATTTAACGAAACCTTCTCTAGAAGCCCTCATTGATTCACATTATCTACTGCATTCATTGCCAACTGAAATATAGCCCATCGGACGCAGCGCATTCTGGCTGGGGAACATTTCAAATTTATATCATCCCAAAATTAATATCATCCATGATCTTAGTGGGATTCCACTGTATTTTGGGTGGGTTTTCGCAAGTCATTTCTCACTTTCAACAAGGCCAATTTCGTGTACCCGAGTTGATACTTCAACCAATATTCGAAAGTGTTCGAACAGCGCTATTCAATTTAAAGCTGAATCAAATATCGCGTTAACACTCGACTATTCAAATGTTTCGAGTACTCATGCACCTCTACTTGATAGGCGATAGCCACTGACTTCAAGAAGGTTATCCGTCAAACGTAATGCAGTGACCAGCATTTCGAACCAAGCTAAAATGAGGCTTATTAGCCAAAATTAGCTCTGCGCGCAGAGACAAAAGCCAAGCAACACACTGCGGCTTTTCTGCAGAGACACCAGCTGACTTTGCGAGAAAACATCTTGAAGAGCTCGCCTGAGCTGAGGCATGAGACGAGGCCTTCTTTCATCAGCACTAATAACATCCACATGGTAAGTCTGGTAAGTGCCACTTCCAGAGAGTGCAAATGGCACCTTCGAGGAGCTGCGACAAAATGGGGCGAATTTCGGCCGCTCTGAGACGGAGTCACCGCAATCACGTGCACACGTGCATGTGGGCAATGAATCTGGAGGACAGTTGCGTGAACAGGTTCCCCAACCACGAGCTGTTCGCACCGAGCTCATGGCAGAATTCAATAGAAAGCTGTTGTCAAGACCACTATCACTACTACTTTGACAAACAATAGCTATCACACTTCCTCTGAGCAACAAATACAACAAAGGAAGTCCCAAGCATCACTATCATGAACTTTCGTTTAATTTTCAGGAAAGAAACTGGCCATGCTTTTGAAACCAAACTCACAGGTGCTTCCCTCAAATCAACTACCTGGTAGCATGGTGGTACCACTTGTCATTTGCAAACCCTTTGCACCCGGCTTCCGTCTTGGTGACGACACTGCCTCAGTCCTACATTTTGAACATCTGCGCCGCGAATGCCCGCACATGCATGAATGCAGCAGATGCCATTTGAGGAGGCCGTCCTAAACGGGCACAAATTCGTGCCCAATTCTTAATTCCTAACATCGCGCATCTACCACTTCCCACCTAAAAATTCATTCGCAGATTCCGTCGGAGGCATTTCACATCCAAATTTGCATACAAGTTCCTTTCCAGAGCGTGCGACGCCAAAGGACAAGGTGCCAAGACCGTTCCATAATAAACGTCCGCAACCTTCGCTGCAGCACCAACACCTTATATAAACATCACAGAACGATAAACTTTGACCAGTTTACCATCCTTCTAAACATCGCAAATGTGGAGAAGAGGGATTATCACCAGAGCGCGACAAAAGTTGTCCACTACTTGGTGAGAAAATAACGTTCTGTGAAGCAGTGCATAGGCTTTGTTACTTAGAAGGTATTGGTCACCCTTATCAGTGTGTCGTGTTTGCCAAAAGATAAGGCCTCTTCCTTTTATCATCCAGTCTATCTTCCTCTGTAAGCGCACATGCATTGCAGAAAAGCTTGTTGGTGCTACTCTTTTGGAGCTGTAACATAGCCACTGCCTTTCATGTTACTACGGACAAAAGATAACATAAGCTAACCCCATATGCCAATCAGGAACTGGCCTTTCACTTTGTTTTCTCCCCATCTATACAAAATACACAAAACAGAACCTTTTGCGTGCACCGTGATTACGATGCCGATGTAACTGGTGTTGTGTAGCAAAAGTTACACTTAATGCCATTTTTAAAGGTGTAACAAAGCTGAATTCATGCACATCGCTTACAAATGAGGGTTGCGGTATACATTTACCGTATTTTCCTGCGTATAAATCGCGTTTTTTTTTCTCTCAAATTTTCGTTGGCGCGTTTTATCCACCGGTACGACTTATGTATGGAATAAATGCGGTACGTGGCGGTCGCGCGTGGTCTGCGCTCGAAAAGGTGCCTGTGTGCTGCACGATGTCGGCGCACATTAAGAGACACAGCTCTATGGTCTAAATGAATGAATTATTTGTTGGCGAGTCGGAGGAAGAAGGCTACAATGGCTTTGTCTAAGCGCCGTCTGTCAGTACATACCATCAGGATGTATCAATAAACCATTTTTGAGAAGTTCGTTCTGTCTAGACTTTGGACGGTAGATGCACGTGTCTAGCACTGCTTACCGGAAAATGCGTTCAGAGGCGGCGACCGCCGCAACCATGTACTTTCGCCGCGCTTTCTAACGAACTGATCCTCTATGAGTTTTCCTAATTAACAAGTGTGTTTTGTACACCAGTGCAACTTAGGTATATACGTTTCTTTTTTGTTTTCGGAAAAACTGTCGTTTTGAGGGCAGTGCGACTTATACAAAAGTGAGACTTATAGACCGGAAAATACGGTAAATAGAAGAGAATGTAGTGATGACGCCGTTTCTGTGAATCAATAACTGGCACTGTTTTCTATATGTGCCTGATTAAGCTACGTCTCTATACTACCGTAAAATTCCAAGCAAGCGCCCCCACCCGTGCAAGTGCCCCCCCACCACTTCAGTGCTAATTTCAAATTTCCGCGCCATTCCGGGAAAGCCCCCCCCCCCCCCCCCCCCCCCTCCCTCTACGCAGTTATCCCGCACCACGTGCAGGCAACACTGGCTTGCTGGGGCCAGTCTAAGAATCCAATCCAATCTGCTTCAACCGATCACTATACACCATTTGCTTCTTTGTTTTGGCGGTGGTAGGTCATGGATTCCTACACAGTTGCAAAGAAAATCGATGTGATCCGATGGCACCGAGAGCACGGGAAAAACGTGCACCAGACATCTCGACAGTTCAAGCTCGACCGAAAGCGCATACGGGAATAGGTGAAGAATTTCGACAATATCCAGCAGCAAAACTTCGGAAAAGCAAAACTTCGACGGAAGCTAAGCAACGGCACCCCAGTGTTCAGCGAGTACGTGGACGATGCGCTGTTCGAGTTCTTAGAGCGCGAAAGAAGCGCGGGACGCGCCGTTAGCAACCGGCTGCTGTCTGAAGAGGCTGTGAAGAGCCATGGCACCCGAAGACTGAGGCAGCGGATTGCTGCGAACTTTTTTTTTTTTTTACTGCGAAGTTTTCCAATGGTTTCCAAAGTAACTAACAGTAACAACTTTTGCGTAATAAAGTTCATCTTCCTAATGAAAGTTTAAAACCACGCGCACTGCATTTTTTTTCTTCGTAAAAAACAATTGTCGCCGCCATCTTGAATTTTGGTGCCATTCCGGGAAAGCGCCCCCCCTTCACTTTGCCGGTAATTCCGCCTTGCTGAGGGGGGGCGCTTGCTCGGAATTTTACGGTAGCCAAAATAGCCCGTGTAAACTTCTCAAATGTTACGAGTGTGACCGGAGGCAGCACAATAAAATTATAAACATATACCGTAAAATTCCGAGCAAGCGCCCCCCCTCAGCAAGGCGGAATTACCGGCAAAGTGAAGGGGGGGCGCTATCCCAGAACGGCACCGAAATTCAAGATGGTGACGACAATTGTTTTTACGAAAAAAAACGCAGTGCGCGTGGTTTTAAACTTTCATTAGGAAGATAAACTTTATTACGCAAAAGTTGTTACTGTTAGTTACTTTGGAAACCATTGGAAAACTTCGCAGTAAAAAAAAAAAAAAAGTTCGCAGCAATCCGCTGCCTCAGTCTTCGGGTGCCATGGCTTGATCTTACTGCTGTTCGTCACTTTCGAAACCATCGAAAGGCTCCTCAGAGTCTGTAGCAAAAAACAGTTCGGCGCACTCGTCTTCCAGTCTGCCCCGGTCTTCTGGCACCACCGCTCCGACATCTGCCAGCCCGCCGTGCAGGTCGCCGTCCTCGGAGCCGTCGATTGCGTTTGCAATGCCGCACCCCTTGAAGCAGCGCACCACAAGGACCTGCTGCCGCGACGGCTTCTTAAAGTTGCCTTTTGACATCATTTCGCCATCGCAGGAAGTTCGCGGAAGTCCGGAAGGCGCTTAATGCCTTCGCAGATTCCTCGGGCGTCCTCTGGCTCTCGTTCATGGCGCAGCGCATTGCAACGCCGAACCGCTGCTTCCAAACCTGCTTATGTAGTGGCTGGAAGCTACAAAGTTACCTAACTGCATGCTGTTTGCTATTTTCACAGCCTCTTCAGACAGCAGCCGGTTGCTAACGGCGCGTCCCGCGCTTCTTTCGCGCTCTAAGAACTCGAACAGCTTAGCTTCCGTCGAAGTTTTGCTTTTCCAAAGTTTCACTGCAGGAGATTGTCGAAATTCTTCACCTATTCCCGTATGCGCTTTCGGTCGAGCTTGAACTGTCGAGAGGTCTGGTGCACGTTTTTCCCGTGCTCTCGGTGCCATCGGATCACCTCGATTTTCTTTGCAACTGTGTAGGAATGCATGACCTACCACCGCCAAAACAAAGAAACAAATGGCGCGTAGCGTTCGGTTGAAGCAGATTGGATTGGATTCTTAGACTGGCTCCAGCAAGCCAGTGTTGCCTGCACGTGGTGCGTGATAACTGTGTGGAGGGAGGGGAGGCGCTTTCCCGGAATGGCGCGGAAATTTGAAATTAGCACTGAAGTGGTGGGGGGGCGCTTGCACGGGTCGGGGCGCTTGCCCGGAATTTTACGGTAGTTTCTAACCGGGACCACTGGCCTCTACATAAAAAAATTCTCGATTCATGCAAGCTACCCGCCGCAGTGGCTCAGTGGCTAAGGCATTGCGCTGCTGAGCACGGGGACGTGGGTTTGGTTCCCGGCCGCGGCGGCCGCTTTTCTGATGGAGGAGAAAAGCAAAAACGGCCGTGTGTGCGAGATTTCGGCCGCCACTACGTCGCGCCTCATCGCCTGCCTTGCGTCGGCGCGTAGAACCCTACAATCAATCTATTCGTGCAAGCTTATCAAAAACTTACTAAACGGCGCCAAGTCACTTATACAATGCATGCGCTGATCAGAACACTCAACAACGGCATTTCCTTTTATCTAGTGTCGCAATGACGAGCTTGCTTCTTGGCTTACCAGGTGTCAGTTGGTCAGTTGCAAAGGCAGAACGAAAAAACGGCCATGGGCACTACTTGCGCAGCCATCAATTTCATGACGAAGGAGACGACCATCACCGAGTACACATGGGATAATCTTTGTGATTCATTTGGCGAATGACAGTGCAATTAGCTCTTAGTATTTAAACAATTTGGCCATACAAGCAATCATTGCGCATTTTCCTTTTTTTTTGCTGAGAACATGTGTCGTCGCGTTAGCGAGGAAACACGTACAACAGTATACATCCCTCGCAGACGACGAGTTCGTGGCTGTATCGTGCTGACCCACAGTACACGCAAACGTTACGGCTTGAAAAGACCTGTTCCAATCAATTCATTCGCACCATTTACTTCAAAAATATTCCACACAGAGTTCTCCGCAGCAATGATGAACAATTACCAGGATTTCTTTGTTCATTTCTTAGTTTCAGCTTTTCTCGCGTTAGACGTGGCAGCAGAAATGTGCGATATTGCTTGGATGTCTGGCAATCAAAGCCTTTTATTCTAGTGATTAAACTTTATTGGCACGCCCTCTTCTTTGATCGGACCTTTAAAGTGTCAGTATGTGTGCGTTGTTTTAAATGCCCCCCCCCCCCCCCCCCCCAACACTCGCGCAACATAAACTAACCTTGTGATTTAGTGCACAGTAACGATATACGGTGCAGTTAGGCGCTTTTATATGCATGAGGTATTATGTTAAAAAAAAAAAAAAAAAACTAAGATGGCCAAGCCGGGATTTGAACCCAGGTGTTCTGCGTAGGGGCCCAGTACTGCATCCGCTGTGCTACAATGAAGCCCTAAACGGTTCGACCCTTTTTTTTTTTTTTTCCTCACATTTTGGGGCCCGTTTGAACCACTCTATACTTCTGTTTCACTCTAGCAGCGGTATCATGTCAGTGCCGCAGTTGTGTCAGGCGCTTATCGCAAACTCAGACTAACCAGAGCTCCCATTATTGAAGGATGTCGGCCCTTATATAGGGCACGTAAGTGTGGCACCACCTCTTGATGTGTACTTACAAATTACAGCAACTGTACGTGACGGCATGTCGTGTTAGTAAGTGACACCACAGCCTCTAAGGGGGCACATTGGACTCGACCAAATAACTTTAGATCTAAAAACGTGTACGCATGTCCTAGTCTGTATCGAAGATGAGCCAGATGCTGCTGTTCCACGGATCAAAATGAGACAAATCCATTTGCCCAGTGGGAGTTCGCATTTGTCTTGACTGTTCAGACTGTTTTGTGGGTGTTCTCTGAAGTGTTCCAACCCCCCGGAGCTGGCTTATCATGAATTCAGACGACAATTAGGAGATCAGCGAAACCTCTGTCTCCAGACGTCGACAACAAAGTTGAACGGAAGATGTGAACGGATTGAAATTGAGAGGTGTGAAACAACCATTTCATCTCGTCTCCCCCCCGCATCCCTACGGAGTAACTCTGGTTATATTTATTTGTTTACTCCCGTATTTACCATTTCCGTGCATATACAAGCCGTTGCAGATCAGCCTCCCCCCTTAGAGGGTACGAACCATTTCATTAAGGTGAAGAAGAAGACATGAGCAGCCTTCTTATGAAGCATTTTGGAGATTTACAACAAGGCAATAAAGGGCTTGCTTACTTCGTGAGTGCCTTCAGGTGTGCCCACGAAAAATTATCCTATGGAACAATTCAAAAAGAGCTGCTAATGCTTCCAAGAGGACTCGTCTCCCCTTCACGTACACTTCTACTGTTCTTGAAGCCCTCTTGCATATGTTTAATGCCTTCTCCGCCAAAACTTCGTCGCACCCTTCTTGAAGGCCAATTTAAATAATGTTGTTTTCATTAGAATGCTGCATCAACTTCGGTGGTTCAATTCAACATGAATCAAATCCAAATTTATCATCCCATTATTGCCCAAATTCACCGCATACTTTTCAATTACTTGAGGCCATAAACTTCCCCTAGCTGACACGTAAAAGATACTTTGACAGCACTGCATTTGCGGTCTCGTAACAAACTTCTGCTTGTTTCTCAATCTCGCTTTACGTTATTCATGCATACCTGCCAGGTTCGCCGGGACGGCATTAGGGAGATCTGAAGGGGGGGATTGGTAGCAACAGAATGTAATATTACACATGCTTATTTATTTTTGCTACAACAAAGCAGGAACCGAACTATCTTGTTCAAAGTACTAAAATGACGTCGCCGTTGTCAGAACGTTCTGCCAATGCTCTTGAGCGTAACAATGGTCACCTTTGCGACGCTTCGCCAAAAGAACTTGGCCGAGGATTGTCAGACATAGATGCTCCAAACGGGGTGCAATTTTTTCTTCCATGCCCAACGGCTTCTCGCATCCATCGTTGCAGTGGTGCCGACCGGTTCAACCTGTGCGCATTGCCGACTACGCTTTTTAAGCTCTTCAATGATAACGATGTCAAGTGGTGTAAGATTGGATTGGATTGTTAGGTATACAATAGCTTCAGCGCAACGAGTCCAGACAAAGAGAAAGATTTGGCCAAACACGGGTGCGTTTTCGGGAGATTTACGTTTCGACCGTACAATCGTACAAAACAGACAAAACTCTGAAGTCTCCCGGACAAATCGGGAAACCTGGCAGGTATGATTTATGTTATTCAGTTATTCATGTTATTCAGTGTTGACAACGATTCTATTTCCTGTTTTTGTTTTGGCAACACGTCTGCCCATTGTGCTAGTGTAGTCCACTCTGACCCTTTTTCGGATTACTATTGTTGATCATTGTATTATGTAATGCCCCTCCTGCCAGGACCAAAGAATTGGCCTGCAGTATTCTTAAATAAATAAATAAAGTAGATCTGGCTCTGTCGAAAAAAAAAATCGCTTCAAGTGTTTTCTTCCGTTCCCTGTGTCTTTTTTTTCTGAACTTTTTGTTTCCGCATCTTGTTGAGCCCATCGAGGGTCCAGCTTCCCCAGGAGGCAAAACAAAACAGCGCACTCACCCCAGACGCTGCCATTGGTGACCACCGGCTGCGGAGCAGGCGCCTCGTTCCCACCAGGTAACGTGGGCTGCGCACACAGAAAACACCACCAGCGAGTCAGTCAGGCACAGGGCACGGTATACCGCAAGGAATGCACCTAGTTGCCACGCTCTTCTGAAAGACGGCGCTCGACACATCATTTCTT